>NC_090677.1:307500-615000 GCF_013368605.1 Nyctibius grandis
TGATAGCCTTTTATGAGGATGTTACCCGGTGGATAGATGATGGTAAAGCTGTGGATGTGGTCTATCTCGATTTCAGTAAAGCGTTTGACACGGTCTCCTCGCAGCTAAACTGGGGAAGTGTGGTCTGGATGATCGGGTAGTGAGGTGGATTGTGAACTGGCTGAAGGAAAGAAGCCAGAGAGTAGTGGTCAGCGGGACAGAGTCCAGTTGGAGGTCTGTGTCTAGCGGAGTCCCTCAAGGGTCAGTTCTGGGACCAGTTCTATTCAATATATTCATTAATGACTTGGATGAGGGATTAGAGTGCACTGTCAGCAAGTTCGCTGATGACACAAAACTGGGAGGAGTGGCTGACACAATGGAAGGCTGCGCAGCCATTCAGAGGGACCTGGACAGGCTGGAGAGTTGGGCGGGGAGAAATTTAATGAAATATAACAAGGGCAAGTGTAGAGTCCTGCATCTGGGCAAGAACAACCCCATGTACCAGTACAAGTTGGGGGCAGACCTGTTGGAGACCAGCGTAGGGGAAAGGGACCTGGGGGTCCTAGTGGACAGCAGGATGACCATGAGCCAGCAATGTGCCCTTGTGGCCAAGAAGGCCAATGGCATCCTGGGGTGTATTAGAAGGGGTGTGGTTAGTAGGTCGAGAGAGGTTCTCCTCCCCCTCTACTCTGCCCTGGTGAGGCCGCATCTGGAGTATTGTGTCCAGTTCTGGGCCCCTCAGTTCAAGAAGGACAGGGAACTGCTAGAGAGAGTCCAGCGCAGAGCCATGAAGATGATTAAGGGAGTGGAACATCTCCCTTATGAGGAGAGGCTGAGGGAGCTGGGTCTCTTTAGCTTGGAGAAGAAGAGACTGAGGGGTGACCTCATCAATGTTTACAAATATGTAAAGGGCAAGTGTCAAGAGGATGGAGCCAGGCTCTTCTCAGTGACATCCCTTGACAGGACAAGGGGCAATGGGTGCAAGCTGGAACACAGGAGGTTCCACTTAAATTTGAGGAAAAACTTCTTTACGGTGAGGGTGACTGAACACTGGAACAGGCTGCCCAGAGAGGTTGTGGAGTCTCCTTCTCTGGAGACATTCAAAACCCGCCTGGACGCGTTCCTGTGTGATATGGTCTAGGCAATCCTGCCCCGGCAGGGGGATTGGACTAGATGATCTTTCGAGGTCCCTTCCAATCCCTAACATTCTGTGATTCTGTGATTCTGTGAAGAGAGCTGGAGCTGGAGTGAAAAGGGTCTTCTCAAGCTGGGCTGGTTTGGCCCTGGAAATGCTGCAGCCTGACTTGAGTATCGAATGGTCGTGCTGTGAAATGAGTGGGTTCCAATTTGGTCCTGGTCTGGGCTTTCTTCTAACCTGTTGCATCACAGACTTTGGACTTGAAGCTGCCTGCATCTTGCTGGTTGTCCTGTGGAGACCTGATGCTGGCAAAACATTTGTGGCTTGTTCTGATCAAGGCATTGACTTGGAGTCCCCTGTCAGACTTGTGGTTCCTGGGACTTGCATAACCCACAGGCAGGAGGAACTCTTCTCACTTAATGTCTTTGCTGCTGTGAAAGTCATGTCCAAAAGCAGTTCAAAACCAAGGGCACATCAGCGTGGTCAGGGCAGACACCTCTCCAGCGGTGGCTGGCAGTAAATGCCCAGGGAGGGTATGAGCAGGGCTGTGGCATGGGGAAAGGACTTTCAAAACAATGTTTATGGCCAATACTTGAAATCTTATTATTTATCTTACATGCAGGGACCATAGTCAAAGGCAATACATCGGGGGGTGTGAACAGTGAGCCTGCTGTCCCGGGGCTCCACCGACCCTGGCTTGGCAGCAGGTGCCACTGTGCTTTGGTCTGTGCATCAATATGCACATCCCACCAGGAGAAGAGGAGGTCTCAGGTTCTCAGCAAGCTCTTGAGGGTCCATGGGGTGGTGCAAGGAAGGGAGGATCTGGGCTGTGACCTTGTGCAGCTTCCATGTTGACTGTCCTGTTTTCCCCAGCTAGCAGAAAGTGGAGAGGTCCAACATCTCAACCATGAGAGATATGGGAGAAGTACTCCCAGGTGGGACCCCAGTCTCTTGTTCTCAGTGAGAGCTGCACAGGAGCTGGGAAACACAGCGTAGACCAGAAACCGTTAATGCATTAACTGCTGGCTCAGGGATGATTGTCCCATGTACCAGGCTGGTTATGCTTGTTTTCCTCCACCTGGCTTTTTCCTGGATGCTGCTCTGCAGTCACATGGGTCCACCTAGGCTAGACAGAGCCATGGCTGCTGGTGACAGTCCCGCTATAAGTGGGAGGCTGGGATGCAGACCCTGGAGGTCCCTTCCCACCAGCACTGCTCTCCTGGCAGGAGGAGAGGTGACAGGGCTGGAGGACGTGAAGTTGAAGGGGCTTGTGGATGCAGAGCCATCGTGGAGGGCTGATTGTCTTGCGTGCCCACATGAGATTTGCTTTGCACCCTTTCACTCTTGGGATTTCCACACTGATAAGAGTCAGACCGTCAGCATCGTGTGAACCTGGTATTTCTTGCTCCTTTCCTGGGTGAGCTCTGCCTCTTCCCTTTCAGCCCAGGCATGGTTGCGTCACATCCACTAGTCAGTGTGGTTGTCCCTGTGCTTGCTGCTGACATGCAGAGCTGACATGCATTGCCAACGGGCACCTACACCAGGAAAGGCAAGTGTGAGAAACTGGTGACCTGTCTGGCAACCCCAGAACACGTCACCCATCGTATTACAGATGAGGCAGCTGGAATCCCTCTGCAGAGGTATGCCAAAAATGCACCTCCCAATTGCAGGGTGCCACAAGGCCTGCGTGTGATGGGGAAGACGTTGCCCAACAGCTTGTTATCGACCTTCAAGATGTGGTGCTTTGCTGCTGAGCTCCCTGGGGTTCAGGACACCACATCTGAATCATCGGGAAGAGAGAGCGGCATGATTGGAGAGAGTCTGGGCTTTCAGATGTTTGATGGACAAGTCCCAGACTCAGTTTTTGAAGTCTGAGCTCTGGTGCTTGCTGGTGAGCTGAGGGAGCACTGCAAGTTCTTCTGGCTTTGGTTAGACATTTCCCTGGGTCTCCATCCATTTTGACTGTGTGGAGGGGATGGGATGTCCCTGCACCCCCAGCTTTGGCTTGGTTGGATTGCCCAGGGCTAATGCGTGGGGAGTGGCACCTCTGAAAAGGAGCAGAGACCATCTCTGCTCTCCTCCATCCTGCTTGCCTGTGCCCAGGGACTCACAGCTGAGCAGCAGTGCCACCAGAGATAGTGGCTCTGAGCTTGGACGGTGGGACGCTTTGCAGTCTCTCCTCTGAGGAAGGAACTGTTGGGCTCTTAAGTTTGTTGATGTGCTCTGGTACATACTTTGGCTTGGTGCTGGAGGCAAGTGGTGGGAGGACCCATAGATGAGTTGAGTGGTCAAAACACCCAGGGTCTGAGCCCAGGGGTGCCATCAGGCGGTGCTGAATCTCCAAAGTGTAACAGCATGTGGCTGCGCCAGCCAGAGATGGGCAGTCGGAGGCTGGAGGAGATGGCCCTGCTGTGGCTGAGATCTGCAGAGGCAAGGCTTGCTGGGCAGTGTCGGCAGATCTCCTGCAAGGCAGTAAGCTGAGAGTCCTCCTCTGCTGGGGGCAGGAGGAGGGGATGCTCCACCGCAGGACTGAACCAGGTACCTGGGGATGGACACAACTCTGATGACTTGCATGACCCTAAGGCTTGGGTGCAGGAGGTGGAGACTGTCATTTTGACTGGTCTTTATGTGTTCCTACTGTGTTTGAGCTTGGTGAATGCCACAGGTATGCGCAGTGACTAATCCTTCCTCCTTTGCCACGAAGGCTTTAATGTCTTGGGGTACCAGAAGGAGTTGCTTCTGTAAGTGGCTGAATGCTTGTTAGTTCTCTCTGTGACATCTGTGGGCTTTGTGGCACAGCTTGTCACAGGTCATGGCTACCATGGTGTGCCACCGTAGTATCTGGATGATGCTGGAGTGGGCAGCAGAGCCTTCCGCTATGGTGGTGGCATCCAAGACAGATGGGAAATCTTAGTGCCGCTGCTCAGGAGCTGGGCAAGGGGACATTGGGTGGAGGAAATCTTCATCACAAAATGTGCAGGGTTGTGAGACATGCACAAGCCACAGAAACCACAGGCCTGTGGGCTGTTTGCTGATCATGGGGCAGTGGAAGGTCCTCTTGCATACGGTGAAATGCAGGGCTGGCTGCAGATGTAGGGGAGATGGACCTGTAGTCCAGCTTCCTACCAGCCCCAATGCTAGCTCAGGCCAGCCCTGGTTTTGCCCAGCCAACCCTTGAAAGCCAAGGTGTAGACCCAAGGGAAAGAAGCTGTTTCCTGAGTGACATGTTCATCAAGACAATGCGATTAGTATGAAAACTCAGGGTGAGTTTTGGAAAAGGAAAACAGCACTGGGAAGCATATTGTTATAGCTGGCGTGGGGAGGGCCCCTCTGGCATCTCCTAATTCCTATGAAGACTTGGCCTCTTGGTCCCTTGTAATCCACACTGCTTGCTGAAATGGCTATTTCAGTAATTTGGTCTGTCTCTGATGTCCCCAGGCATGGCCTGCAACATCTTGCCTGCATCTGTGTGCAACTGAGCCTCGTGAGAAGGTGGCCACTGTAATTCCTTCCTTCCTGCTCTCCCTCCTACCTTCCTTCCACGTGCAGTTTGGAGGGGCTACAGACTAAAAACACCTTAAAATGGTGATTTACACCAATCGATCCAGCCTGCAGTTGTGGCCACCTGTGTTTGGCAGCTGGACAGGACAAGTGCCAGTAGGGGAGATCAGGTTTAGCAATGCTGTTTGTCCACAGGATCATGGGGCAATCCGACCTCTCCTTCCTCCGACCATCACAGCAGTTTAATCCCAGGACATCCTCACCTGCACAAGGAGACATAGGCACCAAGATGTTTGTGGTGGAGCTGGGCACAGAGCAAGACTTGAGTTGACACTTTGTTTTAGTGTGTGATAGTGAGGTTTTTTTGTTGCCCACATGGTGCTGTGCAGTGGGTAGGTGTTCCCATTTTCCTGAGCAGCCCAGGAAGACCTTTCCATGCTGGAAGGATGCTGGGAAAATGTACCCAACACCTCCTCTGGGAGGTGGAGGGTCTTTTCTAGCTCCTGCAACAGGGTCACCAGGGAAATCATAGAATCATAGAATGTCCTGAGTTGGAAGGGACCCACAAGGATCATCAAATCCAACTCCTGTCCCATCATAGGACAGCCCCAGAATTCACATCATGTGTCTGAGGGCATTGTCCAAATTCTTCTTGAATGCTGTCAGGCTTGGCGCCATGACTGCTTCCCTGGGGAGCCTGTTCCAGTGCTCCACCACCCTCTGGGTGAAAAACCTTTTCCTAATATCCAACCTAAACCTCCCCTGGCATATCTTCCTGCCATTCCCTCGAGTTCTGTCACTGGTCACCAGGGTGAAGAGGTCAGTGCCTGCTCCTCCACTTCCCCTTGTGAGGAAGTTGTAGACCACAATGAGGTCTCCCCTCAGTCTTCTCTCCTCCAAGCTGAACAGACCCAGTGACTTCAGCTGCTCCTCGTATGACTTCCCCTCTAAACGCTTCACCATCTTTGTGGCTCTCTTCTGGATACTCTCTAGTATCTTCATATCCTTTTTATACTGTGGCACCCAAAACTGCACACAGTACTCAAGGTGAGGCCGCACCAGTGCAGAGTAGAGCGGGACAATCACCTCCCTTGACCGGCTAGCAATACTATGCTTGATGCACCCCAAGGCATGGTTGGCCCTCTTGGCTGCCAGGGCACACTGTTGGCTCATGTTCAACTTGCTGTTGACCAGAACCCCCAGATCCCTTTCTGTGGGGCTGCTCTCCAGCCTCTCGTTCCCCAGTCTCTATGTACATCCAGTGTTGCCATGTCCCAGGTGCAAAATCCGGTACTTTCCCTTGTTAATCTTCATGCAGTTGGTGATCGCCCACCTTTCTGATTTATCTAGGTCTCTCTGCAGGGCCTCTCTGCCCTTGGGAGTGTCAACAGCTCCTCCCAATTTTGTGTCATCGGCGAATTTGGATAGTAGTCCTTCAAGTCCTGCATCCAAATCATTAATGAAGATATTGAAGAGCACTGGCCCCAAGATGGATCCCTGAGGAAGCCCACTAGTGACTGGTCGCCAGCCTGATGTAGCCCCATTTACTATAACCCTTTGAGCCCTACCCACCAGCCAACTGTTCACCCATTGCATTATGTGTTTATCCAGCTGTATGCTGGACATTTTGCCCAGGAGGATACTGTGAGAGACAATATCGAAAGCTTTACAGAAATCCAAACAGATTACATCGACTGGCTTCCCTTGGTCAACTAGGTGGGTAACCTTGTCATAGAAAGAAATCAAGTTTGCCAAACAGGACTTTCCCCTCATGAACCCGTGCTGGCTGGGACTAATGACTGCATTGTCTTTGAGATGTGTTTCAATAACTCCCAGAATAATTTTCTCCATAATTTTCCCAGGCACCGAGGTGAGACTAACAGGCCTGTAGTTACCAGGGTCATCCCTGTTGCCCTTCTTGAAGATTGGGACAACGTTTGCCAACTTCCAGTCAACTGGGACCTCTCCATATTCCCAAGAGCATTGAAAAATCATTGAGAGAGGTCTTGCTATGATGTCAGACAGTTCTTGAAGTATCCTTGGATGAATCCCGTTGGGCCCCATTGACTTGTAGGGATCCAGCTGAAGCAGCAAATCCCACACAAATTCGGGGTTGATTGGGAGTGCACCATTCTCACAGTCATGGATCTCAGGCACGGGGCTCTGGGGATCCCAGCACCCATCATTGGTGTTGAAAACCGAGGCAAAGAAAGCATTAAAAGTCTCCGCTTTATCTATGTCCCTGTATGTGAGGTGACTATGCTCGTCGAGTAATGGGCCAATGTTATTTCTAGCCGGCCTTTTGCTACCAATATATTTTAAAAAAGCCTTTTTTATTGTCCTTCACAGTACTGGCCAGCTTCAGCTCTAAATGAGCTTTAGCTGCACGAATTTCCTCCCTACAGTGGTGAACAGCATCTCTGTAATCCTCCCATGTCTCCTGACCCTGCTTCCAGCAGTTGTACACTTTCTTTTTTTTTCCGTAGTTCAAGCAGAAGATCCCTGCTCAGCCAGGCTGGCCTTCTGCCTCGTCTGCTTGTCTTTTGACATTTTGGAATTGCTTGATCCTGTGCTCTTAGGAGGTGGTACTTAAAAAGTGACCAGCACTGATGGAACCCAGCCCCTTCAAAAGATTTTTCCCACAGAACCTTATTAAGTAGTTCCCTGAGCAGCCTGAAGTCTGCTCTCCTCATATCCAGAGTAGAGGTCTTGCTGTTAGTCTTCCTCCTGTTTCCATAAATTTTAAACTTGATGGCTTCGTGGTCACTATGGCCAAGGCAGCCACCAATCGCCACTTCACCCACAAGACCCTCTCTGTTAACAAGCAACAGATCGAGGAAGGCCCCTTTCCTGGTCGGTTTCCTCAGCACCTGAACCAAGAAGTTATCGTCCAGATGGTTTCGAAATCTTCTGGACCTGTTTGTACCAGCTGTGTGGTATTCCCAATTAATATCTGGCAAATTGAAGTCCCCCATAAGGACAAGGGCAGATGACCTAGATGCCTCCCTTAGTTCCTTAAAGAATAACTCATCTGCATCATCATCCTGGCTGGGTGGCCTATAGTAGACTTCCACAACAACATCCACTTTATTTGTCTGTCCTTTAATCCTTACCCAGAGGTTCTCAACTGTGCCATCACCGACAGTAAGCTCCATACTTTCCAGCCCCTCCACTACATACAGTGCCACCCACCCGCCTCGCCTACCCTGCCTGTCCCTCCTGAAGAGTCTGTAACCATCCATAATGGCACACCAGTCACAGGACTCATCCCACCAGGTTTCGCTTATGCCAATAATATCGTATCCCTGGGACTGGGCCAGTCCTTCGAGCTCCTCTTGCTTGTTCCTCATACTGCACCCATTTGTGTAGAAACACTTCAAATGCAGTTCGTTGTGCCCATCACCTCTTGGAGCAGTTTGAAGAATTTCACTAGCACTCAGCTCTTCGAACTGTGTCGTGCCATCCCGTGTCTTCTCACTGACTGGCCTGGTGTTGCCCCATTCCCCCTTCCAATCTAGTTTAAAGCCCTGTCAATCAGCCCTGCTAGCTCCTGAGCAAAAACCCGTTTCCCTTTCTGGAAAAGGTGCATCCCATCGGAAGTCTGTAGAGCTGGTGACAAATAGACCATCCCATGATCGAAAAACCCAAAGTTCCGCCAATGACACCAACCTCGGAGCCATATGTTGATCATCTGGGCCTGCCTAAACCGTTCAATAGTCTTCCCTCCTACTGGAAGGATCGAGGAAAGCACTACCTGAGCACCCGATCCTTCAATCACCCTCCCCAAAGCTCTGAAGTCTCTTTTGATTGCCTTAGGACTTCTCTTTGTTACCTCCTCACTGCCAACATGGAGAACCAATAGCAGGTAATAGCCCGAGGACTTCACCAGACTAGGGAGTTTTCTAGTGACATCTCTTACCCGGGTCCCAGGGAGGCAGCAGACTTCCCTGTGGGTTGGGTCTGGTTGGTGTATGGGGCCCTCTGTTCCCCTCAGAAGCGAGTGACCTATGACAACTACCCTTCTTTTTTTCTTAGCATGAGTGGTTGTGGTGCTGGACCTGTCCTGAAGTCTGGATCCCCTTGGGCTGGGGAGCTGGGTATGGCAGGGCACACCAGGAGCACATGGCGACAAGCTATAAACCATCCAAGGCAGGGATGGAGCAGGGGAGCTCCTGCAGAACGGAGCTCTGACACAACCTCTCCTACCTGGGGTGGGGAAAGCATCAGGGAAAGCATCATGATGTTTTTCCCAGCGAGAGGGTGGCTGGAGGTTGCTTGTCCGACACTGGAGTTGCAGCTGGACCAGGGCCAGAGGGGTCAGCAAGAGATGCTTGGGGTGGGTTCCTAACTGCACAGGGGGTTGGGAAGCATTAGGAAGTGGATTTGGGAGGGAGATAATACCAACACGTTAAGAGACCTCTACAAATACAAAGCTTAAGCCTGTGGCCCTCTACCTGCACAGTGTGCATGTGGCTCTCAGGCGGACAGTGGGCTCTCAAAAGCTGGTCACATCTTCGCAGATCAATCACCCTCACCTGGAGAGGGGACTCGCTTGTGCCATGTGATGAGTGGCAGCACCAGTGGGCTTTAACACTCAAGGCGGGGACCATAAAAGCAGCTCTGTGGGGTCAAACCAGAGAACTGGGTAGCCTCTGATACTGTCTGGAGGAGAAGTCCATGTGGCTTTCCCTGAGCGCCTGCCAGTCCCAGCTGTGTCCAGCTCAGGGCCCTCCAGCCCATATGTGGCCTCTTCCCATTTCATCCCCCCACATCCCCTGGGGAACGCCAGCCCTCGCCACCCATGTGCCACTAGGTGCTCTTGCTCAGCTGGCTTCGGCCAGAGATGTAGGATGCTGCTGAGCACCCAGTATTGGGCAGAGGGTCCCGTATGGTGCTGCAGCTGACATGGTTTGGGCTGGAAGCTCCTGCTCCATGTTGCAGCATCAGGCTTTGGCAGCGCTGCCAGCAGTGCCAGAGCTGCACGGCTTTTCCTCGTGCCTCTGGCACACCCACCATCCTGCTCACGCCAACCCCCTTATCCCCAAGGTGCTGCTGAGAGGCAAGATGTGGCTGCTGCTGGTGGCCCTGTGCCTGGCCCAGGGGCTGGGCGACGCCATCCCATTCATGGGAGCCAGCTACGACAACCCGGAGCAGTTCATGAACATCGTAAGTGCCATTGGGTCAAACACACCCCCACAGGACCTAGGCTTCCCCTAGGCTTCCTGGTGGTGTGCCCAAAGTCCTCCTGAGGGACGAGCTGGGCTCTGCCCTTCCCTTACCCTGGCATCTGCACCCATGGTCAGAGGGGGGGCTTGGGGCATCAAGAGTTTCCTATATTTGCATGGGTGTCACTCACCTCATGCCCTCAGCTTGAGGTTGGCCTCTCCTTGGTCTTCCTTTAACATAGATGGACCTTCAGGTCTTGAATGTGCAGGTGGAGGTGACACCAGAGAGTGTGGGTGGCAGGAGTGGGTGTCATTGGGTCAGGCATAGGATGATGGACACCGATGGGTCACACTCTCCCCTCGGACCATTGTCCCTGCAGAGCCAGAAGATCCATTTCCACGGGTATCCCAGTGAGGAGTACAACGTGCTGACGGAGGACGGCTACATCCTCAGCCTCAACCGGATTCCCGGCAGCAAGGGGGACACTGGGCACTCAGGTGGGCTCGCTTTTGCTGAGGGTGAAGCAGCCATGACCCTGCTCAGAGGTGAGACAGCATGCAAGAGGAAGCCAGTGTGAATGCCCGTGCCTTCAGACACGGTTTTGGCAGCTGGAAGTTTTTGCCCAGCTGCCTTGAGCTGTTCCTGGGGATGCAGGAGCTCAGCATCATGTTTCACTGCATCCAGGACAGGGAAGCACAACCCACTGAGCCCCAGCAGCTCCTTCCTTGGACCAAAGCCCTTGCCCTGGTCCAAGGTTCCCTGATAGCTCAGGCCTAGGGGTGGCAAAAGTCCTTCAAACAAAAAAAGTACCAGCAGAGACAGGGAAATAATGGGAGAAGGGAATATTTAATGTGCAGCCTGCAGAAAATAATACCGAGATGCACAGGGCTGTTTTATTTCCATATGGGAAGAGGTTTTCTTGCATGAAGTACCCGACTTCTTCTCTTTCAGGATTCAGGTTACCCGTGTTGATAGTGCACGGGTTCAGTTTAGATGGTGGCGACTGGGTGGACAACCTCCCCAACGGCAGCCTGGGTTTCATCCTCGCGGACGCGGGGTACGACGTCTGGATCGGAAACAGCCGCGGCAACAGCTGGTCCCGCCGGCACCTGAACCTTTCTGTCGACCAAGAGGAGTTTTGGGATTTCAGGTGAGGAGGTGCCCGAGGACAGGGCCAGGATGCTAGGATGCCAGCGCTGACCACCTGATGTCCATGGGAGGCTGGGAGATGGGCATCTCCTACAGCTTCTCCCCTTGCTCCCCAGCTTCCACGAGATGGCTGTGTACGACCTCCCCGCCATGGTGGGCTTCATCCTAAAGCAAACTGGGCAGGAGAAACTGTTCTATGTTGGACACGCTCAGGGCAGCACTGTGGGTGAGTGAGGAGGTGGAGCGGGCGGTGGACGGGAGCGGGGCACTGGGATGCCACAGGAGGGGCATCAACATCTATCCCAAACTGGAGACTCCTGGGGACAGGGCTGCATTGGCCCATGTGGGCGCTTTCCCCACCTGACTTCATGGTCCTTCTGCATGGGAGAGGGTTGCTGCATCTTGCCCAGCCGTCCTGGGCTGTGCTCACATCCAGGAGTGCTGCAGCTTCATTTTGTTCAGACTCTGCATCTCGAACAGGAGATCTGGGATGAGTGCTGTCGCTGTTGGGATTATCGTTGTGATCTCTTGCTGCTTTTCAGGTTTCATAGCGTTTTCGAGCATGCCGCAGCTGGCTGAGAAAATCAAACTCTTCTTCGCGCTGGCTCCGCTCTACACCTTTCAACACGTCAAAGGCCCCGTGTTAAAGATAGCGTTTTTACCAGACGCGGTGCTGAAGGTACGTGGGGTGTTTGTGTGTTGTTACTACCAAAACCCAGGAGCTTTTGGCAGCTCATGTCCTCCTCATTGCTGCTGTGCACTGAGTCCATGCCTGTGGCAGGCGTTGGAGACACGCGTGGGGAGATGAGCAATCCCAAGATCCCAAACAGCAGGGATGTCCCTCTCCACCCAGCTGAGCACAGCCAGTTTTCACTGTTTAAAATATCCGTACCTCTCTATCATTACTGTTTATGTTTTTGCTTATTGACCTCACCACACCCCAGTCCCATAGCCCAGGAGGTGCTCAGAGCAGCCCCACACCACCTCCCTTCCACCCTTTGCTCCAGCACCTGGAGAAGGGCTGGAGGGGGAGCTGGCACTCTCCCTGGATGTGCTCCACCTGAGGAGCATCTGTCAACGGAGGTGGCAGATGAATGGTATGAGTCTGGCCATCCTGGGCTGAGCTTTGGAAGCTGATACCTTAGAGACGATGCACCAGGACGATGGGGATGATGGCATGTCATGGAAAGGATAGTGAGGGTTTCAAGCTGCTCTGAGAGTCAGGTGTGACCATAGGTCAACCTCCTTGAGAAGCTGGCTAGCCCAAATGTGTCAACAACCATATTGAGGAGCTGCCTGTCAGCTGGGGACAAGCAGCTCCCATGGAGAGGGGACACATGTTACAAGACCTGCTGTGAACTGTTTCCTTGCGCTCTTGCAGACAATATTTGGAACGAAACAGCTGACTCTGGTGGGGAGGAAGGAGAGAGCCACCCTGGCCAAGAAGTGCAGCAATCTGCTAACAGCTGAAGTCTGTGAAAATGAGATCTTCCTCATTGGCGGGTACAACACGAAGAACCTGAACGTGGTGGGTGCATCAGGCTCTCCAGGTCACAGCCATCTCCAGTTTTCCTAGACACCCGGAGATAGCTAATGAGATACAAAAACACAGAATCACAGAATCAATCAGGCTGGAAGAGCCCTCTGGGATCATCGAGTCCAACCATTGCCCTGACACCACCATGTCAACTAGACCATGGCACTAAGTGGTCTACAGTCCAGTCTTTTCTTAAACATCTCCAGAGATGGTGACTCCACCACCTCCCTGGGCAGCCCCTTCCAATGTCTAATGACCTTTCTGAGAAGAAATGCTTCCTAATGTTCAACCTGAACCTCCCCTGGCGAAGCTTGAGGCTGTGTCCTCTTGTCTTAAAAACACCGTTCGAGGCAGCAGTTGTTTGGAGATTTCTTTCAGTGGTGTTGGAGTGTTAAACCTAATGGAGGCTTTGATAGGAGAGAATCACTTGTGGTCTTGCCTGCAATGGAAAGGTAATTCCTGGCTCATTTTCTGCTGACCTGCAACAAGTTTGCAGAAAATAATAACAAAAAATTGACTGGACCAGTTGTATTTCCATTTTAAAGTGGTGGTTAACTTCTTTACCTTTAAAAGCTGCTCCTAGCTCTGAACAGAGTAAAGCTGCTGGAGCAGATAACGTTTATATTGGAGTGATAAGACAATGATTTTTTTTGCCTAGACAGATTTTCATCATTCCCAACTCACTTAGAAAAATACTTTCTTTTTCCCGCAGAGCCGACTGGATGTATACCTAGCTCATTTTCCAGACTATACATCAGTAAAAACTCTTCTCCACTGGGGACAGGTAGAGACTGATTTTATAACAACTGTGACCAATGCTTTTTCTTTTAACCTGTGAATACGGTGTTTTACAATGCTGCTTCATTCGCCCCGGAAACAGGTAAGGAGGTAGAATCAGACAAAGCCAATAAAAGTGATTTTTAAGTTGCTGCACCAAGGTGTCTCAAAAGTCACAGCTGTTAGCTTCTGCTTCTGGCTGGCCAAGGCAGAGCCACCCAGATGCCTGCTTCCACCCCAGGTAAGGACACCGTGGAGGTGGTTTTTGGACTCCCCATTTGGTCTGGCCCACAAGATGGGCACCAGCAGGCACCAGCTCAGACACCAGGGCTGCGCTGGGCAGTGAGCGCTCACCTGGACCCTGCTGCTGCCCTTTGCTTGATGTGGGGCTGATCCAGGACAGGGTTAACCCTTTGCCTCTGCCTTCCAGACTGCCAAAACTGGGGAGTTCAAGCAGTTTGACTATGGGGAGAAAAACCAGGAGAAGTACAACCAGGTAAATGGGCACTCGTGGAAGGAGGAGCAGAGGATGAGGCTGGCTGGGACCAGGATGGGGGTAGCCTCCTCCAGTGGCCAGCGTGGCCTGAGTCCTCTGGGATGCTAGGGGCAGCAGACCCCATCCATTAGTGCTATTCGTGTTGGAGCCTGCGAATAACCGGAATGTTTCCCCCCCTCCCAGGCCACCCCTCCCTTGTACAGGATAGAAGACATGATGGTGCCAACTGCCCTGTGGAGTGGTGGGGAGGACTGGGTGAATCCCCCTCCAGAGACCCAGCGCTTGCTCCCCCGCATCACCAACCTCGTTCGTCACGAGCACTTCCCCGACTGGAACCACTTCGACCACCACTGGGGCCAGGATGCCCCTCAGCGCATCTACAGGCAGATGATCGCACTGATGGAGCAAAATCCATGAAAGGTCCATGTGCTGCCCCAGGATGGAGGAGCCACCCGTTCCCACGTGCCTGGGAGCACAGGTTTTGTGAAGGCTGCCACTCTGCTCATCCCTTCTTAAAAATGTTTCCTGTCACCCAATTCCACGCTGCTTTAATGTCTTAAATGTAACGGTGTGATCTCTGCCTGCCCTCTGTGACTAGAGATTGCAATAAACTCTTGCATCACAGCCGAACTCCAACCCTTCGCTTGGTGGGCCTCACCATGGTTGTGTTTGTACCTCATTGCCAGGGCAAGGTGTGCAGGAGACGCTGGGGTTTTTTTAGCTTTTGCTGGCCCAGGGCATTTCAAGCACAAAATTTTACTCCAGAAATTGCGCATGTGTCTTGGGTTGTGGGTTTAGGTGAAGGAGGGGTGGAAAGTGGCCTTGTCTGTGGCCCTGGAAAGGCTGGAGAGGGTGAGCACTAACTGCAGGAGAGAAACATTCCTCCCAGTAGAATGAAACCAGAGACATTGATGCACACCACATACCTGAGAGGTGGTGAAAGGGAAACATCCAGGCCTTGGGGTTAGGCTAGGTCTTTCCTGGGAGATAACCCACCCAGAAGAGTGCCCCACATCACCTCCTGGGGTGCACCTTATGGCAAAAATCCAACTGTGTTTTCTAAGAAGTTGAATTTAACATGGCCTGCAGTGTTACCTAAGAATAACGCTCTGTTCTCAGCATGTGTATTTGAAAATATACATGCTAAGGGGTTGTCAATGTCAATGACCAACTGGAGTCCAATGTCATGACCTCTATGTCAATGACCAACTGGAGTGCATGGAGCTCTGCCTGGGCATGGACGAGGAGCGAACCGAGAGCTTATGGGTCGGTATTAAAGGGAGGGCAGGGACAGCAGACATTATGGTATCTGCTACAAGCCACCCGGCCAGGAAGACCGAGCGGTTGAGGCCCTCTACAGGCAGATAGGAGTAGCTTCATGTTCACAAGCCCTGGTCCTCATGGGGGACTTCAACCACCACGATATCTGTTGGAGGGACAACACAGCAGGGCATAAACAATCCAGGAGGTTCCTGGAATATGTTGATGGTAACTTCCTTCTTGGCTAAGTTGAAAAAAGAATATTCGCGCAGTCCGAAGGAGTCTGAAACAGAGTATGTGTGGAGAGTGTCGTTAACTGGCGGAGACCAGATTATGTTGAGTGAAAGAGAAGCTGAGGGATATTGGGGACCTGGAGTGTTTTTGACTACTCGTGATTGTAGAGCCCCTTGGTCTCTCACCCAGCCTATTGGGCTGGAGGTTTAAATCCCTTGGAAATGGGAGATCCTCTTGCGCTTACAGGCTCGGTGGATGAGCTTGTGGAGAATGTGCAAAAGGTGGCTTGTTTGCAGATGATGTGTGATCAGGAATTGAAATTTAGGCAGGAATCCCCAATGATGATACCAGTAGATCCTGAGAGGATGACTCCCCTGATTAGAGGTTTGCCTGATTCATTGAAACCCTTAGGAATTCAATTACAAGGCACTATCAGAAATACCCCTCAGAGTGCACGGGTGACAGCTGCTTTAACCGGAGCTGTAACCCCAGATTGCTATACCATGGGACAAAAAGTGTGGACATGGGGGGAGGTCGCCCAGGAATTAATTAACTGTGGGTGGAAATATGTCTGAGTTAATACCTTGTCGGCGAGATCGGAATCAAAGGGCTTGCGGCGTACTGAGATAAAATCCCCTGGCAGCAGCACAAGGTTCCCTCCCCCTAGATCTCCTGGTGGGAGAAACATACCAAATAGGCGAAACACCTCATGGTCTCTGGGGTGGCAGAAAGGTGTCCCTAGAGACCTCATGGACGGGTTACCCACAGACAGGCTGGAGGAATTGGTCTTGGGGTGGCCCGAAAAGCTGGTAACCAAAGCAGGCTATAACTGCATCTTATGTAAAGAGTTATTTGAAAGAAAAAAGGATCTTTGTAACCATTGGCAGAATCATCATAATTGTGAAGACCCTTCCGCTTTGTGGACAATTTTTAGTTTGTCATCAAAACAAGGAATTATTGAACTTTCTAGTAATGGTTCTAGTAATGGTCTAGTAAGGGGGAATGGTTATAAACTGACAGAGGGGAGATTTAGATGAGATATGAGGAAGAAATTCTTTGCTGTGAGGGTGGTGAGACACTGGCCCAGGTTGCCCAGAGAAGATGTGGCTGCCCCCTCCCTGGCAGTGTTCAAGGCCAGGCTGGATGGGGCTTGGAGCAACCTGGTCTAGTGGAAGGTGTCCCTACCTGTGGAATTGTTGTTGGAACTGGATGATCTTTAAGGTCCCTTCCAACCCAAACCATTCTGTGATTCTATGATTCTATGAAAAATATCTACACATCTATCTATCTACCTACCTACCTATCTATTCTTTCTATGCATCTATTTATCCATCTACCTATCCCTCTACCTACCTATTTATTCTTTCTATCATCCATCCATCCCTCCCTCCCTTTACCTACTTATCTATTCTGTCTATCCATCTATCTATTTGTCTGTCTGTCTGTCTACCTATTCACCCATTCATCCATCCTTCAATACCTCCAAGACATGTGTGATGCTCACCTGTGAAGTCTAAGTTTAAGATGCATGGGAAGAACACTATGAACAACAGGCAGGGTTTGAAAACAGAATTTCATGGGGCTCAGGTCAAGAGACCCCTCCGCAAAGCACTGATGATTTTGGTGAGAACTTCCCAAACTGCCTGCCCATTCCTCCCAGACTGCACACCGGCTGCCCATGCAGAGATGGGACAAGAGGTGGGAAGATATGGTCTGAGCTCATGCTGTAGGTAAATAGCCCAGAAATGTCCTGTGTGACCCGTGTCCCATGTAAGCACGGGGACAAAAATGGCTTTGCTGATGTAGCAAGCAGCACAGAGGCACTGGGTTTCGTGGGGGATGGATGGTAGGGGTGTTGCCAGCCTCGCCCTGCCATCTTGCTCCACTGTCCCATCTCCTTGGGACCCTTCAGCCCCAGGAACAGGGTGCGCTGTGGGAGGGACAGGTGTGGGGTCAGAGCAAGGGTCCATCAGTTCGGACCCTCTGCTTGAGCCTCCTGTGTGAAGGCCACAGCAGCCAAGCTGGTGGTGGTGGTGAAAAGATGGAGGTATACTCCCCATTCGAGGTGTTTCCCAGGGAAGAAGTGTTTGCCCCAGGTACATTCCCATGTGGTCTGTCTGGTCTCCATCTGATTGAAAAGCAAAGGTACAGGATGAAATTTCAATCTTGCAGGATCTGTGAGCTGAGCTGCCCCTGTGTCTTATGGGATGTTGCTTTCATGGGCTGCTCCTGTGAAAGTAAAGGTTCATTTTACAAGCACCATACTCTGCTCCCCCTTTCTTCCCTCTCCTTCTTCCCCTGCCAACGGTGATGGATGGATTCACTGTGAGGGAAACCAAATTGCACGTGACCACAACCAGCCAAGGAGTTACTGGCCCTGGACAGGGTGCTCTGCAGAGCTTCATCATGTGTGACCATGCCACTGCAAGGATGTGGTCGTCACCAGGGAGGGAAGAGCAAAGCTGCCTGTGCTGGCATGATGCAGGTTGGAAGAGCCCTGCCTGCCCCTTGCAATGTCCCAGAGGGCTGGATGTGAGAGGGGTGCATGGGAAGGGGCTCGTAATGTCCAGAGCTGGAGTCCCCTAAGTCCTGCATGACTGCCCTGCAGCACAACCTCGGTGATGCCCACCAAGGGAAGAGTCAGATTTGGCTTCAGCATGGGAGTTTATTACTTAAATAGTTTCGAAAAACAAGGGAAAGAAATAGTACTGCACACCAGGAAGAAGCTTGGAAGGTAAAACACCAGGGCACTCTGTAGTCACAGAAGGCAGAGAGAAATCACAAGACACTGTTAGCTCACTAAACCAGTGTGAAATAGGGTGACAGGAGATGTTTCTAGGGAGGAGAGAGCAGCGTGACAATCCTGGTACAAAAGCCAGTCATCCACAGGATGTGGGAACAGGCAGCTCCTCCATCCCGGGGCAGCACACAGACCGTTCATGGATTTTGCTCCATCAGAGCGACCATCTGCCTGTACATGCGCTGAGGGGCGTCCAGGCCCCAGATGTGATCCCAGTGGTTCCAGTCAGGGAAGTGCTCATGATAAACAAGGTTGGTGATGCGGGGGAGCAAGCGCTCGGTTTCTGAGGTAGCGGTAACCCAGTCCTCCCCACCACTCCACAGGGCGGTCGGCACCGTCATGGCTTCTATGTTGTAAAAGGGCGGCGAAGTCTGGGAGGGAAAATCATCAGGTTATTCAAATGAAGGGGAAATAGAAAGGTATCAGCTGGATTTTAGCCATCAGAGCTGCTGAGAGTCCCAGTTATTCATCTCCTGGAATATACATTTAGGAAACGCGAACAAATGTGATGTGGGGCAAATGTGTCCTGCAAGATCCTCATGGGACTTGTCCCACTAGGGGCAGACAAAAACCCGAAAGGTTGGATTGGCACCAGCTGGCCAAAATGGGACCAAATGGTTGAGTGTTCATGGAGGTCCCAGCCACGGAAGGAATTACAAGACACATGGTTACATGATGCACAGGCTACCTTCATCCCAGTCTCGGCCAACCTCATCCTCTTCTCCTCTTAGCAGAACCGAGTCATGCCTTCATCCTCACAAGCAAGGAGCACCCCTTGCTTACCTGGTTGTACTTCTCCTTGTTCTTCTCCCCATAGTCAAACTGCTTGAACTCCCCAGTTTTGGCAGTCTGAAAGGCAGAGGCAAAGGGTTAACCCTGTACAGGTAATCCCTTAGATCAGTCCCACCATGGGGAAAGTGCAGCTGCAGCATCTCTGCCCCAGCACAACCCTGATGTCTGGGCTGGTGTTTGCCCATCCCTCAGGACCCACAGTGGGGCAGCAAAGCAGTGGGGCAGCCAGCCCAGTTGGGGGTTCGGGCAAAGCAGATGGAGGGTGCTCGGGGTGTAGTCACTTGGGCTGTCTTTGAGCATATCTTGTTTCTACGCTGGCAGGAGGGAGCAGGACTCATCCACTGTCCTGCAGTACTCTGTGGACAACCTCAGGTGCTTACAATGGACTGACAGAGTGCAAGTCACCTGGTTGGGTGGGGAGTTTCTCTTGGGCATTGTTTGGGTCTTCTGAGAGCTGCCAGCACTGTGCAGCTTTTCCGTCATCCCTGTACTTCCAAATTAAGAGTCTTGCTGGCTTGCTCTTTCTCCAACTGTTTGTGCTGAAATGTCTTAATGTTGGAGGAAGAAGCATGTGGATGTTGGACAAATTCAGCTGAAAATACTAGCTTTTTCCATCACTCTTAGTTCACTTTGTGATTGGCAATGGACTGTCATGTGCTCTTGCAGCAGTGATCTCAGCTTTTTCCATGTCCGCTTCCTTAGGCCGTTACTGGGGATGATATGTAGGTGTCTACAGATCTGGGGGTTGGCTTAGCAGGGCAGGGGTTGCACCAGGGAACCAGCATGGCTCACGCATCCCCCAGGACTGGGGTTTTGGTGCTCAGGGAGTCCCTTTCAAGGGCAGGTTGTTTACAACAGGCAGAGGTGTCAACTGGTCGAGCAAGCCCATGTGTGGGGTGGAAGATGAGGCTGATGGCAGGACCGATGTGGCCTCCAAGGAAACACAGGGAGAGGGGACACTTCACCAATCCTGCCACCATGTCTATCCACATGGTGAATGGAGCAATGTGGCAGACCATTAACCCAGCCAGCCCAGGAATGACCACTGGGTTATCAGGTGCGACGAACAGGACAATCCCTACCTGGCCCCAGTGGAGGAAGTTCTTAACGGATGTGTAGTCCGGGAAATGCGATAGGTACACGTCTGTTCGGCTCTGCCAGCAAAAGAAAGTCCTACTGCAAACAATACTCAGGCAGGATTTAATACTCATTTGAGGCTAAAGTCAACAACACTTGACTGTCATCCAGCCTGCTATTTGTTTGCTTTGCCTAGGCTGCCCCAAAGCAGGATGCAGTGAACCTTACCCTGGGGAAACCACTGAGGAACAGCTTCCACGTGATCACTGTGCCTTGAGTGCCCACCTGGCCTCCTGCTTTCTCAGTTAGAGACACTAGTACTGCAGGGCACCTCAGTATAATTGGCAGCAGAAATCCCACTTTCATCTTTAGGTCAAATTGATGTCAACAGCAATACAAGGACCCTGCCACATCAGAGGTTGGTGTTGGCATCTAGCCTGGCCTTCCACTAATGTCCACTTCAAGGCAATGCAAGTGAACAACCCAACATGTGCTCATGCCTTTACAAACCTGCGCTGTACATCCAGGCAGGTTGTACAAAGCTAAAACACCACGCTGGAGTCAACAGCATCTCAAAAGGAGTCTTTCATTTTTGATGTTAAGACCTGAGAGCAAGACAACTCTTCATAATGAATTTGTATGAGCTTTTATATTGGATTTCTTACTCATCATTTGTTTGAGCTACCAACAGAAACAATGGGGACCCAAAAAACCCACCATTTTAAATCTCTTGACTCATCATTTTCATCCTTGGTGCCCCTGTCCCATGACAGTACCTTTGTTAAGCAACCCAGCCCCTAACGCGACGTGGCACCTACGATGACATTATCATATTTCTTATTTGGTCAGCCACAATCCCAGGGAAACGTGCCTACCGCATTCAAGTTCTTCTTGTCAAATCCACCAACGAGGAAAAGCCCGTATGCGCAGAGCCTGCTGAGCGGCCGGCAGCTGCACGCCCTGGCCAGCGCCGCTCTCTGCTTCCGTCCCAGCAGAGCTCCTTCTTTCGTCCCGAAAATCACCTGCCACAGGGCACAGACACAGCGGGTTGGTCAGTGCCTGGCACTGATGCCACTGGGGTAGCCAGCCTGGCGTCTCAGGAGGATCGGTGGGTTTTCCTGTCCCCTGCAGTGGGGAGAGCCTGGCATACTAAACCCTCCCTCACTGGATGCCTCCCCATCTCCCCACGGATCCCAGCGGCATCGACACAGTGGTGGGGTGGGAGCTCAGGGTGAGGTTTGCCACAGTGGCACAAGACACTCCACTTCCTGATTTCAGCTATCAATTATTAACTGCATAACTAATTAGGACAAGAAAATCATAACACAACTCTTACCTTAATTATTGCATCAGGAAGATAGAGAAGACTTAACACCGGACCTTTACCCGTACGAAAAGTGTAGGCAGGACCCAGCACAAAGAACATTTTGATTTTCTCAGCCAGCTGTGGCATGCTTGAAAATGCTATGAAACCTGAAAAAAAAAAACCAAACACCACAAGAGACCATAGAAGTCCTACAAGCAACTGCCATGTGGACCCAAGTGCATGAATTCCCCCCTTGCATCCTAGATCTCCTGTTCAAGAGTCTGAACAAAACAAAGCTGCAGCACTCCTGGATGTGAGCACAGCCCAGGATGGCTGAGCAAGATGCAGCAACCCTCTCCCATGCAGAAGGACCATGAAGTCAGGTGGGAACAGCACCCACATGGGCCAATGCAGCCCTGTCCCCAGGAGTCTCCAGTTTGGGATAGATGTTGATGCCCCTCCTGTGGCATCCCAGTGCCCTGCTCCCGTCCACCGCCCGCTCCACCTCCTCACTCACCCACAGTGCTTCCCTGAGCGTGCCCAACATAGAACAGTTTCTCCTGCCCAGTTTGCTTTAGGATGAAGCCCACCATGGCGGGGAGGTCGTACACAGCCATCTCGTGGAAGCTGGGGAGCAAGGGGAGAAGCTGTAGGAGATGCCCATCTCCCAGCCTCCCATGGACATCAGGTGGTCAGCGCTGGCATCCTAGCATCCCTGTCCTCGAGCACGTCCTCACCTGAAATCCCAAAACTCCTCTTGGTCGACAGAAAGGTTCAGGTGCCGGCGGGACCAGCTGTTGCCGCGGCTGTTTCCAATCCAGACGTCGTACCCCGCGTCCGCGAGGATGAAACCCAGGCTGCCGCTGGGGAGGTTGGAAACCCAATTGCTACCATCTAAAACCAAGGCATGCTGGAGCAACACAGGTAACCTGGGTCCTGTAAATGAGAAAAAAACCCAAAGAAGTTGTTTGTTTGATGGGAGTACTTGGGAATGGGAAAGGAGCTGCCTTCACCTCCAGCCATGGGAGTGTGATATTTTCATAACATGAATGGAAAGTCTTCTGCAGGGTAGAAAGTAGCTTCCCGTGCAGTTTCTTCTCTTTTCTGGTGCTTTTTCTCCTCCAATTTGACTTATTTTTGCCACCCCTAGCCCTGAGCTGTCAGGAAACCTTGACCCAGGGCAGGGGGTTTGCCCTGGCGAAGAGCCATCATGGCCCTCCTTCTCCAGGTGCTGGGACTTGCTGGGTCATGCTGTCCCATCCCAGACACAGTAAAACACAGTGTGGAGCTCCTGCATCCCCAGGGCCAGCTCAAGGCTGCTCTGTCCCCACCAGTGCCCAGAGAAAAGCGTGTTTATCTCCCAGGAGGACCCACATCTCTTCCTGTCCCCTCTCCTCGCAGTGCAAACTCCAGTCACATCCCTCTTTCTGAAAAGACAATCCTCTTTGCCTAGATGACCCTCATTTTGCCTAGATCCTTGTTTTGACTTCTCTGCTCAGGAGAAGGGGACCTGCCGAGCCTGGCTGTGGGGAGATGAGTGCCCACCTCTGCTTCCAGCCTCCTCTCTGCCACCAGGAATCCGGTTCATGGTAAGGAAGTAGCCATCGTCTGTCAGGACTTGGTGCTCCTCGCTGCGATATCCATGGAAGCGGATTATCTGGCTCTGCAAGGAGAGAAACCAGTGGGGAAAAAGGTGGGTGGGTTTGACTTGGCTACTGGCAGACCTTCTCCCAAGCATGACGCACATCAGAGGGTAAACTGGCCCTGGAGGTGGCAGAGCTCACCTGGCACTGTTGTGTTTCTTGGCTGTGCTGAATGAGACAATCCTCTAAAATGCAATATATTAACAGAGCTCAGCTGGGTAGGAAGTTCCCCAGTGTGGGGTGCTGCCCCTTTGCTTGAAGCAGCGAGGGAAAGCCAGGGTGAGAAAGACACAGCCTTCTGGGGAAGGTGCTGCTGGGGTTTGGAGGGACAGCGAGGAGCAAGCGATGAGTGGAGATGCTGCATGCAAGGAAGATGCTCAGACTCTTTCCCTGCCCCCTCAAAAGTGCCTTCCACCTGTGGGGTGGCAAGACATGGGACATGCCATCTGACCATTTTCAGGAGAGCTGAAGAGGTTCTCCTTGTGTAAGAGCCACTCTGACAGTCACGGAGGGTGCCTGGAGCCCTGGGGACACCCCAGAGGCCAAACTGTCCCCCTTGTGGGTGGGGGTGAGGGGGTGACACGAGTGACAAAGGAGCAATGCAGTGACCAGCCGGCCAACAGCCCAGCGCAGCCTGTGGGCCATGCCCTGAGCCCCTCGGGTGCAGATGTCAGGGTAAGGGATGGGGAGAGCCCGGCTGGTCCCTCAGGAGGACTTTGGGCGCACCACCTGGGGAAGCCCAGGTCCTGCGGGGTGACCCCCGGCACTTACGATGTTCATGAACTGCTCGGGGTTGTCATAGCTGGTTCCTATGCACGGGACGGCGTCGCCCAGCCCCTGGGCCAGGCACAGGGCCACCAGCAGCAGCCACATCTTGCCTCTCCGCAGCACCTGGGGGATAAGGGGGTTGGTGTGAGCAGGATGGTCTGTGTGCTGGAGGCACGAGCAAATACCGTGCAGCTCCAGCACCACTGGCAGCACCGCCAATGCCTGATGCTGCAATGTGGCATGGGTGTTTCCGTGCCAAACCGAATCAGCTGTGGCCCCATGCAGGACCGTCTATCCTGCACCGGGTGCCCGGCAGCATCCTGCAGCTCCCGACGAGCAGAAGCACCCGGCGGCACGTGAGTGGCGAGAGCTGGGGCTCCCCAGGGGATGCAGGGGATGAACAAGGGCAGGAGGCAGAGAATGAAACGGAAAGGGGTCTCTGAGCCGGGCACAGCTGGCAAAGGTCAAGGTAGTAGGAGACGATACTCACCAGAGCCTCCTTGCTGCGCTGAGTAGAGTTCAACACCTGGTGGTTTTCTACTGATAAAATGTGCAAGAGGAGCTTGGAGGGGTTGAGCCCTTCCTTGCCTCACAATCACACCCAGCTGTCCCTCTCCAATCACATAATTTCTTGCCAGGCTTTTCTTGCTTATCCTGTTTAGCTTCTTGGTGTCGAAATTAAAAAAAAATATTAAGGCAAGAAGAGTAAACTCCAGCAATTCTGTTGACCCTGGAGGGTTTAACTCGTTAATGGCTCCTTGAACCAACGATACCATCTTTCTTTTGCCTATATTTGTGCAGCATCAAACAGGGCAGGAATCCATAGCGTCACAACTTAGTTTCAGAATCTGGGGAGAGCTGACAAGGCTGGTTGCCTGAAAGCAGCCTGTAGACACCCAGTGTGGCTAACACGGACCAGAGCTCCCTGACTGCTGAGCCTCTCAGCATCTGCAGAGGGGTACCTGCAGAAGGTGTTTCTCCTTTGAGTATGTGTGTGGGCACGTGCACAGGAATAGGTCCAAGAGCATGTGCCCATTTGCCACCAATTCAGTAATAAAAAATGCAGAAAGAAGCTTCAAAACCAGAAGAACCAGCTAAATGACATTTAATAATTAGGTGGGAACAGGGGACCTTGAACAATGTCACCAGCCAGAAGCAGTGCTGAGACACGCTTGCAAAAGTGGTGGAAGAGCATCTCGTTTTCTTGATTCTACCTTACCAACGGCACTGTTCGGAGATAAGACCTGCAATTGCCAAAGCCATTAATCTGTTGGCTTGTAGCAGCAGAGAAGCCCAGCACCAGGTATGGATGAGTCCTCCATATGTGCCTTGCACCTTGCCGAGTGGTGCAAGCAAAGGGTTGAGAGCTCCATATTTTGTGTCAGGGGTGGAAATGGCAGAGTATTGCGATTAGAATAGATGAAGCTGACACCAAGATGACCTGGGTCAACAGGGAGTCCGTCTCGGTGTTGCCCAGTGACCAGAACTGAGCTATTTCTGTCTTGTCAGCAGCTCCAGGACTTCGGAGAAAAACCTCAGCGTGAAAACCTGACCAAAGAGGTGGACAATCAGAAACAGCAACTCAGGGAGATCAAAGATTTCCAAGGGACAGACACAGCATCTCCCCACCTCACTGAAAATTGCCCAGCCAGCACAGCCACTCATCAGTGCCTGCATCAGGTGTGATGGCAGCATATTTGTGCTTAGTCTAACAGCATGCTAGCCCCAACTATTTATTACATGAGCTCGCCAGCAGGTAAAATTCACTTCAGGGAGCATCAGGCAGTCAATCTGTCAATAGATTGCCTAACAAAAGGTTGATAAGAGCAAGAAATTGGTATGCAGGATTGGAGGCTCTTGCATTATATAATGCTGAGGCTAACAAGGACGAACCACTTACATACGTAAGACTGTACCTTCAGATAACACACTGCAGGTTCCTCTTCCAAGTGAAACAAAGTCAGGCCCGTGTTATTTCATGCACAAAATGATGAGAACTCTGAGAAAACTCTAACGACCATTTCGTATGACGAAATTGCTGCACCAAACTAGAAAAGCTCAGGAGACAAGGACCAGCAGGACCAGCTGTCACCAGCACCGTGTCAAAACCAGCTGTAAACTTGATGACCTCCACCCAAAAAAACAGCCTGGAGATTTTTTGCCTCCCTGCTCCTACAGAGCCTGCAGTGGGACCTGCCTTTCGAGACAGGAGCTGGGATTTCCAGCCCAAACCTGAAAACGACCAATTTCTACTCACGTGCTCATGGGCCCATTTTGGGCTTTCGCCCGCATTGTGGTTTGACCTCTTTAATTATTTAGAATTCAAAAAATAGGGCGAGTGTGTATTTTAGACCACATGGGTCCTAATCACTGCAGGTATGGACAGCTGTCAAAACAGCGTGCAGCTTGTGATCCAGACGAAGACGTAGAAATACTGGGCAATATATTGGCCTTACAACAGATCACTATAGATTCATGTTGTGAGTTATTAGGAGGCAGGTTGAGGGAACCAAGGAGTTCTTAACCTGTGCACTAGCAGACCTGCTCAACAGACCCTCCAGGCTGATTAATTCACTGCTGAAATGAGCAAAACCCAATCCATCATTAACACAGAGGAGACAAAATTATCTACAAACCGTATTGATTGCAATTTCCCTCCAGTCCTCACCCTGCCTCACGACACAAACATTTTTGCTTTGGGAAAATATCTCCACAGCAGTCGTGGTTTTGTGGGATGCACGGAGAGTATATATCCCTCGGGTGCTACTGAAGCTACCTCCATCTCAAGAGGAGGCTCGGCACCATTGCTTGACATGCATTGTGAAGGACGTCTCATTTGCCTGAACAAAGATTTCACTCACCTTTTAACTGGCGTGATTTTAAAGGGATTTACATTCAGGCTCTTGTCTTCAGGTGGCCCTGTCTTCAGACCACCACCCATTTCACCCAGTTTCGCGCAGGCCCAGCTCTTCTTTTGTGGGAGAACGGTTCTGTGGCATGAGACACATCTGATTATTTCAGAGCGCTGAATGCTTATGAGAAGAGCAAGATCTTCCTCAGTTCCCCAAAGGGACTGGTCCCATTTAACATCTTTGTCGGTGACATGGATGGTGGGATTGAGTACGCCCTCAGCAAGTTTGCCGACGACACCGAGCTGTGAGGTGTGGTCAACACACTGGAGGGAAGGGATGCCATCCAGAGGGACCTTGACAGGCTTGACAGCTGAGCCTGTGCAAACCGCATGAAGTTCAACAAGGCCAAGTGCAAGGTCCTGCATGTGGGTCAGGGCAATCCCAAGCACAAACACAGGCTGGGCAGAGAATGGATTGAGAGCAGCCCTGAGGAGAAGGACTTGGGGGTGATGGGTGACGAGAAGCTCACCATGAGCCGGCAACGTGCGCTTGCAGCCCAGAAAGCCAACCGTGTCCTGGGCTGCATCCCCAGCAGCGTGGCCAGCAGGGCGAGGGAGGGGATTCTGCCCGTCTGCTCCGCTCTCCTGAGACCCCTCCCTGCAGTGCTGCATCCAGCTCTGGGGGCACCAACATAAGAAGGACATGGAGCTGTTGGAGCGAGTCCAGAGGAGGCCATGAAGATGCTCAGAGGGCTGGAGCACCTCTGCTCTGGAGACAGGCTAAGAGAGTTGGGGCTGTTCAGCCTGGAGAAGAGAAGGCTCTGGGGAGACCTTCTAGCACCTTCCAGTACCTGAAGGGGCTACAGGAAAGTGGGAGAGGGACTTTTTACAAGGGCAAGCAGTGATAGGATGAGGGGGAATGGTTTTAAACTGAAAGAGGGGAGATTTAGATGAGATAGCAGGAAGAAATTCTTTGCTGTGAGGGTGGTGAGACACTGGCCCAGGTTGCCCAGAAACGCTGTGGCTGCCCCCTCCCTGGCAGTGTTCAAGGCCAGGCTGGATGGGGCTTGGAGCAACCTGGTCTGGTGGAAGGTGTCCCTGCCCATGGCAGGGGGTTGGAACTAGATGATCTTTAAGGTCCCTTCCAACCCAAACCGTTCTGTGATTCTATGAGTTTCTCCACCACTCTACTTTGACCAATTACAAATCCTGAAGCCTCTAAGGGCTCCTTGTGCGAACGCCCCAAAGCACAGGTCATTTCTTTTTCTTGCCCAAAACGTTTCCAGGGAAAGGTTATTCCATCTGCATGTAACAAAATACAGCAAGGAAATGCTGCCTCAATCAATATGGTTTAAATTAACTGGCAACCAGGACCTTCCCCGGTGGCTACATCCGAGACGAGGCGATTTGCCTGTGCACCCATATCTCTAAAGTATTTGCTGTTAAGGGAAGTAAGGAAAAAACATTGTCCATAAAGTCAGAGATTTCCCGGCCACCCCAAAAAGACCAGTTTTCCAGGCCATGAGAAATCTGGGGGGATACAGAAATCGCATCAGCAACGGGCTGGATTATCAGTTTCCGTCCTCATTTCTCTCCTTCCTCCGGCTGTTGTCTGGTTCTTCTCAGCGTATCTTATCAATAGTGGGACATCATTGTCCAGACACATTTTCTTTTCCCCAACGTCTTTGGTGTTTCTGAATAAGAAAGTGGAAATACAAATGTATTGAACGCCTGCAGATATCTGCTTTCTCAAGTGCATGTTCTGTCTACGGTAAAAAATCAATAAATGAAGAAATCGCCAGCTACCACTTGTGTTCACAGCTGCTAAAAAAAGCCAGAAACGAAATCGTAGAGACGGGAACAACCCCTGGTGAAGGAGCAGAAAGCTGGGGACTGGAGGGAAGGCATAAGGGAAGATGTGAGTAGAGGAGAAGCAATAGGAATTAGCTGTGACGTTTGTGTCGCGCCTGGCGTGATCCCCTTGTCTGAACTGTGATACCCCGTCGTTCTCCGGGGGTAGAGAGAAACCCAAAGGGCTGAGGTTTGAACTCTTATAACACACGGGATTTTCTCTCTCCCTGGCAGTCTTCAGACTTCAGCCCTGCCTTTTGCCTTCTGGCTGTTTCATTCCCGATACCAATATAAGTTCAATGCATAAAAGCTGGAGTGGGCACAAGAGCATCTTTGTTCCTCTTTGATTTCTGGTTTGGGTGTGCCGTGACCTTTGGCTAAAACGTGTGTTCAGCAGGAGGATTTTTGCTGATGAAAACACGTGCCTCCTGTCGCCTTTCGTGTGAAACCACGGAATGACCCTCTGCGCGCCCGGGCCCTGGGGCTCCTTCTCCATCAGTCACGGTGTCCTTGTCCCAGCGACAGCACATCTTGCCCTGCAGCCCATGGCTGCGCCCTCGGAGGCACCGCACACGCTGGCCCACGTGCCAGTCATCACGGAAACGGTTTAAGGAAGAGTGTGCTGGCTGGTGAACCCGCCGGCGCTTGAGCAAGATCAACTGGTTTGTGTAAGATTTCACAGCCTGTCTTAACCCCCTGCGTGTGTCCCAGGTTGGAGCTGGTGGCTCCTGGGAGGAGAAGGACAGCAAGAGGTGGTGGTGCTCCTGCTGCCCGAGGAGATGCCCGGAGGACAACCCAGGCACGGCCGGGGGACGTGACACGGGATTAACGGGGCAGCAGAGCGCTGCTTGCCCAGACCTTTGCTGGAGGCATTGCGGCATGGAACAAGCGGCAGCCCTTGTGGGGTCAGACAGCCCGTCGGGCCCCCGTCCTCCCTCCCTCTGCGCCCCTCCAGGGCCTGGGGGAAGGAGAACTGGGGGCCGTGATTTATCAAGGTGATGCCCCCCCGTCCCCGTTCGTGGCCCTTCACCGCGGAGGGGGGAGGTGGTGGTGGGGTTAATTTCAAATCAATCTGCTTGAAACCAAACAAAAACCAAAAAGAAAAAACAACCGCCAAGAAAAAAAGGTCGAAGGTTTTTTATTATTTTTTTATTAATTGGTGTCCCCGTGCCCGCAGGACCGATGTCCCCGCAGGGCCCCGGGGCCAGGCCAAGCCCTTCAGCGCTGCCCAGAGCCGCTGTCTCTCCTGCTCGGCGGCCGGGCCGGGGGGGCTTTGTCCGGGGACCCTCAGTCCCGCCCGGCTGCCGGGGTGCCGGGTCCATGGCAGGAGCCCGGCCGGTGCTGCGGGGGGGCGGCGGGGCCTGGGGGCGAGGGGCAGGGTCAGCACCGCGGGCACCGCTCGCGCCCTCCGCCAGCGCCCCCGCTCCATCCTGCCCCCGCCCCGTCCCGCCCCGCACCCCAGAGCCCCCCTGCCCGCCTGCGGGCACAGCCCCGCGCTCGCCCCCCCACCCCCGGCACACAGCGGGGTGCCCTCTGCCCCCCGCCGTCCCCTTCGCGCCCCGGGGGTCCCCCCGTCAGCCCGCCCCGGCCGTACCCTCGCGGCCCGCGGGCGGAGGCAGCTGCTCGTCCCGCCGGCCCCGGTAGACGCGGCCGTCCCGGCCCAGGAGCTGCGTCTGGTCGTGCTGGGAAGGGGAGAGCGGTTGGCTGGGACACGGGGCCCGATCCCGCGGCCCCAGCAACCCCCCGCACCCGGCCCTCCCTGGGGAAACTGAGGCACCGACCCTCCGCACGCTCAGCATCCCCCTCCCAGCCCCGCTCCTCCCCCCCGTGTCGTCCCCCCCCATCCCTACCCTGCTGGGGAGCACGGTGAGGGGCTGGAGCAGCCGCGGGGCGCCGGGCGGCCGGGGCTGGAGGCGCAGGGGGTGCTTCAGCACGGGGGTGAGGGTGTGCCGGCCCCCGCACTGCTGCGGCACGCTGGGGGAGCCGCGCTCGGCCGCCTGCTCCCTGTGGGATGGGGCACGGGGGGGTCAGCGCCTGGCACCCCATGCGGCACCCCGGGCGGCACCCTACGCCAGGGAGGGGGCCGGGGGTTCTCCCTGCTGGGGTACATCCCTCCCGGCTCCCCCCCGGCTGCTGCAGGAGACCCCACCCACCCAGCCCTGTGCACGGTCTCTGACCCCAGGGTCTCACTGAGCTGGCTGTGGCCTTGGCAGGTCCCTGCACCCCGCGGCAGGGACACAGAATCACAGAATCAATGAGGTTGGAAGAGCCCTCTGGGATCATCGAGTCCAACCATTGCCCTGACACCACCATGGCAACTAGACCAGGGCACTAAGTGCCATGTCCAGGCTTTTCTTAAACACCTCCAGAGATGGTGACTCCACCACCTCCCTGGGCAGCCCCTTCCAATGGCTAATGACCCTTGCTGAGAAGAAATGCTTCCTAATGTCCAACCTGACCCTCCCATGGCCAAACTTGAGGCTGTGTCCTCTTGTCCTATCGCTGGTTGCCTGGGAGAAGAGGCCGACTCCCACTGCGCTACAACCTCCCTTCAGGTAGTTGTAGACTGCACTAAGGTCACCTCTGAGCCTCCTCTTCTCCAGGCTAAACACCCCCAGCTCCCTCAGCCGTTCCTCGTGGGTCAGTTTAGGGACTCCTTTCGTCATTAATTATGGGAGCCAAAGGGGGGTGCGCGCGGGTGCGTGTGCAGGGGCGTGTGTGCAGGCGAGCTGCGTGTGCGTCCACCCGCGCGTGGGCGTAGGGGTGCCCGCACACCTCCCCCGCGTGTCCGCTCCGCCCCTGGGCGGGGCGCGGCGGGGCGGGGCGAGGCGCGTCCCCTCCGAGGGGAGGTGGCGGCGCGGGGGCGGGGCGGGCCATGGCGCGGGTGCTGGTGGTGGGCGCGGGGCTGACGGGCGGTGCGTGCGCGGCGCTGCTGCGGCGGGGGGCGGCGCTGGGCCGCGTCGCCGTGTGGGACAAGGCGCGGGGAGCAGGTGGGCACGGCGCGCGGCGCGGCGGGGCGGGGCGGGAGGTGGTGGCGGCGCGCGGCGCGGCGCGGCGGTCCCTGATTGGCTGTCGCGCAGGGGGCCGCATGAGCACGAGCCGCAGCGCGCGGGACGCCGCCTGCACCGCCGACCTGGGCGCGCAGTACGTCACCCTCGAGACGGAGCGCGCGGGGCCGCGCCGCAGGTGAGCCCCGCCCCGCCCCGCCCCGCGCGCGGCCTGAGGGGAGGCGCCGCCGTGGGCGGGGGGGGGCGAGGGGCGGCCGGGCCTCGGCCACAGCCCCCCCTGGGCAGCCGCCCCCCGCTGTCGGCCCTTCCCGCCCTCCTCTGCCGCCTCCGGTGGGAAGTGTTGGGGGGGGCGAAGCAGGCGGCGGTACGCGGGGTCGGGCGGGTTTGGTGGGCGGCCTGGTCTACCCTGCCCTCCCTTCGGGTGTCACGGCTCGACGGTTTTCACCGAAAACCCGTGGTGTTTATCAGCCCGCCGTAGGAAACGTAGGCGTGTGTAGCCCCGCTGCTTGAATCACAGAATCACAGACTGGTTTGGGTTGGAAGGGACCTTAAAGCCTATCCAGTTCCAACCCCCTGCCACGTACAGGAACACCTTCCACTAGACCAGGTTGCTCCAAGCCCCATCCAACCTGACCTTGAACACTGCCAGGGAGGGGGCAGCCACAGCTGCTCTGGGCAACCTGGGTCAGGGTCTCACCACCCTCACAGCAAAGAAGTTCTTCCTAATATCTATATCTCCCTTCTTTCAGTTTAAAACCATTCCCCCTTGTCCTATCACTCCATGCCCTTGTAAAAAAAAAATACTCAGAGATCTTTGCTTTCAAGAGCTGACACGCCTCAGAGTTGCATAAACGCTATGCAGGTGACAGGGAAGCGAGGTGTGAAAGAAGCGTGAGGTGTCTTGTCTTCGTGGGGATGTGACGCCTCTGCGCTGAAGAGCAGCAGTGGCTGAGTGGCAGGACGGGGGAGGATCACGTTGGTGGGGCCTGGTTGGGCTTGCAGGGTTCACGCCGCAGGCTGGGGAAGGGGATGGTGATGTAATGCTGGTGTAAAAATGCAAAAGTTGTGTGGAAGTCAAAGAAAAGGCAGGTGTATTTCAGGCAGCTGCATCCAGCTGCTGGAATGTTCCCGTGCTCCATGGTGGTGATGCAGTTTGTACTGATATTCAGAGCTTTAAGTTGCTGTTGTATATGCCCCTGCCACAGTCAGTCCTGAAACCTTCATGTCAAACCACTGGCAGTTTCTGTTACAGGCACGGTAGGTAGCCTTGGTCTCATGTAGGTAGCCTTGGTCTCATGTAAAAGGCCAGCCCCCGTAAAACAGCAAGGTAGTTTGTTGTTTTATAGCTATGGTTCCTGTCTGTGCATAGCCTGGCTTGAAACACGGGTTGTACGAGGTCGTTAAAAGCTGTTCTCTAAATTCAAAAGTTAGGCCAGTCTTAACATTAATTATGAAAAATAATGACAGCTGCCGTTGATTTTCATGCAGTGTATTTTCATCTGTGTCGTTTGCTCCCTTTAAGCTTCTACGAGGAACTTCTGTCTCATGGCATCTTGAAACTGCTGACTGCACCCATTGAAGGACTGGTAGTGAAGGAAGGCTCGTGCAATTACATGGCACCCCAGGGCATCTCCTCTGTTGTCAAGTATTATTTAGAACAGTCAGGTAATTTTTTTGATGCCTTTGTATGAAATGAAAGGTTTTAATGATTGTGTTTTTGATGGCATTCTTGAACTGTCTTTCAAAATTAAATCTCCAAGGAGAATGTTCAAGTTCTTTATTTGTTTATGTATGTCTTGAAGTTGCTTAGATGGATAAACATGTCTGCGAGCTCTATAAATTTTCAAGTCCTGCAGGCGCTTCACTGACTTCAGCTGCACTGCTGGCATATAAAAACCTCTATACAAAAATGACGTCTGGAGGATCAGGCGCCAAGCTTATATTTACTCCGTTGACTTTAGCATGTGTAAGTTGGACCTTACACAATTAGGACAGAGATAATTTCGTGGGAGTGAGATCACGGTTGAGAAGAGATTTGAGTTGCAACTTGAGTGAAGTGAGTGTTTGGGTGTTTTTTCACAAGTGTGTACTTAAGTTAACTGTGCTGTTTAACTGAGCAACTGGGAACATTGTGGTGAGCTCTATCCGGTGTTTCATAGAAAGGAGCGCTTATGCGGTCTGTGAACCTACTGTGTTGAAAGTCTTTTAGAAAAGATGGAAGGAGAAGATCATCTGCTAGTTTAAACTGTGTAACTACTCTATTGGGTGTAATGTGGCAGAACCACTTGTACAGTTTGGTGACTGATTTAACTCTGGTTTGAAAAAATGTTAGCTTTATCAGCAGTCAAGCTTTGCTTCTTTCATGTGATTGGTTTTGTCTTTTTAATTAGCTGGCTTTTTTAGACCCTAATCTTGCAAGTAATTAACTACGTTCCTGTCTTCTGATGTATGAGAGATGCTAACAGGGACAGCGCTCTCTTTTTCAGCTCCTGGGGGTGTGCTTTGATTGCTTACCCTGTGCCACCTCCTGTGCTCATCGGATTTCGCTCTTGAATTGGTTCAGCTCACCAAAGCCACTGTAAACTAACCTGACAAAAGAGAGCAGCTGGTAGTTTTCCATCTGTTTACTGAGCTGAATCATGTCAGAGAGCAGTCAGGTGAATACCAGCCATAGCACAGGGGAGTGAAGGGATCTTTTCAGCTGATGAGGATCCCCTCTTCTAATGTCGTATGCTAGCTCTTAAATTGATGCCACCTAATGTGTGAAACTTTGCCCTAAGACCATCTGTGTGCTTTGCTGTTTGCGAGTCATGTGGTTACTAAGGGAAACTGCTCTGCGTTTTCTCTGTGGAATTCACTGTTACATGTATTTAACTTCTTCTTTTTCCAAGCAGGTGCAGATGTCTTCTATGAACGGCATGTAACTCACATCTCTCTCCGAGATGGAAAATGGGAAGTCTCCAGGAAAACGGGACCGCCGGAACTGTTTGATATAGTTATTCTCACAATGCCTGTTCCACAAATTCTTCAGCTGCAAGGTGACATTGTAAACAGTAAGTTCATACCTCAAAACCGCGGGTGTCTAGCGTAAAATGGCAATTGAGCATCTTGTGTAGCTAAGAAACACTCAACAGTCTGAGCTGCCTGTTAATTTCTGAATCTGGAAATGGTAGGAGGTGGGTAATTTTGAGGCTGTATGTGTGGCGCATGAGCAGTAACACCTTGCCAGCAAAAATATCTAGAGACTTATTTTTATTTTTCCAGGTAAGGAAGCAGCCTCAGCGTATGTGCAGGCTAACACTATTGACCAGGCTCAGACAAGTCAGATCAGCTTGCACAGCCAAGTGAAAACCAACATATTCATTTGCACCACCAGAGTCAGTTTTGGGTCAAAACAAGGAGCAGATCTGACTCCGAGCGTGGTACCCGCTCACTGGTGCTGACAGAGGAGGCAAAAGCAGGACAGTGTCAGTGTGGAGGAGAGAGGAGGACTATTCCTTTCAGCAGCTGTCCACAGTTAAATACCTTAGGCTTAACGTGAAATTGCATCTCCAATCCCAAGAGCAGTGGGTCGAGGAAAACCCCATTCTCTGGCAGCAAAGCTCAGCTCTTTGACATGCAATCAATAGAAGGCTGAGATTTAGAGATACAGTGATGTATCCTGACCCTCTGTAAGTCAAAAAGGATCTGAAATCTACACCCTGTTCAGGCTATGAAACACCTTCCTTACATTCTCCTCACTTATTTTCCCCTCACCTCTTAGCCTAAAGAAACAGTAGTAAAGAAGCCAACAGCTCCAACGCTAAGGAACTGCAGGGTATGGGGAGTCAGCCCTGTTGTCCGAGATGAAGGATTAGCAATTGGTTGGAAATCTGAAAGCCAGTCTCACACAGGGTACAGGGAAAGAGAGGAAGAGAAATGGGGAGAAAGGGAGGAAAAGACAAAACTTGCTGGGTTTCCTCAGATAAAAGTTGTGGAAACTGAGAGTTCCAGCATTCCACGTGCAAGTGAAATGAATACCTTAACTACATCTTCTGAAGGGGACCTGCCCACTTTTTGGACATGAAAGGATCCAGTTACTCCAGGAAAAACAATTTGCAAAGACATCAGCTCTGATTGAGAAGGCCTTGAGATGCAGACTAGAGGAACCTCAGGAAGACTCTGAGAAAACAGCACTAAGCACTGCCTCTGCTTTTCTTCTGTTCCCAGGACATTCACTATCGACCACCATTAGAAAGGACACTGGACAGGACTGGCCATAGTTGTTATACATCACTCTCCTCTTACTTCCTACTGCTTGCAGAGCCGTGCTTCAGTTAGGGTCCAGTCAATGTTTTTAATATGTGGCTATCAAAAGGAAAATATGTAATTATGAAAAGGACGTCTATACATTTACCCTGTTCATATGATTCAGAGTATGAAGTGAAAGAGCACACTCACTAACCAAGAAAATTCAGTGGGGATACCATTACTTTCCACAGTAAAGGGACAGGGGAAACGAGAGCATATAGAACAACAAATAGCAGAGAAGTCCTGTTCTTACAGGGTATTTGTCATCTCTTTAGGCACCAAGCTTAAAATAAGAGGTTGTAATGAAAATACTTCTCTTCTTTACTGTGATCAATTTTCCCTTTGCTACTGTAAAACACTGTGCTGCAGTTCAACATCCCGCTGCCATCTATCCTTCTCTTTTTTTCTTCCTCCGTGTCCTCTTCTTTTGCCTCACACAGGTCCTGGTTACTATGAAGCAACTTCAGACAGATGCTTGCAGCTCACTAACCACCTCCACCTATTGCCTTGGTATCTTTTAACAGACAGTTTCCAAATCACGCTCAGGTATTTAAACACGTTAAAATCCAAAATACAGCAGAGCACAAGGAGACAAGCGTTAAAGTCGTCTTCATCTTTCAAGCACTCGCGGTTTTTCTACAAACCAGAAAGCAAAAAACCCACAAATTTTAAAGTGTCTCCTTCAGGAGCTGGCAGCAGAGAGGCAACCGGCCCAGAACTGACTCGAGCCACATGGATGCCCCTGCGCTGCTGCCAGCACGCTGAGTTCAAAGAGAGGTTATTAGCCAGACGCAGCACGTGTGTGGTACAGCACCACAGCTGAGGTGATAAATCCACAGCCCAGCACACTTCAAATGGCTCTGCCAGGGTCAGCACAGGCCTGGCTGGGCTTCCTGGCTTCTGCTCAGCATCAGTGAACCTGTAAAGCAGTTCAGTCATCTTTATGCTCTGGTCTTCCAAATCCAAAGACAGAATTTGGTGATTCTAATGGAAAACATATTTGTGCATTCCTGGTGTACAAGCTAGCACTTCCAGCTGCTCCTGGAAGGGGAGGAATCCTTTTGCTGCTGTGCTCACGCTGCAGCTGACATGAGGGATGGGCAGAGTTGGAGGAAGGGGAGGGCTTTCTCCTAGCAACAGCAGCCTGTGTGGCCAGCTCAGAGGTCACGTGTAACTACTCTGAGACTGCAGGCAAGGGGCTTAAAGTGAAGGGGGGCAGGATTTAGGAGTACAGCTACCTTAATTGCTGATCTTGAAGGCCTTTATTATGCAGAAGACAGACACTGAAGCTAAATGAAGAACGTGGCTTGGCGTCTTGTGGTAATATTAATCTCGGACACTGTTGTGATTTGTGATGAGCAGTGTCAATGGAGCGAGCTTTGGCTATTTCCCCAACAGCCCTGTTTTTGACTGTAACTAGCCTTTACTGCACGCCCTCTTTTGCTTCAGCTTCAAATCATCCCTGCTTTGGCATCTTCTTAATTAGAGGCAGCTAGTTTAAAGATCTTCCAGGTTCCCTTTTAGCCACTGAGGTATAATTGGATCTATCCGTTCAAAGCCAAATTAAGTTTTAAATGGATTTTGATGAGGGATTGTTAGCATTAATGTTCAGATAAAGGCTGTGAAATAAGTGAAGGTGCAAAGGAACAGCTGTGTGGAGTAGGTGATCCATTAGTAAGCAATTAACATTTGATATTTGTGCATAAAAGAACCTGAGTTGGAGGGTTCAGTTGACTAGCCAGAAGTGGTAATTCACCCCTCGCAGGGATTCACCATCTTCCTGTTTGAGCCTCAAGACTGACTGTCACATCGGTACTTTCCCCTTCCTTGAGAATATTTAACTGTCTGAATATTGTGTTTTTAAGCAGTGGTCCCACAGATGATTGCCGTAAACGTGCAGTGTGTTTCTTTAATAACAAACCAGTTTGGACACCTACGCCCACGTGTTCAGAGATGTCTCCTGAAATTTAGGCTCCTATATTTGCAGTTAGGTGCTTCAACAAAAGCGTCCTGCGCATGTGTGTGTTGTGAGTTCCTCTTCATCGCAGATCTGGTGTGTGTGCCCACACTGGACTGCGTGAGCGGCCAGCACCTGGCAATCGAGTTACCTTAACGTAGGTGCCTTTGGGTCCAGCGGCCGATCTGCTCTTTGATTTGCAAATGGTAACTTGTGTCTTTATTTTGATGTCTTGAGGACTTCTTTATTTAGACGCCTTTAATATCCTGTTGCAGAAAACAAATGAGATGAGGCTTACAATTTGAACCCAAAATTTAACCTTCAGTGACATGACTTACTAGGTCTCGGGTTTGTGTTCTGCCTTTAAGAATGAAGGCTACTGACAGGGGAATTCACAGCCTACTTGAGGGAGGTCTTCTCTCACCTCCCAAATTCTTTGAAAATCATTTTAGTTTATTTACATCACATTCAGAGAATTAAGATTTTGAAATGATGACCCTCCCAAATTTTATGTTCAGTGGCAAAGTTTCCATTTTAATACTTAAAGCTTTGCAGACTAAAGCTTTTGTTACGTTGATTTATTAGTTGGTGCCTTCTGCCTGTTCTTTAACCTTTTAGATGAGCCTGAACGTTATGTCATTGTGAAGCTGTATACATTTAGGAGGAGACAGAATTAAGTGGCCTTTGGCAGCCTAGAATTATCATTTTAAATGGACTGTGTCAGAAACGACTTCCAGAATTATTTCTATTATGAATGTAAAGCCAAAACTTAGATTAATGGAGAAGTTAGTGTGTATACAGAGCTTGCTTTATTTATATAGATATAAAAATATATATGTATATATATACACACATATATATATGTGTGTATATTTACATATATAAAGCATTTTGTTCTGTTTACTTGTATTCTTTTTTTTGGTTTGTTTGTATTCTTTGAATTTTGCCAGCATTTATCAATTCTTAACTGAAAGGGGGCAGGGAAGGAAATGACTTGCCTGTGGCCAATCTTTTTAGATTTATTCATCTTTATTCATCTTCATTTTCAACCTTTATTGATTCCTTCTACCAAATAGGCTTATCAGTTGCATATTGAGCAATAGCAGAGAGAGAAGTAGTAATAATGCTGCTAGAAGTCATAAGCTTTGAAATCTCTTAAGCTAGTAAAGTTGTTGAATTGGTAGTCTGTGAAACAGGCATTCTTAGGGCTCTTTGATACTGGTATCTGGTGAAATTACTCCTCACTGATTTGATTTGGTTGGTTTCCATTCACAAATTGTGTGTGTCCTGTGTTTACTTGAAGTTACAGCAGAATTACCAAACAAAATTAATCAAAAGAAGAAAAATCCTTTTGCAATGTCTTTATTTTTCCCCTGCTTTCCTTTCTTTATGTAACACGTGAAGAGTTAGTAACTTTCTAAGCATTTAAAACAGCCGAGTTACTAGCATGGGGTTGAGGCAGAAGGGTTAGCTCCTTGCAACATGTTTGGAACAACAATAGGTGGCAGCAATCAAATGATGTTTGGGACATTGAGCTTGAATAACCAAATTAGGTTTAGTGCATTTACTTGTATTTGAGCTTTACATATTTTGGGAGTAAATATTGTAGTTATGCAGAAGGTAAAAGGAAAATGAATAAATGTTTCTGAGTTCTGTAATGTAAATTCAGTGTCAGAAAAGGAATAAATTTGCTTAAAAGCAGGATCTCTGCAGATGAAAGGACTAGATTTTGCAAATGTTCATCACCTAATAGTATTTGAGACATGCTGGACTGTTATATTGGCTGCTGATGGTAGAAAAATCCTAGATTTATATACCAGATTCCACGTGATTACTGAGCAATATAGTCATTTTCGGTGCATTTCCAGATCAGATTGACAAACTTTTTTGTCGGTTCTGTTTTTAGTAAGACGTTTGGCAACATGGCAATTAAAGATTGCAACAATTTGCAGTAGTTTTTATCTGTGTGTTCAGAATGTTTTCATTAAGTTGCTTTACTTGGAATGTAAAATTACAGTTCCGCATGTTTAATCTGCTAATGAAACGGAATGGCTTGGCTTTTGTTTCAAGCCTGACCTATTTTTTTTCCATCTGTGTGAGTGTCCCACATGTTTTAAATAATACAAGCTGATGAGAAGATACAAGTAAAATAGGACTGTATTTACGTAGGGAGGCTTTATAATGTGAATTAGGAAAGCACAACTCTTGATAATTTTTCATGAGTCCCAAGTTCTTGCTGAGTGAATGGGTTTATTTTTGGAGAGCACGACGATAAATTCTGAATTTTGTACTTCCAGTTCCAAGCAATTTTAGCAGGGCTTATCCAGGCTTTGAGTTTGCTCTCATTACCCAACATATCTAAAATGTCTAGTGTAAACATGTACACTGATTTGTTGGTTACTTATCAGACCTTAGGAGCTGAGGTCACACCGTGCAAATATTTGTGCTTTCTGGAAATACAAGTAGTTATTAGTTTTGCATGAGGCTAGCTGTTGGTATTCATGTGGTCTTTTAAAACCCTGTCACTCATCTGGCACGGAAGCATCCTAGTACTGACTGAGGCTGTGATGGTGGAAGGATCTGTGTTGGTAAAATCGGGCAGTACACTGATAGAAGTGCAAGAGGCCTTTGTCTGGATTATCAGTGCTGCAGCAGAAACACGGGGCGTCTTACTCTGTAGTGAAACCCTCTGTCCTTGCCCGTGGGAGAGCTGTTGGTGAGATGCAGCTGAACTGAACACAGCTCTCCTTAGCTGTAACCTGACAGTTAGGATGAGCTGTTCTCTGTTTCGCTTCTGGCTGTGAATTTTACCTGTGATTCAGTGAATGACAGCCTGTCCCTACCTCCCACTGCTCGTGTCAGCTCCACCTCTTACCTTCCACTGCAGTGTTTTGTATCTTCCTGTGAGTTTTCATAGAATCACAGAATGGTTTGGGTTAGAAGGGACGTTAAAGCCCATCTAGTTCCAGCCCCCCTGCCATGGGCAGGGGCACCTTCCACCAGACCAGGTTGCTCCAAGCCCCATCCAACCTGGCCTTGAACACTGCCAGGGAGGGGGCAGCCACAACTTCTCTGGGCAACCTGGGCCAGTGTCTCACCACCCTCACAGGAAAGAATTTCTTCCTCATATCTCATCTCAGTCTCCCCTCTTTCAGTTTAAAACCGTTCCCCCTTGTCCTGTCACTCCATGCCCTTGTCAAAAGTCCCTCTCCAGCTTTCCTGTAGCCCCTTCAGGTACTGGAAGGCTGCTAGAAGGTCTCCCCGGAGCCTTCTCTTCTCCAGGCTGAACAGCCCCAACTCCCTCAGCCTGTCTCCAGAGCAGAGGTGCTCCAGCCCTCTGATCATCTTTGTGGCCTCCTCTGGACTCGCTCCAGCAGCTCCATGTCCTTCTTATGCTGGTGGGCCCAGACCTGGATGCAGCACTGCAGCGGGGTTCTCATGAGAGCAGAGCAGAGGGACAGAATCCCCTCCCTCGCCCTGCTGGCCACGCTGCTGGGGATGCAGCCCAGGACACGGTTGGCTTTCTGGGCTGCAAGAGCACATTGCCGGCTCATGGTGAGCTTCTCATCACCCATCACCCCCAGTCCTTCTCCTCAGGGCTGCTCTCAACCCATTCTCCGCCCAGCCTGTGTTTGTGCTTGGGATTGCCCTGACCCACGTGCTTGACCTTGCACTTGCCCTTGTTGAACTTCATGTGGTTCACACGGGCCCAGCTCTCGAGCCTGTCAAGGCCCCTCTGGATGGATCCATCAAGGTACCCTGCTGTGATCTGACTTACCAATCCAGCAAGGAGCGGGGGGGAAGAGAGAGAGACATGTAAGCGTGGGGTTGGTTTTGCTCGGCCAAGGAGTTGGATTAGCTCGTGGAATGGTCTGACAAGCACGAGAAAGCAGGCAGAAAGGAGGGGCTGGGACTACGCATCTGGGAGCAGAGGAGGGTCTAAGGAGGAGCTGCGCACACTTGTGTGTTCAGCTGCCGCTGAAACCACTACGTCAGCCTTTAAAGCAGGGAAGTTGTTACATGTTCTCTGCCTCCTGCAGCTCAGTATAGCCTCCCTTCTAAGGGGGTACTTTTCAAAAAAAGGCTACTGCAGCTGGAATTGCACATCAGGGAAAAAAGAAAAATCAAAGTAGGCTGTGCATATTCTTAAGTGTTTGACTTAGCCTATTTTCAGGTGTTTCTTTATATCTAGAGTGCTTATAATGGACTTGTTCTGCAGTTATTAGTTGGACACGTTGAAAGTCTATCCAAAGTCAAATAGGCTACCACACTGCTTCCAGTGGCCCTCTTCGTCTGAGGAGTGTGAGGATTAAACCCGATGTGTGTGAGCAGGAGAGGTTTGAAAAGGAGAATGAAATAGAATATATATTAGATAAAGGGCTACTTTGCATTTTATTCTTGTCAGTCAAGGCTGCCTGCCTCTGGTAGAAAGCTGAAACTTTGATTTGACAGATTTCAGAGTAAAACAGAAGGAAAAAAGCAAGATACAGTGCTGGAAGAGGAGAGCATGCTGCCGTTTGTCTTCAGTCTTGGAGGGAGTGGGGCAGCTGCTTCCTACTCCGGGGAAAACCCGCATTAGGTCCTCTAACCAGCCCAGGATGACAGCTCTTAAACAGAAACCCTGCAGAGGGGCTCTCCCTCCGTCACAGCATCCCTTTTTAGTGGCTGGTGACGTTGCAGAAACATTTCTTCCAGCCGTCCCTATTACTTGTCCTACTCTACCTCCAGCAAGTCAGCTGTATGAGCACAACTGTCTGTGGGACCACAATAATGCAGTCCCCCCTCCTTCTTCCCCCTCAAAAGGCGGGGGGAGTTATTTTTAGCAGTATCAGTGGTGTGATCTTCAGTTCACCATGTGGCCCGCAGACTTACTGGCACGTTATGCACTTTCAGCCAGGGTAGGAGAGCAGCACAGGGGCTGTGCAAGTGATTGAACCGTATGAGCAAAGAAATGCTCATGAATCTGTGGTTTGAATTCTAAGCTTAGGTTTCCTGTGTAGTCCCAGGAGAGATTCAGAGCACCTGCACATTAAACTGACAGCAGATTGCGCTGATTTAGCTAAACCAGTTTTTAAAAAAGTTACTTCTGACGTGTAAGGCAGTGCTGCTTTTGTGTGTTGACACACTTAATTCAGCCTGATCTGGCTGTCTGTGATTACTGTAACCTGGACATGCTTCTCTTCCTGTCCCTACTGCCTGTGCTGGTTGGCAGAGTGCTTCGATACCAGGGGACTCGATCACAGGGACTTTAATGCTTGTTTAGCCTCTTTGTATCATTCCAGTAGTGTATCTCAAAACAGAGAATGGGACCCCAGGAATATCAGATCAGCTAAACATGAGCCCATGTCCGTATGCACACGTTAGGTTTTTTTTTCCTAAATAATAAAGGTGGTGGTATTTGAACACAGGACATACTTGGAACAGAATAAATAAATGCTCTAAAATTTGTTTATCTCAACAATAAACACAGATACCTCTCAGTTTTTCCCAACAGCAGACAGTCTTTGGTACTGTCCAGGGATTGTGTTTAGACAGAGAAATCTTTCCAAAGCTGCTCTTTGCCATGAGCCTAAAGAGGCGGGGGGAAAAAGTTCCCTGCCAAAAAAATGTGACCAAACTGAGCAATTCTGAAACATCTTTATTTGTGTCTCTTGGGACACGCGTTTAATGAGCTGATGGTTTCTGTGTTGTAAGAAGCTTGGATGTGCTACTAAGAGCTTACTCTTCAGTAAGTCTAGTTAAGGCATTTGTATCAGACTTGAATTTTTAGATCCTGAATCTAAAATGGTTTTGATGATTGATTTTGGGAAACAATGATAATGCACATCTTGTCTCTCCCTTTGAATAAAATACTTCTTTGTGTGAAGTTTTGCTTTTGGTTTTTTTTTTTTTTTTTGGAGGGAGTAGGGGAGGAAAAAAAAGCTTTAGAAAAGCTTTCCTTCCTTTCCTATTACCACACCTGCTCAGCACACTGAAATGTGTGAAGGTGGCCATAGGCTGACTTTGACTTTATAGCCTGTAGTTTGATGTGAAATCTACGACTTGAAACTATTGCTTTTATAGAGTTGAAAACCTTTGAAAAGTCTGGTGCAGGTTTGGAAGCAGTCTTAACTTCTAATTGCTTGCTTTGGGATTTTTTTTTTTAATTAGAGCTGTAATCAAATAGGCAGACAGAAGTCTTCACTGCAACACTTTTTTTTAATGCTATGTTTATTTTAATATATTCTCATAGCTTAGGCAGTGCCTCTAGACTGCATGGGTTTTTGTGGATTTCTAGGGGCTTTTTTAATAGTTGCTGGCCACTCACACCACTAATTGAGACCGTTCTTTATAAAGATTATCTTTACCTCCCACAGATACATCTGTAAACTTTTAAGTTATTTTTGCAGTCCACATCTGGATTAGAGCAGGAAAAAAAATATTAATTTTGAACTTAATGAGATTTTTGGCTCCGTTGAGTCATACATAAAATTTGCATTGAGCTTGCAGTCAGCTTTTCACACTCGGCATCATAATTTCCAAGAATGTATGGTATGCTCTTGTATTAAAAAAAACCCCTCAGGAATAACTTACCCTCAGACACTTTTTGTGGCAGCTAAGTGCTGTTCCGTGTGCCATCAGGTGAGATGATGTAGATGGTAGAGATTTTTATTTTGCAGAAGCGTTGCAACGCGCGTTGTCAGCCTTAAAGGCGTCGGAGGGGTCAGCTCACTGATGTGGCTGAAAACTAACACTGGGAGGGAAAAAAATGCCACAACTAAAAAGGTTTGTGTTTGTGTCAGCAGGTTGGTCTGGTTTAGTCTGTGGCTGTGCGGGCTCTAGAGCTGAGCAAACCTGAGAGCGATGTGAACGCCTTCTCTGGTTAGAAATTTGCAGTCGGGCCAGTTGAAGCTGACTGTGAAACTTAGGATACAGGCATGTTTCCTCTGTCCCCTCTCTTTCTGCCTGTTCCTTACTGGATTAAAACCTGGGTCAATTCCTTAATCCTCTTCCCTGCGTGGCCAGCAGGCAGCCATGTCAACCCAACTGAAATTAGGTTGGGGGGGGTGTCGTAGCCAAAAAGACCAGGCAGCGCTGGCAGTGGCTTATGTTGTCAGAGAAGCTGAGAACAGTGGCCTTTTTCTTCTATAATTTCCATCCGGAATATTATAATCTCCTGTTAGTCTTTTAGCTGTATGGTGTTTTGGGTTTACCTGCATTGCCTTAGAAGCCTGCGTTTACTGTTGGTTGCCTTGCTCTTCCTTAGGATTTGAATTCCCCACTAAATCCACCTTTTCAGAGGTACTCAAAGCGCTGTGTAGGTCTCCTGTGACTATAGTCCTTAAAAAAACCAGTCCTGATAAACTTTGTTCAGTGACTGGGGTAGTTCTCGACTCTTTTCAAGACAGAATCTGACTTTCTAACCCAGTATTTCAGAGGTCACTGATAATACTGATTTCTTCAGGTTTACTGTTACTTCCAATATTTTGTGACATGAGTTGTCTTTAAGAGTTGGTTAATGTTGGTGGTATGTTGGACTGTGAATGAACTCTGTTCCAAGACTTGGAATCATAAGACCCGCTGCGCTGTTCTGACCCACACGAGCTTCCCGAGAGCTGGCAGATGACGGTGGGCGCTCACCTGGCTTGTGCCTCCGTCAGATGACCAAGAGTGGAGGTTGAAGTCTGTGCGAATGAGCGTGCTGTGTTAAATAGCGTGCCTGGAGGTAAGGTCTTGCGTTTGTCGTGTACCTTAGTAGTTTGTTTGAAAACCATAAATATTGCCGGAGCTTATAATAAAAGTCAGATGTGAGACTTGCCAAAGCTCTTTGGGTCTTGAGTTCATTTATCTGAATTTCTGTTTACTTTAGCAGCTCTTCTAGTATCTGCCATCAGTTCTTCATCTAGTGATGTTTTGAGGGATTGAGAACTTTTTCACATGTGGTTTCGCAGAACAACTTTAAGTACTGTTTCACTTTTTGGTGGTTTTTGGTTTTTTTTAAATCTTTTAAATTCATATCGTTTGTAATGACTGGATTACCTAATAAAAGTATAGCACTTGAATGTAGTAAACTTCAAACATCTCCTGTTTGCCCCAAAGGTGTTTTGGGCTTTACTTTTGCCCCTTATTTTATTGACTGGGTACTGAAATTTTAATCTTTGAAGTGATGAGTTATCTCACTCCAGATGAGATGTCCTCACATATGTAAAACTTGATGGAAAGAAGATTTAAAACACTGGTTAGGAGCTTATTAGCAGTTGTCAGGTGGGTGATTGTAAGTGTTTGGATCTGACTGATCAGGATTTGCTGTTAGGGTGATCAGGGTGGGCTTGAATGTTTTGGGAAGCACCGTGTGTGTAGTTGTTTTCCCATTCCACTGCTGGCCAACAAGGTAAGTGGGCAGTGTCACGGTCCCAAAGCTTATTTAATTTATGAAATGGAATAGGCTAGGTGAGAAATGAAGATATGGTCGGTTGACTTCATTGACTCAGTTGATGAAGCACCCTATGTTACAGCAACAGACCCAGTTGCTACAAATTATCAAAAATGTAAAGAACTTATTGTCTTATTTAATGGGATTAAAGCTGTCCTTTCACTTGATTTATTCAAAAGAACAAGGGGCATTCAAATAAGGCTTTCCCAAGTCAGTCCTGTTGCCCTAGTAGCCTTCAAGTCTATTCCCAAAAGTAATGCTTTAAAAATACAACTGGACTGAAATGTGGCTGATTGGTGCTCCTCTGTAAAGACAGGTATGAGAGGATAAGTGTATACCTCTACATAAAGAAGGATTTATTGATCTCTTCTCATTGGATTTATACTTTAAGGAGAACAGGGTAGCTGCCTATGGAAATTTAGGAAAGTAAATTTTATTAAACGAACTATGTGCAGGCAGCAAGTGGTTTAAGTGTCTTGCAGAGTGTTAAGTGACTGCAGAACAAGAAAGTGGTATATGACTTTTTAAAGCATAAAAGAAATAGATTTGCTGGCTGTTTGCATATCCTTTTCTCACCAGCGCAGTAGGAAGTGTATTTTGGAACATTGATCAAAACCCCTTTCATCTATTCTGAATTAAGGCATGCTTGTTGCAAAAGTAAGCTCAAAACCAACATGTGCATTATAAAATGTATATTATGCTCAAAGACAACTTTGAAGCAGGCAAAAAATTAACTTTGAAATGATCACTTATTTTCGAATAGCTGAACTGCTTTTAGAATTTATGCCCAACTTGATTGAAAAGTTTGGTCATTTCCATGATAGAATTGTCTAAGCAAGAGTCTGATTTTCTACTGTGAAGAAAATGCCATGTAATTCTTACTGAAACAAGGAAAGTTGCCTCAAATTTGGGTTTTGAATCATTTTAATTTATCTGCAAAGGATCATTGAAAGAATTAAATACTGACTGGATTGCAGTTCCCAGGGCCTCAGTGTCCTTTCCCATACTCACGTTTCAGCTCATATAACTTACCAAGGAAATCCTTGCTTAAACTTCAGAAATACAAATTTCTGGTAACTTTTAGTATTTTGTGTGTCAATATTCCTTTGCATTTACAGGAGGTTGTGTGATATGGTGTGGAAAAAGTATCTCATGTTTGAGAGAGAGTGAGAATTTGTCTCCTTCTGGGTATAAAAATTGACATTTCTTGTATTGTTAGCACTTCATAGGTTGCTAGCAATTCCCAGACATTTTCATAAGGCATCGCATAATAGATACCTTTAGATGTTGGTGTAAGTCTGCTTGCGTCATGCTTGTGCTGCAGGACCCTGGCAAGGTTGGAAAAAGGTACACTAACAAATTACGTTATCTGTGCTGCTGTCAAAATGCTTCCAGGAAGGCATTCTACTCTCAATTTGTGTACTACTTAAAATACTGTGAAAGGTCATAATTTTGGCAAGCAAAAGAGGTTGCACTTTTTAAACTTCAACTCCTCAAAGTTTTTGCCCCTTCATTCTTTAGAAGTATGTGTGTTTTTTCTAGCTCGCTTTGATGAGAACAGTCACAATGTTTTCTGCTTCAAATACTGTGGAAGAAGTAGAAACACCATCAGCTATTTGGAAAATAAATGTAACACATCAGTTTGGGTTTTTTTTAAACCCTTAGGAGGTGGTAAAATGCTGTAGTAATCCCATGGTGAAGAAGTCTGACAGTTCCTTGTGAACAGCTTCAGTCTGAGGTTCGTTAGGGAAAATGGTTCGCTTTCATGTCTTGTAGGTGCTCAAAAACGTTGTGGTAGCCTGGGGTTTTGGAACCAATCTAAGCGGGTTTTTCGGGTGGCTTGCTGGCCTCAGCTGTGGTTTATATCAATACCAGTTTTAAGGGGTTTGGCTTTGTATTTTTTTAAGCCCTCATAAATCTTCTGGCAGTGAAGCTGTGCTGCTGCTGTGTGTGTGTTTATAGGCAATGAGATACATACTTGGTTTCTTTTAAATTAGTGTGTGTTCTTTTCTGTTGTGTTGCCTTTAGCCATAAATGTTATCTCCCAAGCTGGTTGTTTTTTATGTCACCCTGGCAGCGCTTGTATTTTGCTGTAAAGTCAAATGTCAAGATACTAGGTATTATAACAGTTAGTGGGGTTTAAGGTTCGATTCTCAGTAGGTACCTGCATTTTCTTTTTTAATGGGATTTGCAAGGCAGGTAAGTCTGGGCAGCATGTTATGAGATCAGTATTTCTTCTTTTTTTTTGTCTTGGTCAGATTATATCTATTAGAGTCAGCAGTCGCCATCGATGGTTGAAAAAGGCATAAACAGTTTTCCAAGAAATGGCTTGTTGTGGCAGGAGAAGGGGAGAGTTTGGCTTTGGAATACAGCATTTGGTATGATGTACTAATGGCAAGGAATTTTTTTTTTTTCCCCTATTCCATATGGTATTTTCCTTTTCATCCTCTGGTAGATTGCAGCTGATCTGTCAATAACTTTCAAGGCACCATTTTTTTTTCCCCACTGTGTCACATTTTGAGCATTAGTATTTTATAGCAGCGGCTTACTTTACCTAAAAAAAGAGATGGGGGAACCAGGTTTTTAAGTTGTATATTGTTGGTATGTCTAAAATTGTGTGCATGATATGCATGCTCTAATTGATGAAAATTGGATAAATTATGGCAGAGAGAGGCTGTTTGCAATCAGGTGCAGCTTTCTTAATTTATCTGTGCTTTCAGAACACGTGCTATGCATACTTGGTTGCATGTCTAAATCCTTTGGAAAGTCTGAGATGAGAGACAGGATGCAAAATGAAAGAATGTGTGATAAAACAAAAGAAAGAAAACAGATAAGACATCCAGAACATGTGATGTAGTTGAAGCCACATGAAACAACGTACTGATTGTGGGTGAAGTGTTATAAATGTACGCAGCTTTACATTTTTTTTTTTTACCCATTTCATGCTCTTTTCTGTTAGTGATTATATTTTAGGTGTATCTGAATACCAGGCAAGACGTACCTGAATACTAGACAAGGAAGGCGCCTAAAAAACAAGCAAAAAAAACGTGTTATTAATGGAACAGTAGTCTCACAGCAAGCGTTGTCAGAACATGGACCTGTGAACCCCGTAGTGTGACTGTGGTTTGTATGGCAGTGCCGTTTTCAGCTTTGAGGAAAGCTGAACTTCTCTTTATCGGTATCTCAACCTGTGCAAATGGAGGTTAATGCTTACCACACAAATAAACACTGAGGGTAGGGTAGGAAGGTTCGATTAGGACTTGATTTTGAGACAAGAAAGCCTGTCTGGTGCTTTTCCGCTCTCTAGCTCTGCAAACAAGCTCAGTTATAGATGGTAAAGAACACAGAGATGTAGTATAACGTTTAGTGAAATATACAACATTTGCTAAATGTATTTGTATTAATCTACAGAAGCACTTTCCCCTATGTAATGCTGTGACTGTTTGTTGTCAGACTCTCTGGGGTGTTTTCTGCTATCCTTCTCACACGCTTGAATAACCTGACTTTTTAGGCTTGCTGATTCACTTTCCCAATATTTGTCCCATCGTTACAGAACTGCAGCGTTTAGTGTTGCTTTCGTTGTTGCCCCTTTTATTAAGGGCAACCTTAATAGCAGGTGAGATACAAAAGGACAGGAGAAAAATACCATGATGGTAACACATAGCTGGCTTTATATGTCTGCACATTACCTAATATTAGCAAAGGAAAGAAAACTGCTTGCGGGAGAGATCATTGCGTAACTCAGAACTGGAAATTAAATAGATCATGTTACACTGAGAGGAGCTATGGCGCTTCCCCTTTGGTATGTTTTAGATCACTAAAAGAAGTCATGATACAGGAGAGAAATGAGGTAGTTTATCTTCGTTCACCACGTTCTCTGTTAGTCTTCCTTTGTCACGATAGCACGTATTTTAAAAGAAAATAAGGAAGGAAAAAGGAGAACATGGTTTCAGTAAAAGAAACTTACCGTGGCATGTCAGAGGTGTATTATACAAAATGTTACAATGAATTAACAAAATGGCTTGTTTGGTTTCATAGCTTTCCTGAGGAGTGCTACACGGTGCATCATTAAAGTTTTTAACTGTTAGGTCATACTACAGAACTTTCTAACCAACTGTAGATTAAATCTGTTATTAATTCCATTATTTTTACTAGCACAGTGGATTGATGCTTTTTTTTCCCCATCATCATGAGGTATGTGCTCTGAAAACCATATGAAGACGGACACTAAAACATCAGACTATCACAGGTACCAGTTGACACCAATTCATAACTGTTTCAAGTGAAAAAATGAGAGGAAACCAAATCATATAGTTCTTGTTAAAACGAAGTGTCTTATGCATTCACCCTGCAGAACAACTAGAGAAATTATTCTGTTATTTATCAGTTTCTCTGCAAACCTTAATGTACGTGTGTTTGCAGGCTCTCACTCCTGCATTGAAGTCTACCCCAGCGCTTCCTTCAGCATGCAGCAAAAGGAGAGGTGAAAATTTCTTCTAAGAGCATATGGCTTTATTTATAACAAGTTTCACAACTGTGACACACATAGACAGGGCTCACTTGTGTACTACACTCCTGCTCCTTTGCTGTGCAAGCAAGCAAAAACTTCTGATACGTGCACTCACATTTTTAAGAAAATAAAAAGCGTGTGGAGGTAGGTGGAGCTTTATTTTATCAAACTGAGGATAAACATTGCTTCACTAAGATAATTAACATATATAGTAGAAAAACCATACACTTCTTAACTGAAAGTGTACTGCTTTGCATGATAGCAGCTCATTTCTGTGTGTACAATAATGCTCTATTTCCATCAGAAGATTCACTGATGATTGATGATATGGGAAGGGATTGATGATAAGGGAGAGTGACAGAAACTACTCCAAACACAGATACTGTGGTGTGTGCATGAACAGAAAAATCTGTCCTTAAATGAACATATTGCTTGTTTGTTTTTCCTACTACATGATGTTTAACTTGCAAATGCTAATAAACTACAGCCTCTTGGTCTGATCACATCCAAGTGATTAATGGCATCTCTTGGTACTGTTAAAACAAGTTGTTTTTAAAAACTGCTGATTTAAAAGCTATTTGATGTTCATGTTCCCCTTTTAGCCTTCTCTAACATTTATGTCTGTGACAGATATGATATAAAAAGGGAAGTACAAATATTGCAAATATGGATGTTAGTCTTAAACATGCTGGCGTTTTTTTTACGGTGACTTACGCAGTGTAGTGGTGGCACAGACTTTGTCTTATACCCTCGTGCTTCTCAAAGCGTTCATTCTATTTTAATTTATAAATACAGGTATTTGCAGATTAATTAAATGCAAGTAAAAAATAGAATGCTGTCAGCTATAACCATCTCATCTTTTTTTCTACAAATTTCTGTTTTGCTGTTGACTTCTTCTCCATGCTTACAGGAAAACTAGAGTGTTATCCTGGTCTCATCAGTTCATGTGGAACAGGGTCATGATTTACTGTCCCTATAAAGCTGGGGACTTTCTGTGGTACGTCCCCATGAAAACAAATGGAACTACGGTCACATTCCAGACAGCGGATTTTTGCCACTTCCTGTGCAATATGGACTTTATTTCTAAATGAAGACAAAAGCCTTTGTTCTGCTGAGTCACACTCCAGAACAATAGACAGCTACAGAAAAGTTGGTGCACTTTGTTTCTACTTCCAGTTTTGCCAGTTTTGACTTTGAAGTTCTCCCCTGTAGTTGCTTCTCTTTTTTGCCTTTTTTTTTTTAAATGCTAGAGTTGCAATATGATTTAGCATGCACACTCCTGCACATATTTTCTCCGAGTTCTGTTATTATAGTTCTCCCTTTCGGTTGCAGCAATGCTATTGACTGTCACCAGTCTGCAGGTTTTGTCTGCTTCATATAAAGCTGCTTTATGAAAGAGGGAAGTGGAAGACAACGATCAGCTTTCATGAGTCCAAAGCATATCATCTCCCAAGGTGATGAGTAATAAGAAATTGTTATTTTTGAGGTGCCTAATTCGCAGTTTGATTGCTTTGAAATGCAGCTGACAACTCGTTGAAACATATTTGAGGGATGCAGGTTTACAGCCAGTGGGGTGTTATGGTAATAACAGGATATGGTCCATTAAAAAGGCTGTATAACATAGATGTTATAATATGCCTGGAGCCATCGTGAGCAAATACCATTTGAATCTTTTGCAATACTGCTAAAAATTAATTGTGATATTGCCTAGCATTAAAGCCAGTGAAAATGACAGTAGATTAGAAAAGTGTGTAAATGTAGTATTGTGAAAAGGGGTGGAAATGAAAGAAAGGGAAAAGAAAGGGCCCTGTGGGTGTCATCTCACTGTTGCACCAAGTAACAGTGGGATGGGAGGACCTGCCATCTGTTAAAAGCTGCAGAGTCCAAACTTTGGTTTTCGAGAGCATAGTGCTGACTGATGCTAGCAACAGGATCACAGGCTTATGTGAAATTTGTGCGATGCTGTGATCAGTTAAATCCTTCTCCCTTACAGAGAAACGGAGCTGCTGGTAGTGTGGAGAAAGCACGCCTGCTGAATCGCTTGAAATGAGGGGAGGGAGGGGGAGGAAACCCGTAGTGAAATAAAACCCTAGATTGAGTTTTACACTCAGGTGCTTAATCCAGTGTCTGCATGAAGTAGAGCGGGTTGCAGATTATACCCTGGGGAGATTTTAATGGGGTCTTGAAGGCTTTATCAATTTATTTTTGAAACTTCTGGCACCTCACCTTTTGTTAAAATCGCTGCTTGCAGCTTTATAATATTTATATGTTTAGCTCTAGGAAAATCTATACTTTGAGAGTTTTTTCCCCCATTAACATTATTAGTGGGTATTAATAAGAATTATTGCTAGCTTTCCACAATACTGATGGGCTAAGCTGATTGAAACTGTGAATCAAAAGACAGGGGGTATTTTGAACTGCAATAAAGAATTGAGATGTGTGTTCCTGTGGGAAGGTATTTTGAGCCTCTTCCTTATCTTTTTATCACTTCTTTGCGCTTCATAGCGTGTCCTTCACTGAGGAAGTGCCCTGCAAGGTTTGGTACATGGTTAGCTGTGATTTAGGTGTATGTATTTGTTTTACTCAAAAATTAATTTTAAATTGAGTTGTCTTAATTGTACAGGGAACGTTTGAGATCAAGTTTGTAGGAGACAACACTGACTGAGTAACTCTGAATTCCTGGGTTTAGGTAATTATCTTGGGAGAACTTTGGTAAATGAAAAAAAAAGCAAAATTCAGGAACTGTCCACCCGACAAAAAAGTCCCAACAGAAAGAAAAAGAGGAAATAAAATGCAGAATCCCTGAACTCGGGAATAGAAGGAAGAAGTGAGAAGCAGTCAGCAGAAGAAATGCTGGTTATTAAAAGAGATGGAAAATTTGAGCATCTGAAAAAACCCAGAAGGATTTACCAGTATGTGCTGGATATTTACATGAACATGCGGAAATGCATGCCTTTTCAGAACCATGATAAAGCAGGGGTAAGAGAATCCTGGAAAAGTGTGTAGACAAACTAAACTTACTTTTAAAATAGTACTGTCACAAATTAATCACCAGCATAGATACTGGACCCAACAGTTTGTTCAACTCATCCCGCTCAAAGTTGATAGCAGAATTTCTATTGACTCTTTTATCGTGACTAGATTTTGCCTCGGTTGCATTCTTCAACTATATTGTGTATTGGAGGACACAATTGCCTCTTTATCCAAGAAGGCCAAAAAGTGAAGGAAATGAGTTTTGCAGAGCTACTGAGAATATTAAGGGAATAAATAAATCCACCTGAAGGTGGGGATGGAAGAAGACGTTGATCTTTCCTAGGAAACAAGTGGCTAAATTACAGTCCAGAGGCTGTGTCTTCCCATTCATATTCAGATGTGATTGAGGCTCTTGGTGCCGTTTACAGGATTCATACCCCTCTCACTATGGCAAGTATGTCTGAAATCCCCAGGCTGCCTTGACGAACTTGGTTGTGTTTGTTACAGGCAGAACACTAGCAAAATTAAAACCCAGCCTGAATGTTGTGTGTGTAACATCCTGCCTATGGAGGCACAGCTGTATTTCAGACAAACAGAATCAATCAGGTTGGAAGAGACCTCTGGGATCATCGAGTACAACCTTTGACCTAACACCACTGTGTCAACTAGACCATGGCACTAAATGCCACATCCAGTCTCTTTCTTAAACACCTCCAGGGATGGTGACTCCACCACTTCCCTGCATAGCCCATTCCAATGCCTAATAACCCTTTCTGGGAAGAAAATAGAGTTTGAAAGAAAAGGTAGTGGATGCCCATGTAGTAAAAGGATGTTAGCAAAGAGGAAGATGCATTAGTCTTGCAGAAGAGAATATCAACCATCATCTTTTTTTTTTTTTCCCAAACTGTTACTAGATTAACATAATAAAGTTACAGTCAGAGCAATTGCTCTCAATTAGTACTTAGTTTGCCAATTACATCTTCTATTTCAGGCTTGATAAAGGCAGGCAAGGTGAGCCTGAAAGTATGTCTGTTTTTTCTATGCTGTATCTGCTGAAATAATAGAGGGTATGACTTCTCTCAACAGTGTGTGCCAAACTTACACCCTTAAATGATCAAAAGCACAGTGGCACAGGTATTCAAGATACCTGCATGTCTAAGAAGATATAGCACTTTTATTTCTTGGCAGAGTTTTAAGTCTTCCCTAAAAAGACACTTCAGAGTAAATACAAAAGCTATTTTAGTAGCCCTGACAAAACTGGTACAAAAGATGACACAGCTGTGAACTGATTTTGAAAAATCCTTTAAAAAAGAAAATGTACATACTGTAATTCTGCATATTTACTAGAACGAGCAAGTCGCTTCTATCTTTTTCCATCTGAAAATTCCTAATGTGTCAGCTGCTGCTGATTGGCTTTTTCATTTTTCACATCAGTGAGGGAAGAACTCCCCATCTGCTTAATCTCAACCTCTGTCCTCAATCCTTCCTAGATTTCCAGTGCAGCCTTTACCCCAGAGAAGACTGACTAAACCATCTCCAGCAGCATGTCCATCTTCTTGCCTTTATGGAGTGCTATGATTGACTGAGACTTCTGAGGCTTGTGAAGCTACCCTGGGGACTCATCCAGATGTCAGTCTGGCTTTCTTGGGCACTGCTCTGGCCAGGTCTAAAGTAGAGCCCTGTGAGATTGAGCCATCTACATTTCTTCCAGGAGCAGTCTACTGCTGGGTGATTGCGGTTGTTAAAGCACCCTCCTTTCCAGGGTTATTTTGATGCTGTCAGTGCTGAGCAACAATGACTTGATGTTTGCAAAATGGTCTGGGATTTTCACCTGCTCTTCTGTCCGCTCCTGGCAATGTTGGAAGCACAGAGTATGGCACTTGACAGGTCTTGCCATCATGGCATGACACTTATTGTGCCGATCTTCATCTCTGCCACCGTCGCCTTGGCACCAAGAGATGGGGTTCCCATGTGCTCTGAGTTGTCTCTTGCAAAGCACAGTAATGAGAAGATGCATCTTCTTCACTTAGGTTTCCATCAAGATCAAGAGAGATGATGCTGTTCTTTCTTCAGCCTGGCTTTGGCATTTTCAGTCACAGTTTTTTCTCTCCATGCAGAACCCCCTTCACCTTACTTTCAGTAAAGCTTTTTGTGTCCTCTTGTAGCTTTTAGACCACCACCAGAGGAAGACAAAGAATAATTCCATGGCTAAAGAGTTTAATCAACTTTTGCTACTAACAGTTTGTTGCTCAGTGTCAAAATTACGGTTCATGTGTCTGTCTCTGTGCTGAATGTGCTTCTCCTAAATGCCAGCTTGTAGCAAAACTACTTTCTGTTTCCAGTTATTAAGCAGTCTCTAGCACCAGTTTTTCAACTTGACCATGGTGATTTTGTCTCTGTGCTAGGACCCTTTGTGCTTCACTCCACCAGCCATACTTCTGATTGTACATACCCCGTGATTTCCAGAAGTGGTATTCTTTGTCTCAGTTACCATTTGCCTTCATAGTACATGATTGGCAGCAGCTTACAGGATTTAAACAGAATTTTAAAATACCTCATTTGACTGGGTTGGCGCTTTTTACAGATGAAACGTTTGTTGTTGTTCTGTAAATAGTTGTTTCTCCAACATGACTGGAACCAAGATCTTTCAGTCAAATAGGCCTGAAGTAAAACTCTGCAAAAACTGGAGGGACTAAGATTTTTTGCTATTACAATACCTACTGTTTAGTGAAATGCCTGTGCCAAGATACTGCCGGTAGCACTTATCTGTCCTCAACAGCAAACAAAAAGTGGAGGCGGAAGAGTGAAATAAAAAAAATATATATTGTGCAGTCAAGATAGATTAATAGTGTTGCACACAAGCCACACTTCCTTGTTGGTTATATCTGTTCTTTGTATTTTTGTACGATCTAAAAATGTCTTTCCTTGCTAATTTTTTCCATTTGGGGAAATCAGAGTGAGTGTTCCCTTTCTGTGGGAACAGTTGGTACCAAAAATGCTTCATTTTGGTATGTAAAAATGTTCATTTCAGGGTGGTGCAAATACTGTTTTTTGTGGCTTGACTAAGTTTTAGCACTTTATGAGAATTTTTTCAAAAGTGGTGATATTTTATGCTGTAGAGAACAGTGACCTCTAAGGAAGCATTAAATCAAATGGCTCACTGAGGTTTGGAGCGCCTGAAAACTTTGCTGAATTTTGCACAGCGGCGACTGTAACAAGTACCTTTAGGAAATGAAAGGTTTTGCTCTTCCCTTATTATGTCTACTGGCTGCATATGAAATGAAGCTGTGCATACAGGTGTCTGCAGGATGAGTCCCGAATGGTTTAGCAGATGTTTCTGCTTAAATAGGAGCTGCATTTCTGAAAGGGGCAGTGCTCGCGAAGGCTGTCGTGCTGACTAACAGCTTTTGCTGCACTCAGCTTCATAATTTTCATAGTTTGTCAGGGAAATGGACTGCGTAGCGCCCAGACCGCTTCCTTGGACCATCAGTCACTGTTGTACAAGGACATTCTGTTTCCATCAACATGTGAAACAAAATCTAAGCATCACATGAGTCAGTGATGGATTTGTGTATGGACATCAGCATTAGCAGAATTTAGGGAAGGAAGATGCAGGTAGGTTGGTGAGCAGGGCACACGGAATGTACTTTGGCTTTGTTACATCAGTTTCATCAATGCTGCAGTAAAATGAAGAGGTGTGACTATGGTGTTACTCTTAAAGAGAAATCTGAGATTAAATGTTTTCCAATGTGATTTACACTCATCTGTCACCTTTCGCATGTAAATCATAGAATTGTTTTGGTTGGAAAGCACCTTTAAGATCATCAAGTCCGACCATTAACCCAGCACTGCCAAGGTCACCACTAACCCATGTCCCTCAGCACCACATCTACATGGCTTTTAAATCCCTTCAGGGATGGGGACTCCACCACTGCCCTGGGCAGCCTGTTCCAGTGCTTGACAACCCTTTCGGTGAAGAAATTTTTCCTGATCTCCAATCTAACCCTCCCCTGGCACAACTTGAGGCCGTTTCCTCTTGTCCTATCACTTGTTACCTGGGAGAAGAGACCAACACCTGCCTTGCTACACCCTCCTTTCAGGTAGTTGTAGAGAGTGATAAGGTCTCCCCTCAGCCTCCTTTTCTCCAGACTAAACACCCCCAGTTCCCCCAGCCGCTCCTCATCACACTTGTGCTCCAGACCCTCCACCACCTTCATTGCCCTTCTTTGGACTCCCTCCATCACCTCAGTTTATTTCTCGTAGTGATGTACGGCAGGAGTTGAGAGGAGGGAGAACCTCCAGTAAATGTAAACCTATGTTGATCTAGAGGGCCTGACAACTCCAGTAGCCTTTGTAAGAGATGTTTAATGGTTGGAAAGAATCCCACGTTCATGACTATGGAAGCCCCACTCCTATAGTAGAAGCAGGCTGTGCTGCTGGTGCTGAGAGACTCCTGGGGGTGGGGCAAAACATGACCATTAATAGCCAAGGCTCTTGGAGAACATCAGTAATGCAGCACATCCAACTGTCATAAAGTCTTCCTGGAAGTGTGCTCCCTACATTTTAACCCAAGCTGGCTGCTGTCTCATTTTTAAGAGTCTATGGTACATAACAGAAAACTACAGAAAAGTGGGTTGGATCCTCTTGCACAAAAGGACTGTATGTTTCAGCTCTCCGGGTTGCTATGCTGTTGGTAGTTTGTTTTCTGGTGTGTCTGAGTGGCAGAGAAAGAAGTCATGCCCATGTGGAAAAGTGAAGCATTGATTCTTCTGTATGAAGCAAGACTTTGTTCTGCATCCCAGGCACTTGCCAGGCTTTCATGCCTCTCTTATCCTCAGTGCCATGCCGTGCTTCTGGGTGATGTCTGGAAGTCCTTTCACTATATCCTACTGCTGCTTCATGGGAGAATTAACAGGAAGGTGGGAGAAGTTGAGAGAAATAAGCATGATGGGAATACGGGATATGGAGTATGGTAGCATCAGCAGTGTGGGAACATGGATGTAGAACAAGGAGACCATGGGAGGAGACCACGAAGAGAGGGACCAAAGCTCTGAGTTAGAAGGCCTTTGTCCTGCTTAGACAGCGATATCTCATCTAGAGCACAAAGTTGAATCTGGTCTCCTTGATGATGTTTCCCAGCCTGTGGCTCATCCTGGAGCATCCTGAGATGCTACAAAAAACGGTGAAAACAACAGCTGATACCCAGCCATTGTGAGCCTGTGTTAATGATTGCCCGAGTCAGAAAGGCAATAGCAGAAGGGATGTGGACTTCTGGAAACAGGAGCCCTGGGGATGTAAGAAAACTAGAGAGATTAAGTTCAGCATCTTTAATGCAGAAGGCTCCAAAGTATAGACGCAAGATGATGTCCTTGCTGAAAGAGTTAGTTTGGACTTGTGTTGACCTCCCAAGATACACCTAGATACAGGCTCTGATTTCACATACAGTTCTGCACTTTCTCAGGATGCTTTCTAATAATGTATGAAGTAAACCAGCACTGCACAGGCGTGGTGAACGTGTTTTCATAATAAATAGTTATGTGTAATCTGACCAGCCCTAAATTCCAAATGTTTTCACAAATGCACGCTAATTAGTAGTTCATTACCAGTTGAGGCTTACACTGGATTGTACTTCAAAAACTCTCAATGCAGTTTATAGTGTGTATCTTCTTCTTAAAAATGTCTGCTAGTTGTGATCCTTTGTGAGATGTGCTTTCGTTGCAGGGCACCTAAAACATCTTCTCATAAAAACTAAAGAATTAGTTGTAAATCTTCCACTCTGAACAAAGGACAAAACTGCCAGGTAGGAAGTTTTTCATGGGGCCAGTCATTAAATCTGAATACTGTAGAGAGAATATTTTAATAGAATGCTTGTAGTGGAATGGAAACCTTCTGCTGAATTCTCATCAATAACTTTTTTTATATAGGATATATATAGGAACCCTGGCAATTCAGACACTTCTAATTAGACCTCATATCTCTGGTTCTATTTTTGGGAGGCAATTGGCTAACTGATAATAAGTGGGCATAATTACCATGCCAGCTCACCGTTGGCAATGATTTTGATGTCAGCAGTTTCACTTACTGCGGCTACAAATTGTGAGTCATCAATTGTGTTAGGATGAGAAATCTTGTGCAAGATTTGAAGATGTTCGCTAGATGATTTGTAACTTCCTCTAAGTGTTTTTAGAATGATGAAGAGAATGTTGCATGTTCTTCATATGCACAAGCGTAATAGGGGATTACGCGTTCTGGAAGCTAGAGCAAAACCGAATTTCTGGTACATTATTTTTCTGGCTTATTTTTGTTTCAGGGATCATTTGCATGTACTTGTGTCCAAGCAGTAGTATATTGGGGTTTAACGTCCAGATCAGATGGCTGATGTGACAGTTCACATGCAGCACAAGAATGGAGAAATGCTCCAGCAGTCTTTATTTGTGAGCATGAGAACAGACACCTCTGATGTCTCTCAACCTCTTCAGACATTCCTTGAGCCTTGGTAAGAGTTGTGCAGTTCCGCAATCTAGATGGAAAGCTGCCCACTGAGGTTTGCTGTTTAGGCTGTTGAAAACCACAGTAACGGAGTATTAGGAATAACGTCTGCAAAATGGAGCATACTGGCCATTTCAGAGAGAACCTCAGTTTCACTTATCAGTCTACTTTTGCGCAAAGGGAACAGATCCAGCTTAGCAGACTCCTCCTGTAAACCATTTCTCTCACAGCACCTAAACCCTGATGACTGTATGTGCAAAGACTTGGAGAGAGCGGTTAAGCCTGGTGGGTTTGCACCGGCTTCAGGGATGCTTTAGGTTTGCACAGTTTTAAAATAGTATATACATTGAATGTGTGTGTCTCTGTAGGTGTGTATATACACGTTGTGTGTATATGCAGACATTGTGTGTGTGTATACACACACATACACAAAGGCACATAATGCTTTGTATATGATACTCTTTTTAAAACATAAGGTTCACCAGTTTTCAGTGAGTTTCTCCAGGTGTGCATAGAATCATAGAACCGTTTTGGTTGGAGAGGACCCTTAAGATCATCAAGTCCGACCATTAACCCAGCACTGCCAAGGCCACCACTAACCCATGTCCCTCAGCACCGCATCTACACGGCTTTTAAATCCCTCCAGGGATGGGGACTCCACCACTGCCCTGGGCAGCCTGTTCCAGTGCTTGACAACCCTTTCAGTGAAGAAATTTTCCTGATCTCCAACCTAAACCTCCCCTGGCACAACTTGAGGCCATTTCCTCTCATCCTATCACTTGTTACTTGGGAGAAGAGACCAACACCTGCCTCGCTACAACTATGTGTTGTTTGAGAATCACATGTTATCACAATTTTACAATTCTGAATGGAAACATCTGGAATGTCAATAGTTTCTCATAGGAAGACTGTCCCTGGAGGGATTCCTCACTATTCATGGTACATAGCATCCTTTCTCCTTTTTCCTTTCCTGTTAGCAGGTATGTCTCATTTGTTTCAATCTCTTCTTTGCACAGATTCCAAGGAGAACAGAAGTGATTGAACTCTGTCTAGGAGGGATTTAAGGTCGCCAGTGGCACATGTTTTCGGGATATAAGCTAGAAGGTAACAAGGAGAAGTTCAGGTTCATGGCAGCCAAATTAAAGCAAGTCAGGACTCTGCCCAATAAACCAAAATCTCTTCTGCAAAGTTTTCTGTTATTTTAATTTTCATGGTGTTATTTTTCATAATTAATGGGGAATAGCAAGGGGAAATCCTATATGTTCCTTGATAAATTGAGTTCTGCCAATCCCAAAACATGAAGCATGCTAGAAGTGGTTTGTTTTTTTTTTTTTTATTTCATGTTTTGATGTGGGAACTAATACTACGTTTTGCAACTGGAGCTTGGAATGTCTTTAGCCCTCAAATGAAATGAGCTGTTTTGGCTACAGTGTTTTGAGTTTTTCTGTTCAGCAGATCAGATAGATACTAATTGGCTATTGCTTAGCACTTGCAGACCAGTTTAAATGAAGTCCTGCTTTAAGATCCAGCCTTATTACAATGAGCAATGCTAGTGACATTTGCTGGGTAGCTCAAGAACAGTGAGAGGGGACAATCTGGCTCAGTATTTTGAAGGTGAGGTCTACCTGTGGCTTTAGTGTTCACTGGGTCTTTTTTTCATTCTTTTAATCAAGTTGGTAAGACGCAGCTGTAGGCTAAACCAGATGTGATTATAGCAAGCTTCAACTTAGGTAATTTTGAACAGACTGCATGCAATTTTGGAGTGAATCCAGTATGACTGGATAAACAATACAGCGATCAGATCCCATCAGGATGGAGGTTTCATTTTAGCAGCAGCTAACCACAGTACATAGATCAGCATCAGATTTATTCATGCAGCCTTTAAATACGGACCTGTTTGGGCAAGTAAGGAGAACTTTGAACTGCCTTCCTGTTCCCTCCATCGTGTGTACACAACTTGATATTAACTTGAAGATGGTCTGTGATGTGCGTGATCTCTCAGATGAAACGTTGCCAGCTGGTGCACTTGGTCTGATGGTGCCAAAGCTGAGGTGCAGCAATGTTATCTGTGAGTGCAGGCCTTAAACTTAATTTTCAGTCGATGGTAGTACCATGGGTTGCATGCCAAGAACTGTTTAGGGAAGCCCGTGGTGTTTCAGGTAGCCTGAATATCACCTTCCTAGTTGTCAGGTTTTGTGCTTTTGTAGTCTTGTTCATAGTCAGTGTGAAAACTGTAACTTAAATTCCTCCCCTTCAAAGTAAAAGGAATTTGGTAAGTGTTCCTATTTGTGTTAATTTTGGTTAATATGAATGCATGAAATATTTGAGACTTTTTTCCCCCCCGATATCCTCCATGTGAATGTACAATTTACAAATCAGGGGGCAGATTGACCTGAGATTAAATTTCTCAAATTTAAGCCCAGTGCAAGTTTTTATAAAAACCTTAAAATCAAGTTTTTAATGTAATTTACAGCTCTTTAAATGCTTTGAGATACCTTTTGTATTTCATAACAAGTAGGAGAAGGTAACCTGCTTTAGTTTGGAGACTTGTTGAATTAAAACTCCAAGCAGGTATTCTATATAGCGTGAAAATAAGGGGGCACGTGAAAATACTTGATTGCTGGGACCATTCAAACCAACTAACCAGAAAACGTGTACATCCACCACGTTTTAAGTGAGCAGTGAAGTCGTGGCCTCCAGACGACAGCAAGGCTGGCAGTTTGACTTGACAGACAGCTTCTCTCTGTCTGGCGAACATCCTGGAGCTACTGGAGGCTGGGGCTTGTTCAGACAGACCTTTGCAGACATGTCGGGCTGTCGGAGGGGACTGAGACGTCCTCGAGCATCTGCGCCGGAGGCTAGAGGTGGCAGGGACTTGCCAGAGTAAGCAGACACACTGGTTTTATGGCTGTCTCTGTCCTGCTCTGAGAGGTGTCACCAGCTAAAAGTTAAACGATAAAGCAGACAGAGAATGTGCGTTTAGGTTCAGGCACAGATTAGGTCCCTTGGAAACGATAATCCTAGTGATTTCGACTGGTGAAATGAAGGATGCAACACAGAGTTTTAAGAGGTTCCTCTGCTGCCACAGGTAACTGTGTATCTTACAGAGGCATCAGAGGGTATTCTCTGAATGGTTTTATAAAATTCAGCTGTTCTTGTGTTTTTTGGGGGGATTTAATAACTTTGATTTGGATGCTGGTAACGATATCAGTTTAGAATTAGTGAGCTGTCTTTGAAACCTTGTTCATGAGAGGTACTTAGTTCAATGAAGAACATGTTCCCCCTGTTGTGGGGTTGGTACTGAGGACTTTTTGGACCTTTTCCATCTCGGTGACTGTGATCATCTAGAGAAGAAACTGCTGTAGCTGGGTGTGCGCCCAAGTCTATAGAGCTGTGAGTGTGCTCCCAGAGATGTCACAAAGGTGTGCACAGGGGGAAACCGAAATTAGCTCCCACTTTTGCCCACTTGCTTCTATCGTGGAGGCCCAGATAAAGTGATGTACTGTCTTTTGGTGGTCCTTTTCCTTTGCAAATATAGGGGAAAGAGTTTTGTTAAGCTTCCTCCTCTACTGAAAAATTCATCCGCCTACCTATAGGGAGGGATTTAGTGGGCCAGCTTCTAGGGGCTACACAAGAGATGCACAAGGTGGGATGAGGCCACCAGCAAGATCGTGCTATGGGGGGTTTTCTCAAATATCCCAGAAATGTGAAGTCTGTGAGACGGAGGGACAAAATGAGCCCTGACCCAGTGACCAGCTCAGTTTCCCCTGGGAGGTTGTTCAACATTTTAGCGTGGCCTGATGGTGGAATCTCCCCCTCCAGGGCCTTTCCCAAATCCTACATTCTGACAACAAAAAGAATTCCCTTTCCAGTCAGGCTTTCAGGAAGCTGGGGACAGCAGGACCCCCCCTGCATTGTGCACGGGGCGGCTGAGCCAAGTCCTGGATTCCGGAGGTGCAGATAACCCCGGTTCTCTCCATGGGCTGACGACACTGCAGGGTTTTCATGTTGACATGCTCCCCACATACAGCACTCTGGAGGAAATGTGGTAGGGGTGATGCTGACATTTTTACTTCCTTTCCTTACTTAACGAACTGGATTTATTTTAAACAGGGTTTTAGGGTGGTTAAACAGCTACATTTGCACTTCTCTGTTTTGAGGAGTTATTCCACAGTTTTGAAAAAAATTAATTTCTAATTTAATGTGAACAGAGCTCATGAGCCTTAAATCTACTGCAGGGACCGTGGAAATTTGCTAAATGTGTTGCGACTTAACCACAAAGCAGTCAGGCTGTTTCTGTTTCTCTCATGCTAACTGAAGTGAGAGAAAATAATTATGTAGAATTTAAACTACAGCAGACTAATTATTTTCATTTTCCTTTTCTGAGACAGACAGATACGTGCTTTGGGGAGTGATTTGCATAATTTTTGTTTTTAGTTTCTCTTCGTTGTGGTGAAGGAAGTTTGTAGTTTATGGGAATCTGAGGCTGAGTGAGTAAAGGGTGGGAATTGTTGTCTGGTTACAGAGCTGCGTGGGGCTTAAATCTGCCATGCAGAAAAAGGCATGGGACACCATAAACTTCAACTTGGGTTATTATTCCAGTCTGCCAAGCTATTGCTCTGAAGACTCGACAGTAATAAACTCCTCATGTGTGTTTTAGGTTTGTTAAAAATGTATGTGACTTTTTGAACTTTTAAATAACACGCACACATGCGAGACAAGTCTTTGCTGTAATATCACAATCTGACCTCAATGAGCTATTCCTTGTTTGTCTGACTGTGAATATGCTCTTTATGTGTGTATAGTTCTTTCATGTTAATTTTAAAGGAGCTCCCACTCGTGTGGGAGCTCATGAAGTACAGACATCAGCGGATTAAAAGAATGACTGTCTGTCCAGAACGCTGCAGTGCCGCCTTCCAGAAAAACTTAAAATAATTATACATACAGCTCTTGTGGAATGAAAATTGGCCACTTGATATTTAATAAGCAGAGATCTGCTTATCATATAAAAAGTAGGAGACTGCTGATTCAGAGCAGTACTGAGTGTTTTCATTGATACTCAAAAGATGAGTTGCCCAAGATTTGGAATTAGATTTTTTTCGTACAGTTTTTGTCTAGGCTGTGAAATGTACTACTAAAATGTTCTTTAATATTTCTTTTCTGGAGCCCCATTGGATACGCGTGAGCAAATGTTTAGTCTTGTCTGATTTTACAAATGGATTTGATAATTTCACTGATCCTGCAGTTTTCCACTGAGCTAACTTTGTATCAGTTAAATTTCTTTCTGATTACAGACATCCTTTTCAAAGAAACATGCAAGATAAAAGCATCGTTTGTCTGGTTGATCACATGGAGAACTGGAGAGAGACTAGGGCACTCCTGAAAAAATGCATTCTTGGGCCAGGTAGATTTATTATTATTCATTATAAAAATCTACCCAAGCTTGTGGCAGACCTGGTGCCCGGTCTGCCAAGTGTGAAGCGTGTTGAAATAGCAAGCAGCACAGCAGTGTCAGGCAGGTGGAAGAGCCGCTTGGCCACCTCCACTCTGGCAAATGCACAAAGAATTAAAAGTGATCAGAAGCAAGCTGGAGCTGGTTAAATGCTGAACGGAGAGACCATGCTCAGACATGTTTATTTTTCAGTTCTGTCCCCATTTTATGCGCTAGAATTTGCCAGCAGGACAGAGAGACCTGGTATATTCTTAAATATGATGTCACTAAACCCAGCACAAATAGATATGTATTTCATTCCCAGGCTTTTGGGGCAAAGCGATGAATGGAAAAGGAAAATCTAGTGACTGACTGAGGAGCAGGCCGTCTTTACTCATTCCAAACAAGTAGAATTACTGCTTTTTCTCAGTAAATCTTAATTGTTTGATCCTTGTTATGCACCTCTTGCTGTGTCATCTGATGAAATCTGTGAATTAAATATAGTCCATTCATTTAAGCCACCCACAAAATGTCTTTCCTCCCTATCTCGTCCCAGCCAGCTTTAAAAATAAGTGTTATGTGCTTTTATTTACCACATCCTGCACCGCATGACACTTCCAAGGACGGAACCAAGGAGAGTACATAGCAGTCCCGTTCCATGATTGAAAATTAGATTACAGATTAGAAAGCCCAGAGGGACCACTATGACCAGATAAAACAGTCCCCTGCCAGGCCATAAGACTGTTTTAATTGGGGCTGATCTAGAAAGAAGCATCCTATCTTGGCATAAACACTTTCTGTGATGGATTATCCAAATGATGCTTGGTATGTTTTAGTGGGGTTTGCTCTGGTTTGTGTTTTTTTTTTCAGCTTTTGGGAGGAACAGAAGGTCTTCCATTCCCTTTCCTTTGAATGATTTATTTCTCCTGCTGTTATATATGTCATGCCTTGAAGTGAGTCTAGATTTAACTAGCCATTAGACCTTATTAGGCTTGTGCCTGCCAAAATGAAAAGTCCTCTATCAAATGTTTGTTTCCCATACTTATGCAATCACAGTGGGATTAAGTTATTCCTTGGCCTTCTCTTTGTGGGCTGGACAGGTCACAGTCTGCGAGCTTTTCATTAGCAGACATGGTTTTCAATCCTGTGTCTTCGTATATTCCTAATCAGGGCTCCTTGCATGTGCTAGCACTGCATTTCTTTCACTGAATAAACCTGAATATCAAGGCATACCTTGTATGACTGCATTTCTTGTCGCAAAATATCTGGTGTCCTAATATTTTTTTGGGGAAGACCAAATACAAAAGGAAGTTGGCAGTGGGGGCATTTGCTGATGCCCAGATGGTGTTCGCAAAAATTGAGGGGAGACCGTGCCTGCATTGTGCCCTGAAAAAAAAACCAACACAAAAAAAACACTTAAAAACTGCCTGTGTCAAGGGACACTATCTATTCAGACAACCTTCAGCATCCTCACAGCAGTCTGCTTGCACAGCTGACAGCGTTAGTTAAACCTGGGGGCAAAAGCCCCTTTTTCTCCGTCCTCCCCTGCAGTTTTGCAGCGGTGCTGAGGATGTGGCCGGAGTCACTGGCGTGGTGATGCAGCCTTCTTCCCACAGTTTCCCTAGGGACAGACAAGTTCTTTTGCAATTAATATAATTGACTGGGAAAGAATCTTGTTTGCCTGAGGATAAGGAACTGCGGGATTAAACCTGGACACATGATGCACATGCCGAAATGAAGGCTGTAGTAAGATGGGGTCCACTGTGCTCTGGGAACATCCCTGCTTGGGATAGGCACACTGAATGCATTTTACATGCAGGCTCTAACTTTCTTTGTTAGAAGGATACTAAGGTTATTTTTGCATTTTTCAGACTCGACATCTTGATCCATTTCATCAGTGTATCGCAAATTCCTTTTACAAAGGATCATTTTTCTACAAGCCTCGATTTTTCTAATGAGCAGGTGATTCTCTGATTCACTTTGTGTAAAACTTGGGCTGTGAAGCCATTGGCAAAATTTCCTGTGGCTTCAGTGGGGCCAGGATTTCCCCTTTTATGAAAATTTAAGATGACAAAAACATTGTTGACCTGGGAGCATAATTCTTAGTGATCTACGCAGGAGATTTGAGCCAAAGTCGAATTAAATCTCAGACCTGAAAGTCTGGTTTAAAGGTCCTTTTTAATTTCCCAGACAACAGCCATTCCTCGGTCTGTTGTAGGAGACGAGCGCACATCCGTGGTTTCAAACCGCTGCTGGTGGCATTAGCTGTTGTTTCATCTCTCTCGTTTCTGTCAGGCGCTCCGTGGGCTGTGCAGCGGGACGTACGAGTGATCTCACTCAGATGACTTTATCGACAGTGCCGTTCGAAACGGTGGGCTGGAATAAAAGCACTTGATGCAGAGGTCAGCGAGTGCCTGATGTTCTTTGCAGAACCCATTTGTTGTGTAAGCAGCTCTACTGTTGTGGCGCCTACTTTAATTAAGGCTCTGACAGTATTTCCATAATAAACCATATTTTAAAAGGGTTTATTACTCAACTGCAAAATCTGCTACAGGCTGAGACTTGGACTGGGAAAGCCTCAATCTTAAAGTGTTTTCTTAAGTTTAAAAGCTATTTTTTTTTTTAAAGTATGGCTGCAAAGAGATCTCTCTGCAATGGTATAGGTGAAATCTTTATAAAAAGAAGAGTTTTCCGTCTTATAGACAATGCGTACTTAAGTGGCTGGTATTGACTGTGATGCTTAGGATATTTTTAACCATGAATTCTCCATTATGGTCATTCTGTAATTTGATGTCATTTGAATACTGCAGTATCTTCTATTGTTTGTGTGACGGTATAAAAAGCCTCATTTAGGACTGGAACCTTCTGTGCTAGATGGATTTCAAACACAAGCAGAGAGAGTTCCTGCACTTCAGTACCCTTCCCGTAAATCACAACAGAACAAGGGTCGTAAGGGGCATGTGGTAACGCCAAGCAAATGAGCATGGAGGTAAATTGCAACTTTTACACATGTTTAGGACTTACACACTTGCTTTGCTTTGTTTTTAGCCAGAGGCATAAGTAGGAAACTTAGAGTAACGTGTTTTAATGAGGCAGGTGCGTTACGTATGAACTAACAGAGCAGACCATCTGTTAAGGTCCAGGACATGATTGTTGGAAAGAATTGCTTACAGATAACTGGACAGGTTTTCTTTGTTTTGTTGTGTTGTTTGGGTTTTGTTTTTATTTTTTTATGGCTTCTGGCTAGTCAGGTGAGAAAATATCAAATCAGTTTTGTGCCAAAGGGACTGAGCTGTAATTGATTTTTCCCTTCAATAACTGGTTGTTCAGAGATTCTTGTAGGACAAGAACCTGTGCCAGTCGGTTTTCAGCAGAATGCTCTGAAGCACAACAAGGTTTTCCTGAGGTTTTTATTCCTCCAAAAGAAGTTTCCTGTTTTGGGTCGTCTGTTTAAGTTGAAAAGCACTGCTGTTATTTACTATTAATGTGATAACATTTAGCTGCTTATGCTGGACTATATTTAAACATACATGAGTTGATCCAGGGAAGAGACATAATACTCTGAGAAGCCTGGACCGCTCACTCAGTGGGTTTCTGTTGCCTTTGCGGCAAGTCCAAGTTCCACAGAATGAAGGGATTTGTCAAAAATAAGTCATTTCCAATCCTAGTGATTAAGAGTGAACCTTCTGAACAGTAGCCTGAAGATGTAGTGGCCATTTTATTCAGCTTTAAGGGTGTTAATTGAAGACCTTTTGAGTCTTTGTTCTTTACTAGATATGAATAATCTAGGAAATGATTCAGTATCATCTTTTCCAATGAAGTGGTGCTTATTGCCACAGTTACTTTGCAACCTAGATGTTTTTTCAGTAAACACTTGGGCCCAGATAGACTTCCCACGGGCATCAATGGGATTTTTGCTCTGAATCAAGATATTTGGTCCCAAGTTCGTAGTGCTTGATCAAGAACTCGGTCTTGTTGTTAAATGTAGTTCTACTCCACAGAAGATTTTTTTTTAATCTGACGATGTAATTCTACTATTATTCTTTACATTTTTTTTTTCCTGTCATGAGCTTATGTTACAGGATAGCGGGAGAGGGGCGTTTTACAAGGGCAAGGAGTAACAGGACGAGGGGGAACAGTTTTAAACTGAAAGAGGGGAGATTTAGATTAGATATGAGGAAGAAATTCTTTGCTGTGAGGGTGGTGAGACCCTGGACCAGGTTGCCCAGAGAAGCTGTGGCTGCCCCCTCCCTGGCAGTGTTTAAGGCCAGCTTGGATGGGATTTGGAGCAACTTGGTCTGGTGGAAGGTGTCCCTGCCCGTGGCAGGGGGTTGGAACTAGATGATCTTGAAGGTCCCTTCCAACCCAAACCCTTCTGTGATTCTATGATTGGGGTGGAGGGGCTGCAAGAGTTTTTTCACTGGCAGTTTTTGGCAGAGAGCTTTGATTGTGTAATACAGCCATTCAGAAATAGAAATACTGTTTTCGCGACAATCATGATAGTATTTTTCATGTGGTTACAGCGGTATCAGTTTTATTCTGCAACATATGGTGGGTTTGGTTTTGGATTTGTTTTTTAAATCCAGAGTTAGTCACCTTAAATCCTCAGCTTCTTTGACCATGTCTGAAAAAATTCATTTTATTCTTTGTATAACTAGTGAGAGAAGTTTTAAATATGAAAAAAAATAGATAACTGAGAATGCAAACGGACAGAGCCATGCACTTACTTTCAAAGCCTGACCCGAGAGCTGGAGATGCTGAAGTTTGGTGGTGCTTATATAGCAACATAATGCTTCACACGGCAAAGTTGCCTTTAATACCTTTGTGTGTGATCACCCATGCCTAAGAATTGAAGGTGACTTGTACCGCTTTGTGTTTCAGCGATGCCTTGGGCTGGCATTCAGCTGTTTTGCAGCAGATGGCAGTGCTACCAGTGCTTTGTGCGCTCAGCTGTATGCCGGCCGAGGGACAGATCCTGCCTCCTCCTTTCTGAGCTTCAGTGCCTGGCTGCTTGTGGGCTCCCATCTTCCCCTTAGCCGCTCATCCAAGTCGCAAGTGGTAAGGCAGGAGGGCTGTGTGAATCAGTCCTGGGGAGGAGGAGAGAAACGGGCTGCGTGGGGTTGCAGGAATGCCAGAGGGCCACGTTGAAGTAAGTGACGGTGCCACAACAGGTTGAGGCCAATTGCTGTTCACCTCCTCTCTTCACAGCCTGAGGCTTGTTCCTGGCACATTTTCTTACCAACCAGGCAACCTGGGATGCACTTGGATGTTTTTGGGTTTTTTTTTAAACTAAAGGTATTTTCTCCCCTCTTTTTTCCCCTCCTTCTTATGAAGTTTGTACAAAACTTAAGATTTCTTTTTAACTAAGGCTCCACTGTCAAAATGGGAAGTTTCCTTGGCCTGCCCGTTCCTTAAGAATTATTCACTAACGCCAGACAGTTACTGTCTTGGAATGAGAGGCTGTTTGATAGCTGTTCTGGACAGCTGTTTTGTTAAATAATAGCAGCCATTTTATCTGTATGGCCTTGTGTCTAGTCAGTAGTTGAGTACTGTGTTTCCTCTGTCAGACTGCATACAGTATGAAGAACCAGAATCACTGAGAGGCATGTAATAGAGTATCACTTTTCTATCTGAGATATGAGGTCACTTGTTATATGTGGGGAAGTCAGGTTTTGATCTTGACTTATATGAGTCATACGGGCTGATGCAGTAGGGCGAGAGGGAGTATCACCTGTTCCTTCAGAGCTCCTCTCTAAAGGTGCAGTTGTAAAGGCCAGTGCAGCAAACTCCCCCGTGCTCTTCATCCGAGTTCCCTTTCCTTACGAGAGCACCATCTATATGCTCCCAGTGCATAAATCAACCAAGCCTTTGGAAGGAACGCCAAACTGAATGCTTGCCTTCCCATCATTCATTCCCTGCTTTGATGAGGAGCAGGTTATGCCTAGGTGAGTAATCATGAAATTGTTTCAAACTCATTGAAATCTGTGGGTTGATGTCAGGGGGTAGGGTTTGCACAGGTCTCACAAATGCTTAAAGTTTGAAAGGATCAAGCAGATCATTCGATGAGTGTCTATTCAGTGGTATCTCACAGGCCATCACCTTTCATCCAGCTACCTTCTGTATTAAACCCAGTAACCTAGATGACAATAAAGCACACTTAGGTTTCCCTCTGGCACTTCAGTAGAGAAATTCATTCTGGGTTTGCAGAAACCATCAAAGATGAAGCACCTGTTAGTTAACCAACTGTGCTTTTGAAAACTTTTCTTTCTAGTTGTTGGCTCTTGAAGTGTTTTTCTGAGGCCGGCTAGTGGCGGGAGTTCTTTGTCTAGAGAAGTGCTGAGCTTCTTTAATTATCCCACCTCTGAGACATCTTTTTCTCCCAGATCCTTTTTAAGATCAAAATTGGACACAGCATTTCAGTATGCATCTGATAAGTGTTGTACACAAATTCAAGCTCTCCTTTTACTTGCTGTTCCAGCTTCCTGCATGGTGATACAGATCATGCATGACTGCCCACTCAGACTTTGTGCCATTAGCAAATTTCATTGCCATTAATTTTTCAGCAATTAAATTGTTGGTATACTTTTAAGCTTCTTACCAGTCTCTGCAGAGACCCACTAGAAATACCCACTGACAGCTGCTCCTCGAGAACTCTCAGGCCACCAGTTCCTAACCCGTTTAACATGTGCTTTATCATTATAGTATGATGTTCTCTTCTGAGCATTATGCCATACAGGGCTAAATTGTATACCTTACAAAGATTCATGTATTGCATGTATGTACTTTAATCAACCAAATGGGCAGTCCCTCTGACGAAAGATGAGATTTGTTCAGGAAGACCTATTTTGGGGTCATGTTGCCATTAATTCTGTCATTTTTATTAAGTGAGCTCTCCATCAGATTTCACTCGCTGTGCTTGGGGACTGATGTCAGCTTTTTTCCCCTACCTGAGTCACTTCTGTTTGTCCTTTTGGCACAATATTCAACCCTTCCACATCGCTGTGATTTCCCTAGAATTCCAGGATATGTTAGAAATCTACATCAAAGGGGCCACAGGGAGATCAGCCAGCTGTTTTAGTACTTTTGAGTGGAAACTAATTATTATTTGTTGCTAGCCAAGTCTTTATAAATAGTAACAGCTTTCTCAGTACTGTATTGCTGTATTTGAAGATGCTTTCTCATCCATCCTTATGTGATACAAGTCCTCTTCCTTTTGTTCTACAGTTGGACAATAATACAAATGAACATCTCTGCATTCATTGTATTTTTAGTGTATTTTACCATTACATCTACTGGCTGGCCTGAATCATTATTCAGGTTTTTTGTTTATTGTCTTAGCCTTTCGGTCTGTTTTCGGAAAATGTAGAATGAACTCAAGACTTTTTTGGGACTGGTAGTGGTGCTATATATTCAATTATAGAATATAATAATTTTTTGAAGGTACTTTTGATGGAGATATCTGTTCTGGCATGGTTCTGCAGTTCAGAAGAGTAAGTCACATAGGATATTTGGGAGAAGAAAAGCAGCTTCCTAGATTATTCCTTTCAGCAGTTACAATGGAAATCTTAAAAGAGTTTTTTAAGTTCTGACAATGTCTCTTAGAGCCTGAGGTATTCCCTGTTGGGGGGTGGGTGGGTGAAAATTTTAATTTCTATTTGGTAACCAAATGCTAAGTTACAGAGAGTAATCTTTACAAAATTTTAAATCTTTTAAACAAACTTGAACTGGTGACTGTCTTAGCTTCAGTAAAGTGTTGGTAACTGCAGACTGCAGGTTTCCTATGAAGTTTACATCAGTAAGCAGAGACATGTAATTTGTTAAGGCAGTCACCACTTTTAACCCTGCACTGTAAAGATGACAACGACAGCTGCTCCTCTAACCTCTGGTTGCTAGGAGATGTCCAGTATAAAGCCCTATAAACTTATTTCCCATTTGAGCTCTAAAATGTGGAGCAGCACACGCAAAAGCTGTCTGTAGAACATACCTGGGGACGCAGTCCTCGACGGACACGGTGGTGTCAGCAGTAGCAGCATGGGCTGCTGTGATCCCCTGAGAGCATGATGCCTATAGTTTTCTGCAGTTGCAGGCAACCCTGCTTTAAATGTTGAGTCCACTGTGGTCAGCTGAACTTGTCTGAGTTATGTGAGACACTTCAAAAGCAAAGATTTAGTTTTTAGACTAAGTTAACTGCCGAAGCAAAATAAATTCCAGTCATCTTTTTTCTTAAGGAACAGGTGACATCTGTGAACCTCACTTAGATGTCTCCATTTGGATGGACTCCTGTTGGTAACAATCTCAGCAGTGTCCAATAAACTGGATATATTCCACCAGCACATCTTTTGTGTCTCTTATTTCAACATTAAATATTTGTTTAAATTTTAGTGTGACAACACCAGTAACTAAAGAGCCTGCCTATTTCTGTGGCTAACATCTGGACCTGAAGAAAGTGGACAGACCCTCAAACTGGCATGTGCTGCAAAACACTGGACGGTTGAAGGAGAAAATGGAAAAATTACTTCAGCATAAGCAATATCTCCAAAACCCCCATTACCCATAATGAAGGTACCAGAATATGGTTGAGGCTTTCAGACATTTAGCACCAGCCAAGGCAACTTTAGTTCTTAAACCACATGATCGAAAATAAAGTGCCCTGCCAATTCAGTAAAAGGATTCATCCCATTGTCTCTTCTAAATTTAGGGAGACAGAACATCTGCCATGGAAATGCACAAAAGTGTTTGTTAATCTCCGTTGGGAGCCTTCATTCTGGTCTGCCTCTCTCTCACCTTCAGTTCTATGCTTTCCTCGTTCACATTTCTCTTGATTCATCCTTCACTTTCTTTTTGAAAAGTGATTTTCCTTACCTTTTTTTTGTTTGTAAATCTGTTACCTCTAGGGTGTTTTCCATTGTCTTTTCCTCCTGCCCTGCTGCCTTGGATTTCATGTTGTCTTTCCTCTGTACGTACTGCCTGGTACCTTGGTTCTCATCTGCCCTTCTGCTTATCTCCTTACATTTCTTTATTCTGTCCTGGTTTCTTCCCTTTTCTCTCCTTCCTGTCCCCTTCTATCCACTGCATCAGATTCTTCCGTTTGCAGTGCTGGAATACATCGGAAATGATGTTTTCCCCACTCCCCTGCCCTTTTAGTTACTGAAATATGCACATAAGAATTCAAATGCGCTTCTAAAAATAGTAAAAGGATAAAACTATTTGCTTCAGCTTTTCAGTCTTCGCTTTGTTAGAACTTCTGGGAGGAAAGCCCCATAAAGTCTATAACTAGTTCAGCTGCAGGGAAAAAAATAAAAGCAAAATAAAAAACTAGAAAGAAATATAACCACAACCTATTTGATTAAAAAAAAAAAAAGCAAATCTCATGTGTGCTCTACGCATGGACAGTGTCAGTATGGCATGTGTAGTTCTAAGTGGCATTTTATATCCTGGGCCTTTTTGCTTATGTGAGAGGGATTATTGTGTATTTCACAGTTCTGGTGGTTGATATTAAAGCTAACGTAACTTGGTGTGAGATTAAAAGAAAACAGTTTATCTGGAGCATTTCTAGAGAAGAATATGAGTTATGTAAATTCTGAAAGATGTGCTGGATGAGAATTTCTTCGTTCAGGAAATGTCTGTCCAGGCAGGTGGTTGTGAAGTCTTGGCATTTCCCATTGTCCAATAGACTCTTCTTCCCCAGCAAGTGGATTTGCTTTATCTTTCCAAGACTGCTTAGATAGTTCTCAAATGAAAATAAATGGATTTTTCTAACACTTTGTACACAATCTTGTGAATATTAAGCTTTAAATTCTATCCAAATTTGGATCTGTGGATGTTCATGACATGATTATAAAGATCATAAGCCTTGTGATGCTCCAGTATTATGTAGCTTTATGGATTCCTGAAACTGCTTGTCCCAAATTCTGCTGAACTAATTATTACAGTGCAGACAGCTTCTAAAAATAAACTTTCATGTTAGATATTATGTTTTATAATAAATTTGCTCTTCAGAAAGGTTGTATTTTCTGCTTGAAAGAAAAAAGTTTATGGTTTTATTTCCTTCCCCACAACCCCCTAAAATATCAATAAGGCAGGCAGGTGGATTGCATTTAGCAAGTATTTGTTTTGCCTGTTAATGAGGTGAGAAACAAGTGTCTTTGCCTTGTGTCATCTCTCTGAATGTCTCACACTTTCTACCTTCTGTGTTTCTCTCTTCCCTTGAAACCTATTGCATCTTCCTACTGCTTGTCTTATAGGTAAGTGTATTGACAAACCAAGCACAGTTCTCTCAGTCTTACTGAAATACGAGCCCGTCCTCTGAAATAATTAGTATGCCTTTGAAAACATCGACTTAAAAGCCTCACTGGGAGTTTAAATTACATTTAAATGTATTCAGTGTTTAAGCTCATGATGAGAAGATTTCTTCCAACAGTAGAAAATCAGAGACTTCCTCCAAACACAATTTAGTCCTCCTTTTCTGCAAATATTTGTGTGTGATTTGGCATCAATTTTCTAGCACCTCAATACTGGCATGTCTCTGTGTCAGTGCCATTCTTCCACTTCTCACTGGTAGCTTTCTGAACATGATCCTTTTGCCTTTTAGTTAGTAGACACTTCAGCAGCATGTGGTGACATGGACAGTAGGATTCGATGTTTCTTGGGTTTTCAGCTTACCAATCCAAGGGAGAGGACAGAACTTTATCAAATGGGGAAAACCATCTCCTTGCAGCAACTCTACCTCTCCTGAGTGGTTTCAGGACTCATCATACACAGAATCCCTTTTCACTCGGGATTTGTTCTGCGCTGCTTTTTGTTTGCTTCTTTGCTTTAATACTGGTCCCAGCTTTGCTATAGTGGAAGCAGAATAGATTAGGCAGCCGATTCTTTTCCCCTCTGTAAGGGAATCATTCTTTGCAGATTAAAAAAAAATGCTAAATAATATTCATATCCATGTATGTGTTTGACTGTACTATCATGGGTTACGTCTCTTAGAGAAGTCAGGTATCCAACTTACTTCAAGGTATTGCAGTTCACATTTCTTCAGTGAGGTGACCACACAAGGTCAGTGTGATTGGGGATGTGCCTAGCCGTGCATCAGGAGAGTAATTTTGGGAGAACATCATTCTCGTTATGTCCAACCCTCTCCTTTCCAAGAGATGTATCAGTATTCAGTGAGGTCTTCATCAACAGGTCTGGGTTTGCTGCAGTAGAAGGGAGTAGAAATTAGCAGAGCTGTTAGATGACACATCTAAGGATGATAAAATGTATAGGCAACTTCAGGCCAAACTAATGAACTGAAGAGAAGCAGCTTGGAAACATTTAAGATAGATTATGTGGCAGGTAGAAATTCATGGTAATTAATAATGTTAAAGAAGGGAAACTGTTTATGATGAATTGAGAAAACAAAACTTAATATTGAGAATTAATGGTAGGATAGATGTCCAGAAATTCCCTACAGATGTGTAAGGTCATTTAGTTCCCCAGTAACCATTTTTCTTAAATAGTTAAAGCAGCAGACAGATCCTCCAGTATTTAACACAATCCTTCCTTACCCGTAAAAAACATATGGAAACTATAGCTGTACTATAACAGGAGGAGAGGATGGCAGCAAACCACTTCTTGGCTGCGTCTTCTACTTCAGTTCTGCTGCATCTACTGTTTAGGAAGGAATTTGATTGATTAATTCCCACAACATTATGAGAAAAATCATTATAATTACTTTTGTTTTAGCACAGAAAACCTGTGTATAGGAGAGTTACATGACTTGCCCAAGGCCATGTTGCAGGTCAGTGACAAAGGCGAGGAGGTAGACCAGAACTGACCGCTCAGCCTTCTGTTCAGATTTCATTAGGCCAAGCTCCATACCTGGAAAACACGTGGAAATACAAGGTATTACTAAACTTGCAGTACCAAAGTAATAGCTGGCACAAGTGCTGAAGTGGGCTGGGACGCGCTCAGAGCTGACATTGGGCCTTCCTTGTGACGGAAAGCCAGGTAAGCGTTAGCAGAGGGGATGGGGAGGGAGAAGCTTCTCTTTCTCTAGTATTATCCTCATGATTGTGTGGTTGTGTAGTTGGCCTACTCAAGTAAGATGCAAGTTGATTGGAGCGTCTCCTCTGTGTATTCTGCCATTCATTTCCAAAATTCGTGTCAGCACGATGTTTCCAACACTGCTGCCTCTCACCATGATCCACCAGATTCTTTCAGATACTGTTCTAAGTGAATACAGACGCCAGTCCTTGTAATGTGTTCCATTTCTCTTCGCAAAAGGTTCGTCTGTCTCCCTTTCATTTTGTGATCAGAAGTGTAAATATGTAAAGTCATTGAAAAAAACAATCCTAACTTCATATATCAGACGTAGAGACCTGATCTGTCCAACTTCAGTGAGAGCTTGAGGTCTGATGAAAATATAAGCTCATCCCTCCTTACAACTGTGAAAGAAAACTCAGTGTTAAAAATTAATCAAATAAATAGAGAACAGAAGAGGGGGATATCATGATGCTGCTAGATACATCCGTGGTGTGCCTGCAACTTCAGTATTGCGTGCAGTTGTGTTTTCATCATTCAGAAAGCTTCAGAGATGCCCACAGGGATGGATGGCCAGAGGCATGGAGTGGCTTCTCAGCAAGGGGTGACTAAATAGCCTGGGATTCTTCAGCCTGGAAGAGGCAGCTGCATTGTATTAGCGGTCTCAGGAAGTATAAACCTCTCTTCCAGCACAAGAACTGGAAAGCCCAATAAAGCTGTTTGGACTGATTCAGAAAATGAAAATAGGAGAGGTCCACATAGAGGTAATACTGATACTTACTAACAAGTCTGGCCTGAATGGGGGAAAAAATCTCCTAAAAATCACAAGGGGATTCTTGTAAAAGTTGAGTATAATTCTTGTGTGGTTTTGATGTCCACAGCTCTACCCTGTATTCTTTACTTCTTTGTCCTCCTAGTAATGAACTGGACATGTGCATCTGCTTTAAAACGAGAGGAAAATATGTTGATTTTTTTGTTTAAAGTGGACATTTCCAGGGCCAGCTGAATCCTTCCTCAATAATTAATGTCTGAAAGCATTTTCTCTAGTACTTACTTAAATTGAAACAACTTTATTGCCTGTTATTGTAAAGCTGCATTTTGATTCTCTGAGTGTGCATTACCACTGTCTGGTATTGCATTACAGGTATCGACTTGAGTTTAGTAACAGGGAAGCGTTGCAAGGAGTCGGTCTGTACTGAGACCTTGCGGATGAGCCTCCCAATTGCCGCGCTTCAGCTTTGCCATGCCATTAGGGTCTTCCACCAGAGTCAGTGGGGAGCTGCAGCCCAGAAGCCAGAAACATCAGATAGATCTAATTCAATTTATTTATGTGTTTATTCTGTCCAAGTCAAAACACAGAGCAGTAAGCCAACATCTTTCTTTGTTGCCTTGAAAAGCTCTTAATGCTATTTTGGCAACTAGTGTCATACTTTAAGAAAATAAATCCTCTCAACTTTATTATTCAGCCCAATACTGTGTGCAGTAGGTGCGTAAGTTATTTGCTAAATGTTTTATGATGAAGATTATGTAAGTAATGAGCTTTTACATTTTGGCACCAGAGAGTAACAGAACTGCGTGTAGTACTTTGTAACTTGGTGTAGGAAGGAAGCTCTTCTAAGTCTTCTGTAATGACATGGCACAACAGCAAGATGAATCTGGATTAATTTGCAAATTAATCCAGAGGAGATGTGACAATGAGCTTTATTTATTCTTTAGCTAAACTTTTCCAAGTCTATTGGCTCAAAAGTAAGATCTTAAATCAATAAAGAAGTCTCAGAATAAAATCAGATTCTCTCAAAGGTGTCTTCTGCTTCTGTCAGCTTCAATGCCAGTCACAGATACTAGCAGGCTTTGTGAGAACAACACGTAATAAATGTTCTGCCTATAGTGTGGAAACTGTCTTTGCAGTCGTGCTAATGAGAGTTATATGATGGCATGCCATATATATGTATTCTATGTCATTACCTATAAATGATTACAAAGCAGAACTGGAGTGTACATGTATATTATATTTTTTTTATTTGGACTTTTTTGACTAATTTCTTGGTATTCTTTGTAAGTGACTCTAATTTCCAAACATGTCTAAAATCTCCTGGAAGATCCTGGGTATCTTTGTTCCTTGCTGGAAGGAGTCAGTCTGTCCTGATGGCTCCACAGAGGCATTTATTTCTGCTCCTTCCCAGGCAAAACTGGAAGAAATTTCCCAGCTAAAATATTGGCATTTTGTACCGTTACAAGACTGGTTTTCTCTCCCCGGGCAGGTGGTGATGTAACCGTAAGAAGAGTTTGGATTGTGAAAAATCAGTTTTTGTCTTCTCCTTTAGTTTGGATTGCTTATAAATGTCATATCCTGTTCTTCCCAGGGTGTAAGCTTAGCAGAGGTTCGTATTTTAAACTAAGCTGTTATTAATTTTGAATCAAAACCATAGATATAATGAACTGCAGTGAGCGGTATTTCCGTGGTGTGTCGTGCGTGGGCATCGCATATGCTGCGGGTTCATGAGACTAAAATGCCGTGTGCCATTGTTGTACACATCTTCAGGGGCTGCGTTGCTTCTGATGGCATCACTGAGGAAATGACTAGATTTTTGGTTAAGAGTCGGCTTCTACATTCACAACCCAGTCATCCAAATAATGAGTCTGAAAAGGTTTTTTTCCCCATTAATACCAATCAAAAAATGGTGATTCTAATGTCAACATATGCATTAAATCCGCCTGCAGACTGGACACTGAGCTGAAGAGAACAGCATGGAGCTTCTCAGCTGTGTGCAATACAGCATATGGGTTGAGAATAAGCTACAGAATTGGGGAAGGAGGATAGAGGTTGTTAAATTCAAAAATCAAATTATACATTAAAACTAACAAAAAAGATGATTGCTTAGGGTCAGGGATTTTTTTGGTAAAAAATATGACCTGAGTGTATAAGTAGGTATAACAGGGATCAATTTAAAGGGAGAGAAGGCAAAGATAGTTTTGCAGCATGCTCCTGTACCAGCCTCCTACAAAAAAAGCGCAATATCTTGGCCTTCGGGGCGGTGCCAGGGTGCGCGCACCTGAACGCATCAGCTCTCAGAGCAGGACAGCTTTTTCCATCCTGCTGAATGAATGTTAGCACAGGAGCTGCAGCATGGTCTGGGGCTGGGCAGAGGTCCCATGGAGCATCTCGCCTGGCTCCTCATCCCTCCTCTTTTCTCGCCTGCCCTTCCTCCAGGAGACAGGAACTGGAGCTGCCCTCGTGCCAGCTTTGTCCCCAGAAACGGTGCAGTTTCATTTCTCTGTTGATAGCAAAAGGTGACTCGAACGCAGCGTGTGGTGCTGTAGGAGATTAATGTAAATGTTTCTTGTGAAAATTGATGGAGGTTTTAGTTTAATAGTGAGTGAGTTGCTAATCATCTTGTCAAGAGCAGCGGGTGGACAGGTATTCAAGCTTGGTTCTCAAAATCATTAGAAGCTTTATAAAAACTTGTACTGTTTTTTTTTTCCTGCAGCATCTTTCTTTTCCACTTAATCATCTACATTTCTAAATATGCCTCTCCTTCACATGCCACAAACTTTAGATAAAGAACCTTTCTGCCAAGTCAGCCAGGACCGCAGTGATTTGAAATAATTATTGAAGTTGTTACGGACGTTGCATGCACACAGGAGTGAGCATTGCCTTGGATCCAAACGGGATTACAGAATCACAGAATCAACCAGGTTGGAAGAGACCTCTGGGATCATCGAGTCCAACCATTGCCCTGACACCACCATGGTAACTAGACCATGGCACTAAGTGCCATGTCCAGTCTTTTCTTAAACCCCTCCAGAGATGGTGACTCCACCACCTCCCTGGGCAGCCCCTTCCAATGTCTAATGACCCTTGCTGAGAAGAAATGCTTCCTAATGTCCAACCTGACCCTCCCCTGGCGAAGCTTGAGGCTAAGCTTGAGGCTATTATTCCAACAAAAGCTGTGCATAATAAGAAAATGAAAAATGTATCGCAACACGTAACTGTTTAGTGAGTATTTCCATGCCATGTAGGCATGGTTGCGTTTAGCTGTTATGCCGCCTTCTTTTAAAAATCTTGAGCTGTTTGGTAAGGAAGCTGAACTTAAAACCGAAGCCTTTCTCATAACCTCTGCTCCCTCCTACGCAAGGGCAGAAGCAGGAACAGCCTGCATCTTGAAACGGTCAGCGCCGTGGCAGAGGGCCAGTGTCACGGCACAGTGTCAGCGTTGATGGCCGTGCAGCGGGGGATCGCCTGAAAAGCCTGTCCTTAGTCACCACGCAGCTAGAGAGCTTGGGGCAGTGGCTTCTTGCTCCAGAGAGCAGTAGGAAGGGTCTCCGCAAGCCTGACGAGGAAGAAGCCATCCAAGGAGGCTTTGTTGTGTGAAGGTTATGATAATGTGCCATTGTGAATAATTCACCTCCTGAATTATGGGAGCTATGGTGGCACTCTGTCAGCTGTGACAATAAACTCTATCTCCAGGTACTTAGCTAGCTGCCTGTTCTTCTGGACGAGCGTCTTATTAAAATCTCTTAACCTGATACCTAGGCTAAAAATATCGTTGTTGCCGTTTAACCACAGAGTTTCCTTTTTAACTTTTAAAATAGTGATCACTAGCCACTTACAAATACCGTGTCACCAACAACATCTGATTGATGACGCATTTAGGTTTGCCCTCAGCCTATCAGTAAGTCAGATGCTGCAAGTATAATCTTAAGCAAAGCAGTCTAAAGAAATAACGAAGCCTTTTGGGGGACGGCATCAGTGGCAGGGTTATTGAGGGCATAGCTGTGAGAGAAGCGTATGGTCACAGAACTAAAGTATGGAAAAAATGAAGAAGGTGGAGAGAAACCTTCCTAGTCAAAGGCCGAGTTGAGTACTAGGGATTTACAGGGGGCTTGTGCACCAGCTTATCCATCTGCTGGAAAATAAGCAGCTACCGCGATCCTTCATAAATTCATCAAGTTTTCTTAAATCCATATGTCTGACAAAATTTTCTGGAAGGTGGCAGAGAGAAGAGGAAAGAGGGTTCAGGACGTTTTATTTCTCTTTGTGCCATCCCGTGGCAGGTGGGGACTGGGAGTTGGGCAGGACTGGGTTTGTTTCCAGAAGAGGAAGCTAAGGTCCTGAAAACTGCCTGGGCAGTGACAAAAGATAGCTGGTTTCCTCCTGGGATGCAGGGGCATCTCGCTGCCCAACCTTGATGCTGAGCCTTTTGAGAGATAAAGAGGATATTTTCTTTCCAAATACATCAAAGCAGAAGCTGGTACTGAGGTGCTGCGTAAGCCACGGTCACTGGCAAAAGCTTCAGCTAAAGTTTTTGCTTGCTAAAACTCAAGCAGGGAGGAATAGAGCGTAACTGTAGAAGCACCTTTACCCTCCTGTAGTCCTTGTGGATACATACAGGGGGCTGTTTCATCCCTTGATACAAATAACAATACACTTTAGAGTATTTTCATTTTTCATAGAATCATAGAATGGTTTGGGTTGGAAGGGACCTTAAAGATCATCTAGTTCCAACCCCCCTGCCACAGGCAGGGACACCGTCTACCAGACCAGGTTGCTCCAAGCCCCATCCAACCTGGCCTTGAACACTGCCAGGGAGGGGGCAGCCACAGCTTCTCTGGGCAACCTGGGCCAGTGTCTCACCACCCTCACAGCTAAGAATTTCTTCCTCATATCTCATCTACATCTCCCCTCCTTCAGTTTAAAACTGTTCCCCCTCATCCTATCACTCCATGCCCTTGTAAAAAGTCCTTCTCCAGCTTTCCTGTAGCCCCTTCAGGTACTGGAAGGTGCTAGAAGTTCTCCCCAGAGCCTTCTCTTCTCCAGGCTGAACAGCCCCAGCTCTCTCATCCTGTCTCCAGTGCAGAGGTGCTCCAGCCCTCTGAGCATCTTCGTGGCCTCCTCTGGACTCTCTCCAACAGCTCCGTGTCCTTCTTATATTGGGGGCCCCAGAGCCAGATGCAGCACTGCAGGGGGGTCTCACGAGAGCAGAGCAGAGGGGCAGAATCCCCTCCCTCGCCCTGCTGGCCACGCTGCTGGGGATGCAGCCCAGGACACGGTTGGCCTTCTGGGCTGCAAGCGCATATTGCTGGCTCATGGTGAGCTTCTCGTCAGCCGTCACCCCCAAGTCCTTCTCCTCAGGGCTGCTCTCAATCCATTCTCTGATTTTCTGATTGGAGGAAATAATTCTGATCAGGAAAATAATTTTCCTGATTTCTTACAGCCTCAGCAGGACTGTTGTGCTGAGCAGAAACTGCTTGTCCCATCAGACAGCCCTGTGTCAGACCTGCTTGCTAGGAATGGCTTAAGAAAGTGCTGACAGCAGGCCCACGCAGAGCAGGAGTGCCACCGAATTGGGAGGATACTCTGGAAAAGTCACAAAGCTCAAGCCAGGCTCTAATACTATTCCCACAAAAGCTAAAGCTGTCGGATTATTAGAAGAATGAGTTTCCAGTAAAAGAAGTTAAGACTAAGAAGAGTGATCTTTTCCTAAAAGAAGAAACTAAAAGTGCAGCATCCTCCTATTTTGCCACTTTAATAGTACTGTCATTCCTTAAAAGCACTGCTGTAGGTTTTTTAATTAGTGCATTGGTGGCTGGTAATGTCTAGATGTCTCTAGATTTACAGTTTCCTTGGCCATACCTAGTAAGCGATTTTGAACGTACCCGGTGATAGCTGCGTGCGATAACGCAAGCTGTGTCTGGCTCTTTGTTCTCTTCTTTGGAGCTGGTAGTTGTCAGGATCCACCGGCCTCTGTGCCACCCAGCAAGACTGGGCGTTGAAACAAAATAAAGAGTGTTTTCCCCCTCGTCCCTGGAAGTCTTTCAAACCAGGATCTCAATTTGTTTACCCAAGTTTGCCCAAACATCCTTGTGTGCCTGTAAGAGCTGGATACAAGCGTCCCAGCTGAGCTCTGAAATCATGTGGTGACTTGATAGGGAGATAAGTATCCACAAGCTTTTAGAAGGACTGAACTAGGAACAGCAAAACTTTCCAAAACAAGTACTATTTGAAATGCATCTCATATTGCAGCATCTGCTTTTCCTTGCAGTTCTGAACGTGGTTTCTCCCTGTCCCCAGCAGCTGTGACCTGCGGCGACAGGTACATAGAATCATGGAATCGTTTTGGTTGGAAAGGACCTTTAAGAGCATCAAGTCCAACCGTTAACCCAGCACTGCCAAGCCCACCACTAAACCATGTCCCTCAGCACCACATCTACATGGCTTTTAAATCCCTCCAGGGATGGGGACTCCACCACTGCCCTGGGCAGCCTGTTCCAGTGCTTGACAACCCTGTCAGTGGAGAAATTGTCCCTGATCTCCAATCTAATCCTCCCCTGATGCAACTTGAGGCCGTTTCCTCTCATCCTATTACTCATTACCTGGGAGAAGAGACCGACTCCCCCTCGCTACACCCTCCTTTCAGGTAGTTGTAGAGAGCGAGAAGGTCTCCCCTCAGCTTCCTGTTATCCAGGCTAAACCCCCCCAGGTCCCTCAGCCGCTCCTCATCATACTTGTGCTCCAGACCCTTCACCAGCCCTGTTGCCCTTCTCTGGACTCGCTCCAGCACCTCAAGGTCTTTCTTGTAGTGAGGGGCCCAAAACATGGGACTTGGTGTGAAGTTACCAGCCTGACCCCAATCCTTTACCAACCCTTCATGTCTCTTCCCCATCTCTGGTTGCTTAAAGTTGTGGTTGCAAGTCCAGTCCTTGCTGGAGCCTCTGACAACTGCCGCGAGCTGGTGGTGAACGATCCAGGTGCTACGTAGCTCCTGCAGTGCCCTTTTGCAGATAAAGGTGAATATTGCAATCCCCTCCCTTAGTTGCTGGCAGACTAAACATCCAGGATTAAACCTTGATCACTGTAGTCTGTTCTTGGCCACAGGAGCAGTTGGGTTTATTTTTGCTTCCCTGGCCTATGTGATGGTAAGGCTGGGCTCGGTCCTGGACTCCTGAATGGCGTGGTGCCTGTTCTTCCAGCCTGCCAGCTGAAGCCTTGGCTGTCCTCTCTCTTGCTGGCCCTAATGGGATCTCTGGGTCCTCTCCTTCCCACAACATGAGTGAGGCAGCGAGGTGACATTAAAGTACTGGAACAGCAGATAAAAGGCCCTTATTATATTTATTGAGTGTTACAGATAAGTAATCCACTCTGCTGTCAGTGTCTAGAGAAACAGCAAATAAAGTATACATGCCCCTTGCTTTGATGTGATGAAATCTCCAGAGGACAGTTACTTCAGTGGCATTCGCACTGCAGCTGTAGCTGAGTTTCTCAGTGGAAAATATAAGATTTTCATGTCTTTATGCATTGCTTTAAAAATACCGCTATGGCTGATTCTTGTACGCTTGGACAAATCCATAGTCTGAAAGCTGTTTTTTTTTTTTCTTCCAAAATGTTACTAAAATCATCTTAACCGTTTTTGTTGGAAGGGGAAAAATTAATAGTTATTTTGTGGTTTCATGCACAACATTAAAACAACAGTCTGGTTTTCATTTAAACCAATAAAAGTATGGAAATTCAAAATGAAGGCTCTCTTCATGTCCTTAGATCAACTTGTTGGCCTTGCTAAAACGCATAATGGATGAAGCAGGGGAAAAACCTCAGTCTTACAACCCGTGGCATTGTTTTCGCGTACAGTTCAGCTTTTTTTGTTGCTGGGTTTCAAACCTGACGTCACTTTATTGCCTGTCTTCTCGAGCTATAAAGACTTCCCCGTTTTTGCGAATTTGCAGCAGTTTAAAATCCAGTGAACTGCAGACGTTGTTTTTAAAAAAACTAAGCAATAATTAAGCAAAAGTACATCAGTAATTGAATTAATACACTTTGAAATTTTGAGATATAAACCTGACTGTTTGGGACGATGGGCGTCAGTCATTTCTGGTCAGAAAGAGCCCCAGAGGCACCGGCACAAGCTGCACCACGGGAAACCCCAGCCAGCCCCAAGGAAACAGCCTGTCCCCGTGCGAGCGGGGCGTCCCTGGGACGGGGCCCAGAGCGATGGGGGATCCCCATCCCCAGGCATGCCCCGACTCGCCCAGATATGGCCTCCAGCGACCTGCTGCAGCTGCCTCAAGCCCGAGCCTGGCCGTCTGCGTGGTGGCTGGTGTCGCAGTGCTGCCCCTCTGCTGCCACCCCGCAGGTTCCCTTCCAGCTCTGCTTTACCCCAGGACAGAGCAGGACTGAGTCTGGAGAAACTCCTCAGCATTTCAGGGGTTCACTTCTTGCTGGTGAGCAGCCTGCCACCGCCCCAAAACACCCGCAGAAGCTGGGCAGGATAACGGGGTGTCCTTAGCCTGTGCGTTGTTCCATCTCCCCAAGGCTTTGAAAACTGACTTCTTCCTGAAGCCGTTCCTTCCCTCGCTGCTGTGAACGAGCCGCCCTGGCTGTTCACAGCCCTTTGATCTGTTAAGTCACAGCTCTGTCACTGCTGGCGGGTGCCCACACCCTCGCAGCTGCCTGCCCTCCCTCTTCTACCCATGCCTGAGCTGGGCTCGTTGCCTTCCTTCACCCTCTTTCCCCAGCATCCCCCGGCCAAGCTCCATGTGTACATGCATACTTAAAGCTGATAAAATCGTATCTTATCTTTGATAACCGCACTGCTGTTCAGCAGCTGTCCCCAACGACCCTTAACACCTTCTGAACCTTTATAGCTTGTGCAGACAGGTCCATAAAGCGACGTTAAGTCTTAAAAGAGGTGCTTCAGATCCAACTGGCCGGCTTGGCTTTGGCAACACTTAGCACTGTAAAAGTCGTACCTACGTGTACTAAACCGTTTGCCCGAGCAAATTTAAACCCACTGGTCCCTTCCCCTGCAGCAGCCCACGCGTGCTGCAGAGCAGAGGCAAGGTACAGGCTTGGGCAGCTCGGGGACCAGGCTGTTCGTCTCGATCTCAGCTGCATTCCCACAGCACAGAGGTTTCTGCATGCTGAGCTTTGCCAGGGGAATTTGCTTCGCAGGCTGGGGGAGGTTTTGTTTATTTTTTTTTCCCCAAGGGGAAATGAGTTGCCAAAGTAACCTGGACAAAGAGGAGTGTTTTAGATGGGGTATTACAGCCTTGTAGTTATTTGCTTGTTTATAGGACTTTTATACTCTTTCGAAGCACAGCAAGAACGTGTAATACGTTGTGATTATTTATCATGGCTGTAAGAAGAGGGCCTGGTGGTGATGGACGTCTCAGAACGCGGCTGTGCGGAGCCGTTACCTGAAAGGGGGATTTCTGGACAAGATCTGTCGCCTCTGCCATGTGGCGTGTGTTTAGCAGCAGCTCTGTTCTCTGTCTGCCGGGAGGAACTGGGACGAGCCCTGTTGAAATCGCTAACGGTGCTGCTTGCACTTGGCAGCAAAAAGCCCCTGGGATGGATCCTGGATGCTGGCACCATGTGCCTGCACTGTTAAACTCACGGCTCGAGCGGGGAGTTAGCGCAGGCCAGGGAACGTTTCCAGCAGGGCGGGATGCGCGAGGTCCTGTTGCACTGGCATCCTTCCCTGCGGGGCAGCCCTCCAGCACGCCCCGCGCCCCTCCTTAATCCCCTTCTCGTCGCAGGCTTTGCCAAGCAGCGGTTCCACGCCACGAAATCTCCCGGTCCTGGGGGCTGCAGAAGCTGGAGAGAAGCTGTGGAAGAGGGGAAGGATGGAGGAGGACAGAGATGAAAGCCTGCAGGAGACTCACGGAGCTGGGGGAGTCCTGCCAGCGCTCAGGTCAGCACAAAAACTTCGAACGACATGAAAAGCTGGGATGAAAGCCAGCGTGTCCAGAGGAGGGCGACCAATCTGGTGAAGGGTCTGGAGGGTATGACCTCCGAGGAACGGCTGAGGGAGCTGGGGGTGTTTAGCCTGGAGAAAAGGAGGCTCAGAGGTGACCTTATCGCAGTCTACAACTACCTGAAGGGAGGTTGTAGCAGAGCGGGAGTCGGCCTCTTCTCCCGGGCAACTAGCGATAGGACAAGAGGACACAGCCTCAAGCTTCGCCAGGGGAGGTTCAGGTTAGACATTAGGAAGCATTTATTCTCAGAAGGGGTTATTAGCCATTGCAAGTGGCTGCCCAGGGAGGTGGTGGAGTCACCATCTCTGGAGGTGTTTAAGACTGGACATGGCACTTAGTGCCATGGTCTAGTTGACGTGGTGGTGTCAGGGCAATGGTTGGACTCGATGATCCCAGAGGGCTCTTCCAACCTGGTTGATTCTGTGATTCTGTGCCCCGCCACAGCCCGGGATGGCCACCCTGCCAGGCTGCTCTGGAGGTTTGGCTGGAGCCCCGTGCACCCGGGAGCCCTGGGCCCCGGAGGAGCAGCCTGGCCCGGAGGAAGGCAGAGCGAGCCTGGGCAGGGTCCTTTGCACACCGTGGCTTTCGGAGCCAGCTGGCTGAGCTGCACACACAGACAGGGGGTCTGCACCATGTCTGGAGTCCTGGGGCGAGATGGGAGCCACTAGTTCCTCAGCTGGGACGTGCTCAGGGTGAAGCGAGAAGAAATGACATTGAAGAGCATCTCTTGCAGCCATCGCTCTCTGGTTTTCTCTGGAGCATGTTGTATGGTGTTGTTAGTCTGTAGAGAGCGTGTATGTGTGCTGCAGAAGCCCGTTCAAGGCAGTAGCATACCGACAGCTTTCTCCACGCCAGACTGTTACTGGGTCTTGATCACAAACCAGTGGTGTAACCAGCAGGAATCCTACCGTGCCCAAAACTTACATGGAGGCAGCTTTACCAGGGGAAGGTGACAGCAGAGGTCAAGGGGTCTTTGACCCAACACTTAGAGGAGTTCCTGAGGTCTGTGGAGAGGAGTGGATCCTCCGTGGAAAGATCTAGGTTCAGGGATGAGGTGAGGGGCAGCTGGGCCCCCTCAACACCTTCTCAGAGGGGGCATTGGACTGGAGAGGGGAAGGAAGCTTTCTTCAAACCCCATCATGCTCAGCCACTCCTACCCTCCTGGGGCAGGCCTGTCCTCTGTCTTCCTCTGTCAGGCAGCTCCACCACCCCCCCCCAGTGCCAGATGCCTTATTTCTCCTCCTTTCCTCTCCCCAGTTTTCATGGGTCAATCGATGTTTCGTTCTGCCCCCCACATTTCTCTGTTCCCCAGAATATTTGTGTTAAAATTTGTGAGGGTTTTTCTTGGGGGCATTTCAAGGTTTATTTCTGATGGGATTTGAGATGGCATCTGACTCTGGGTGATCCTCTGGTTTGCTGGTGATTAAATAAAGGCTGGTGTGGGTGTGGAGGTCGCGGTGGGGTGGGGGAGACCAGCCAGTAACCTGAGTTAGGAGAGCGCTTTGTACATGAGGTCAGTATTTCAGGGGAGGGGACAGAGAGCAGTCTCTGAAATCAGTCTTCTCCGTGATGTGCAGAGGAATAGAGTGGAGAGACATCGTGGAAAAAATACCAACTGGAGAAACAATGGGATGGGGCAGATACCTATGAGTAGCCTGGTGGGTTTTTAGGTGAGAGGTTGTGACCACAGACCATGCATCCTCCTATAGAAGGCATCTGTCTGTGAAGGGTGGACTCGATATCCTTGGTGAACCTTCTCTGGTTGTTCACCAAAGCTTGTGAGACATAGTAGGCTTCATGGCTTACTTGAGCCTCACAGAGGACACTGGATAGGGACATGAATCGTGTCCCAGCACATTTTAGGAGACCACATGGAAATGTTGCCAGAATGGACCAATCACAACAAGGAGTTTGGACTTGGCACCTGTAGACTTACACAGCTGAAATGGTCACCCACAGGTTGGTAAGAGCTGGGGTGACACTGGCCCTCCTGTCCACCAGGATGGCTCAGGAATGGTGCTCTCCCCTGCTTGCTGTCCTCTGCGTGTAAATAGACTGCAAACACAGGCAGCCTTGATGCTGTTTGAGAAGGGAGTACGCCCGTAGCGGTGGTGGGAATGGACCTTGATGCAGGCCGGTGGTATGTAGACTTTACAGGTTTCATGGCAGTTGTTGCAAGGACTTCTTAGCACAACTGAATGTGCTCTCAAACATGCTTCCTGCTGGAAACTGCTCTGCCAGCGCTGCTGGACCCCTGCCCCTGGCCGGCTCTGCGTGACTCGGGAGCCCCTGCATCACGGCGCTGCGCGTGGAGGTTTGGTTTATAGCCCTGGTTCCTGGAGTCTCGCCTTGGCACAGCAGGAGATAGTGATTCCCGGGGAGAGAACACACGTTCTCCACGAACTCACGTGGAGTGAGTGTGGGACGAAGCCATCCTGGTTGCAAGCACTGAGGAGCAGCATTAGTCATGACAGCAAGGTCCATCATGCCAGCGTTCTTCCTTGAAGCAAGTTAATTGCAGTCGCACGCAGGTGGCTGTGGCGTGGGTGAGGTATGCAGAATCACACGTTCCCACCGCTCCGGCTGGAGGCACCAGCGTGGGGGTCTCCAGCCTAATGCTGCTCCCAGCAAGTCCAACACCGCAGCTGCAGCAAGTTGTTTGAGGCCATGTCTGGGTCAGTCAGGGCAGTCCCTGAGAATGGAGACCTCCTGTAGTGGACCATGTTATTGACCCTGCAACAGGACTTTATCCCATTTATTGTTTTCTCTTTTGTACTGGGGGGGCTTGACAAACTGTACGAAGTGTCCCGATGTGGCCTCACATGAGGGGAATAATACTTGACCTGCTGGATGCTGTCATGGCAGGCTGGTTGGCCTCCATTGCCGTGACTCCTGGCCAGCTTGGTGTGCACAAGTCTGCAGACGCCTCTCGCCTGCGGAGCCTTGCATGGAGACAGAATCACAGAATCACAGAATCAATCAGGTTGGAAGAGCCCTCTGGGATCATCGAGTCCAACCTTCGACCTGACACCACTGCGTCAACTAGACCATGGCACTAAGTGCCACATCCAGTCTTTTCTTAAACACCTCCAGAGGTGGTGACTCCACCACCTCCTTGGGCAGCCCATTCCAATGCCTAATGACCCTTTCTGTGAAGAAAGTTTTACTAGTGTCTAACCTGAACCTCCCCTTGTGCAGCTTGAGGCTGTGTCCTCTAGTCCTATCGCTTGTTGCCTGTGAGAAGAGGCTGACCCCCACCTCGCTACAACCTCCCTTCAGGCAGTTTTAGAGAGCGATAAGGTCCCTCCTGAGCCTCCTTTTCTCCAGGCTAAACAACCCCAGCTCCGTCAGCTGCTCCTCATAGGACATACCCTCTAGACCCTTCACCAGCTTTGTTGCCCTCCTCTGGACTTGCCCCCTCCAGCCCATCCCCGCCTGCCCCACATGCAGGGCTGGTCTCTCTTGGATCAGGACTTCTGAAGTCCTTCTGAAGATACCACTCAACACCTGGCCTGCTGCCTGCAGTCAGTGCTGTGGTGGAGGTAGCCATCAGCTGCTCCTTTCTTCATACAAGATGTTCATGATGTTGGCTGAATTTTGCATAAAATGAAGCACCTCGGTTGTCGTTCTTTTGCCTCTCAAGATCACATCTCCAAACAAGCCCAACAGAGAATACAGTTTCACATACAAGCAGGAGACTGCTGTGATTTTGTCCTTCCACGTCCTGCTCCAGCACGCAGAAGCGTTGGCCGTCCATTCGATAGTAGGAAGAGAAACGTGGTACCTAACTCCACGAGTAGTCAAACTGTTGTATTTCTTTTTGGGATGAAATAAAATAGTATTTGAGTGCACAGTGGGGCTAATGCTGCTTTGTGCAGCTTTATATGCAGATTATAGAATTGAGGCAAAAAGCAGATCTTACTGTGATTAGGAGATAGATAGAAGAGTTAATCATAGGGAGGAATGGATTCATATTTGCTCTGAAATTTTCTAAACTGCCATCAGATACCTTCAGCTGAAGGAGCTGAACTTCACTACAAACCCTTTCTGTGCTGAAGGGCAGAGTTTTCTTCATCCATTTGAATTGCAATACAGGAGTTGCAGGGCTGTTTTCCCCAGAGATCCAAGAGTCCCTGTCTTTGTTGCGTTGATACGTGAAGCCATTTGGGTTTTTGCAGAGTCATACAATCATTTACTTGATGTGCTAGAGGCACACCCAAACCCTTGATTCCCATTTTTTCACCTTTTGAGAAAAGGTTTGGAAAAAAAGTCACTGGACATCGAAGTTTCAAGTCAGAGGCAATTAGTGGAGAATGGGGAGATAAACTACCAACAGATGGGGGAGGGTTGCGTGTGAAGGATGTACTCTCCATAATGCGCCATTAAAACTTCATGAAGAGGTGTCCCAGAAAAAATATTACAAAGCACTAGGCTTAATATTAAATTCTCAGTTTTAGCAGTCTGGTCATTTTCAGGAAGGAATAATCAGCTTAACCACAGCATTCACACATTTAATGTTCTGAGAGAAGAGGGATTGTCTGATTTTTCTTTTTCTTTATTTTTTTTTTTCCACAGTAATTAATGAAAGTCAAAAGCAGCAACTGGAATCTGCAAGCTACTCCTCCCGCTACGCTCTGGGACTTTTTTATGCAGCCGGTACACGGATTGATGTCCCCTGGGCTGCAAAGTACATCACCGATAATCCCTGCATACGCTTCATCTCCATCGATAATAAGAAACGCAATATAGGTCAGTGCTCCCATTATTTCCCTTAAACACAGTGACAATAGAGGGTGTAGATCATGAAAAATGCTGTTTAATTGAGTGTTGCTATTCTGAACAGAGCAAGTATTTAACTCCAAGCCACTGCGGATAGCATTTAATGTCACATTTGGCCTGTAATAAAATACACAATGAAAGCGGGAAGGTCCTCAGAAAATCACCACCCAGCACATGGTTTACGTTACTGCATTTATGAAACCAGTGTCAGGGGATTTAGGGCATCAGAATCTTGCTATTCCAAGAAAGAGCTGGAGTTCCTTTGTTTAAACATTGATTCATACACGTGCCAATTTATCTCCCGTCAGCCATTACTCTACAACTCCTGTTCTTTCTAGTAAGCATGCTTGGAAGTGGTAGTGAGTTATATAATTGGGGCTGTTCAGTCTAACTCAGAGTTAGGCAGTGTGCTTTTATAATCATGGAAAAGCCTTGAAATGGCTGCGCATAGTACAGCTGCTCGGGAAAGCAGTATGTGTTTTCTTTATTAAATGTATTTCTTATACCAAGAGTGTGTTGGCATACAATAGCTCAAGAATAACCGCTAGCGTTGGAATATCATCAAGTTCGTTAGGAGCTGAAAACGCTTCCCGATCTGTTACTTGCTCACATTGTGACGATGACCAGGTTTAACCACTTCTGTGAAGTGGGGGTAAAAACCTACCCACCTTTGTGGTGACCTACAAAGCACTGTGACTCACTGTCAGAGTCACAGAATCATAGAATCACAGAATGGTTTGGGTTGGAAGGGACCTTAAAGCCCATCTAGTTCCACACCCCCTGCCATGGGCAGGGACACCTTCCACTAGACCAGGTTGCTCCAAGCCCCATCCAACCTGGCCTTGAACACTGCCAGGGAGGGGGCAGCCACAGCTTCTCTGGGCAACCTGGGCCAGTGTCTCACCACCCTCACAGCTAAGAATTTCTTCCTCATATCTCATCTCAATCTCCCCTCTTTCAGTTTAAAACTGTTCCACCTCATCCTATCACTCCATGCCCTTGTAAAAAGTCCCTCTCCAGCTTTCCTGTAGCCCCTTCAGGTACTGGAAGGTGCTAGAAGGTCTCTCTGGAGCCTTCTCTTCTCCAGGCTGAATGGCCCCAACTCTCTCAGCCTGTCTCCATAGCAGAGGTGCTCCATCCCTTGGATCATCTTTGAGGCCCTCCTCTGGACTCGTTCCAACAGCTTCGTGTCCTTCTGATGTTGGGGGCCCCAGAGCTGGACGCAGCACTGCAGGTGGGTTCTCACAAGAGCAGAGTAGAGGGGCAGAATCCCCTCCCTCGTCCTGCTGGCCATGCTGCTGGGGCTGCAGCCCAGGATAAGAATAAGGAAGGATTTTCATAATCAGCTGCTGCCTAATACATAATTATTAAGTATTACCACATTCACTGTGCTAAAGCATGTCCGGGTTTAGACCTGGGAGACTTCTGTTTCCAGTCTTCCTTGTTCAGTTGGGATTGTTTCCTGCCCGCAGTCTGCAGACATCAGTGATGTTAGTACCTGCTGGGCAGGGCGCTGCAACCCTTGCCCTTATATCTACACGCCACCACCGTGCTAGGAAACAGCCATAGGGTTGGGCATACCTTCCCTCTCTTACACTGTAATCATGGGATTTAATGCAATAAGCTATCATGAGTGTCACAGTATGAGTGGCACTGGTGGCCAGGACCTCTGAAGACCTCTGCTCCAGCTCCCACTCACAGCAGGCTGTGCTAACGCAAGGTCAGGGCAGCCGTGCCTTGTCTAGCTGAGGTTTAAAAGAAAAAAAACAGGATGGAGGTCCCCAACATTACTGGTGACCTTTCCCAGAGCTGTACCTCCATCGGGAGAAAAAGCGTTTCTTTATCGGCAATCTGAACTTCCCAAGGCTCAGCCTGTGGATGTTGCCTCCTGTTCCATTGTCTGCCTCTGCCAATTAGAGTCACAGTCATTCAAGTTGGAAGGGACCTCTGGAGGTCCTACCCCCATGCGATGTTTGAAGTTAGACCCAGCTGCGAAGTTAGATCACGTTGCTCAAGGCTCTGTCCTGCTCCGCTTTGAGTATCTCCAAGGATGGAGATGTAGTGAGTCTGCATCACTCCTGCAAAGGCACACTGATGATTTCTGGTTCTTATGGATGGCAGGTCCTTGTCCATCCTGTTGGCCTCAGTGTGTAGTGTGGCATGGGGCAGTCCCCTCTCGGTTGCAGGACTTCACATTTCCCCTTGTTGAACTTCATGGCAATTGGCTTCATCATCTTCATAACTGCCATTAGTGACAAGCTGCTCTTAGATGCCCTGCTCCCTCAGCATCTACTGGACCAGGTACAACAAGCTCAGCTCCCTCCGTCTCTCCTTCTAGGTTGTGTGCTCCAGCCCCTGGCAGCTCTTCATGTGATCGTTTCCGGTTCTCTACATCCCTCTTGAACTGGGGGCTAGGGGTAAAACTGGACACAGCGCTGCAGTTGTAGCCTCATGGGCACCAAGTCAAAGGGCTTGATAAGTAACTGAGATTTGCTGGCCGTGCTCCTCGTGATGCGATTTGCCACCTTTGCACTGCTGGCTTGTATTCAGTGGTGGTTCCACCATAACCAGCGGGATCTTTTCAGAAAGGACTGTTGCTCGGCCAAACTGATGCATGGGGTTGTCCTGTGGCAGGCGCAGGACCTTGCATTCCTCCTTGTGGCGATAGTGCAGTTCAAGTCAGCTCAGTGTTGGGCCCCTCACTACTAGAAAGACCTTGAGGTGCTGGAGCAAGTCCAGAGAAGGGCAACAAAGCTGGTGAAGGGTCTGGAGCACAAGTGTGATAAGGAGCGGCTGAGGGACCTGGGGGTGTTTAGCCTGGAGAAAAGGAGGCTGAGGGGAGACCTTCTCGCTCTCTACAACTGCCTGAAAGGAGGGTGTAGTGAGGTGGGGGGTTGGTCTCTTCTCCCAGGTAACAAGCGATAGGACAAGAGGAAACGGCCTCAAGTTGTGCCAGGGGAGGTTTAGATTAGATATTAGGAACAATGTCTTCACTGAAAGGGTTGTCAAGCGCTGGAACCGGCTGCCCAGGGCAGTGGTGGAGTCCCCATCCCTGGAGGGATTTAAAAGCCATGTAGATGTGGTGCTGAGGGACATGGTTTAGTGGTGGGCTTGGCAGTGCTGGGTTAACGGTTGGACTCGATGATCTTAAAGGTCCTTTCCAAGCAAAACAATTCCATGATTCTATGATTCTAACTCTTCCAAACATGCCCCTCTTTGCACCAAAGCCAGAGGTGCAAGGCAATGGCTCCTGAAGTGCCTCCAGAACAGCGGTTTATCCTGGGAGCAAAGGAGTTGGAGAGACGAATCAACTCACCACGGTGGAAGCCCAATTTTGTTGTTTCTCCTAAGAATTTAGCCTGTTGGTCTGAAAAGAGGGAAAATAAAACAAAAGAATGACTGAACTGGCCAAAACAAAGATGCATCCACCCTGATATGCTTCCTCCAGCCGGGGCCAATAGTGAATATGTGAAGAAGGAGTGTAAGGAAAGCCAAAGACAGAGCGATCTTTTTTCCTCTGGCATTGTCTCCTTGCTACTGACAATAAGCAGCTGTAGATTTTCTTGCGTCTAAGATAATATGGCCATCACTGTGTTTAACGGTAAGTACTTGATAGTTAATAGCACCTACTGGTATTGTCAATCTCAGATGTCTGATTCTAGCTGTGCAGAAGAGGACACAGCCCAAGGGAGAAATTCACCCATCCTTTCCTCACATGCTTGCAAGTGTGGTCTCAAAGCACCAGCACTGAGAACAACGAATATGGAGTTATAGTGGAATTATCAAATAGCTAAGTGCAGCGTCTTTGCTGTCTCCAAATGCAATTTAACCAAATAGAAAGCATATTACTTGGGGCATATTGTTAACAAATACGTAGAAACTACCAGAACATCAGTGTTGACACATACTTTTCTCACTGAAATTTCTCTCATATCATGGGAGAGATCTGTTTATATGAGCAAATTTTTCCAAGAAGAACAAATTGTGTACCTTCATGGGGCTGGAACAAGCTGGAGGCCAGCAACTGGAGATGATTTCTCTCTGGTAGAGCCCTCCTTGTGACATGTAAACAGTCAACCAGCCGCCTTGACTCGCTGTCTTTCCTGGTGAACTTGAGTTTTGTGGGTTTGCGCTTTGTTCCAGGAAAAGTAGTACTAGGGAGAGAGCAGTACGTGTTAGCTGGAGCAGTGTTTCTGGCTGCGAGCACTCAGGCTGGGAGCAGGAGGGTTGGAAAGCATGCCTGTGTCGTGTTCAGCAATGCTGATGTACGGAAGTATAAAAATCAAAAGTGATTCACTTTTCTTCAAACACACGCATAGCTCTGCTGATAATAGAAACACACACGCACGTATTTTAAGACAACATGGGCAAGGGAGGTTGAATGTGAAATGTATTTACGCATATGGAGTACTGCAGCCAAAACACTTGAATATAAAGTTCCTTTATGTTTGTTTTAGCACGTATGCAAGTATTTTGTGTTTGTGTTTTCCTTTCCGTGCTTCTGACTGACCTCCAGAACATTACAATGGGAGGCACAGCAGCACCTTGCTGTCACTTGTTCACTGTCTTTTTTGGGATGCCGTTACCAATGTTTTAACATCATGCTCCACTCACTTATCATTCTTCCCATTCTTCCATTCTTCAACCTTGATTGATCGTGATTCATCTGAAGGAGACGATGGTGACAATGCAAAAGTAAATGTTGAGAGAGAGAGCAGAGGACTGGAGCATCTCTCTTATGAGGAGATGCTGAGATAGCTGGGTCTGTTCAGCTTGGAGAAGAGAAGACTGAGAGGGGATATTACCAACACTTATAAATACCTTAGGGTGGGTGTCAAGGGGAGGGGGCCAGACTCTTCTCAGTGGTGCCCAGTGACAGGACAAGGGGCAACGGGCACAAGCTGAAACATGGGAAGTTCCATCTGAATATGAGGAGGAACTTCTTTACTACGAGGGTGCCAGAGCCCTGGCACAGGCTGCCCAGGGAGGGTGGGGAGTCTCCTTCTCTGGAGATATTCAAAACCCACCTGGACGCGACGCTGTGCAACGTGCTCTGGGTGACCCTGCTTGGGCAGGGGTTGGACTAGATGATCTCCAGATGGTCCCTTCCAACCCCAACCAGTCTGTGTGATTCTGTGTGATTCTGTGTGATTCTGTGTGTGAGCAGAAATGCTCAGGCTAAGATTTACGTTGTGTCTCCTGGGTGAAGCAGCTGAGATCTTTCAGGACAGTCATCCTTCCCAAAAAGCCATCACCTTCTCCAGCTGATACCTGAATGGTCCCGCTTCCACCATTCCTCCTCTATACCATATACACTGTCCCTGTATATTCAGTTGTGTCTTATATCTCAAGCACCTGCATGCATCCCTCCTTCCATTGCATTAATCTGAAGAGGGAAAATTGCTTTGCAGCCCATCAGATGTGGCTGCAATGCGTATCAGAGGGTACATCCTGAACAGATAGAGAAGCACAGCTGCAGTTCTTTAGGCATAAGTAAAAATGACTAATGGATCAGACACAAACAGAAATTTGATTTTTCTGGTGCTTCTACACCTACTTTGATGTATCCACAATTAATGGAAGTTTATCTCACCCTCATTACCATGTCAAATGGTAGTGTTTTAGTAAACAGCATTGAACTATAGAGATCCAAAGGAAATAACTCTAGCTTTCTGCTAAGGGACTCTTTGTTAAACACGTCATTATACAAAAAAATAACTACATCTATATAATGTCTACCCAAAAGCAAATAGTCCAGCCCTCAAAGGCCAAAAGGCAAAGTCTAGCCCTCGCTATGAAAGTGCAAACTGTCCTTTTCGTTTGTACAAGACAACACAATCCCTGCTTTGGCTCATTCGTAAGGCAGAGATGTAAAATTCTTTCTTACGCAAGTTTTCACATTTTACCAGTGAAATACCTGAAACAGCCTTGTTATTATAATTATACGATGGGATGGGGTTGTTAGCAGAGCCAGCGAGTTGCAGTCTGTAACTCTCCAGAAGTCTCAGCCTGTGCTTGCTCTCAGAGCCGCCCCCTTCCCCAAGGACCACTCGCGCCTTGCCGCGCTGTGGTGAGCTGCAGTGGTCCAAGTCGCCGCATGTTGCACAGCGCTTGCAAACTCATAAAGTCTCTTCTTGCTAGGAGGTACGGCAGCATCCCCTCTCTTTTTGTTTTCTCCTTAATTCCTTTATGCAGGCTGCTCAAGGGTTGCTCGTTCTTCAGACGTTTATAGCGTAATGTTGTTATTTAAATGATAAATGTTATTCTTTAAATCATTTCAGTGGCTGGAAAGCTGCCTGGTGGAAAAGAACCTGGGGGTGTTGGTCAATGGGTGCCTGAACATGAGCCAGCAGTGTGCCCAGGTGTCCAAGAAGGCCAACAGCATCCTGGCTTGTATCAGCAATAGTGTGGCCAGCAGGACTAGGGCAGGGATCATCCCCCTGTACTCGGCACTGGTGAGGCCACAACTCGAATCCTGTGTTCAGTTTTGGGCCCCTCACTGCTAGAAAGACCTTGAGGTGCTGGAGCGAGTCCAGAGAAGGGCAACGAAGCTGGTGAAGGGTCTGGAGCACAAGTGTGATGAGGAGCAGCTGAGGGACCTGGAGGTTTTTAGCCTGGAGAAAAGGAGGCTGAGGGGAGACCTTCTCGCTCTCTACAACTGCCTGAAAGGAGGGTGTAGCGAGGTGGGGGTTGGTCTCTTCTCCCAGGTAACAAGCGATAGGATGAGAGGAAACAGCCTCAAGTTGTGCCAGGGGAGGTTTAGATTGGAGATCAGGAACAATTTCTTCCCCGAAAGGGTTTTCAAGCACTGGAACAGGCTGCCCAGGGCAGTGGTGGAGTCCCCATCCCTGGAGGGATTTAAAAGCCATGTAGATGTGGTGCTGAGGGACACGGTTTAGTGGTGGGCTCGGCAGTGCTGGGTTAACAGTTGGACTTGATGATCTTAAAGGTCCTTTCCAACCAAAATGATTCCATGATTCTATCAGTTTGCATTCGACATAACATCAGTGTGTCCCCTGGACTTCTGTAGTGGAGAACAAACCGGGTGACCACGCTGTCTTTCTGGCAGTCCAGGTGGGTGAGACAGAACAGCACGACTTCTGAGAATTTCGTCTTTTTCTTTACACTGCTAGAGAGGAATACAGTCTTCAGCAATAGACTAACCCTCGCTGCGATGGGGAGGAGGTGGTGAGCCTGACCCGTGCACGGCTGAGCCTGCTGGGGAAGGCACCGGCACCCAGGGCATCCCTGGCACCTCTTCTCTGCGGCACAGCGTGCTACCATGAGTTGGCTTCATCGTGACACAGCCTACTGCCTTCCCGATGACTATTCATGACATCTTTTCTTCACGATTTATGTGGAAAAATCAATAATAAAGCTGCTCCTCTGATACTGCCGTTACCGATGTAACCTGGCGCATGATGAGCCTCGAGAAGGAAGGCTTTTTGCATCAGCTGAGGATCTCAGCTGCTGTTCATAACATTACATAAGGAAGAGCCTACAAGAAGTGTACGTTGAATTCCCTGCGCGGTATGTGTGAATATTAAATATTTGTGTGATTGGCTGCCTTAAACACCCCATCAATATTTATAACTGGTCAGGGGGGACAGTGGGAATTCTTCAGTATAAATTATTTCGAGCCTCGTTTCTTTAATACTGCAGTCTTTGCATCTCTCTGCATTCTGGAGGGCTAAAGGTAGATGACACATACAAATGGAAGCAGTTTCCATCTTTTGCTTCAGGATTGGGAGGTTATATAATTTAAAGGGAAGATTCATCTTGCAGGTTTTCAGGATCAGTGTAATTCTTGAGTATCCTGTATAATTTTAAAATACAGATTCCTTTATCTTCTCTGTACCAAAATAAGAATTTTTAGGAAGATGGGAGTTAGAGTTATTTAGGTTTTCTCCTCATTACATGGCCAGTTGCTTTGTAATCCCCTGCCTGCCCTGCCTGCCTTTTAGAAAGCTAATCAGAAACTGTCTGTAAGGCTAATGAAATGCTGAATTTCTGAATATATTTCTTTACAAAGACTCTTCCAAAATGTGCCTTGTGAGAGAGAGCAGGTTTTATTCCAGGGAGAATACGGGACCTTACGAACCACGTGAACTTCTGAGGATAACTCAGGAGCTCCCTTACCCTTTTGCTGAATAGCAGCATGCCGTTTTGAAAGCGAACCTCCGTCTCTCTTGCTCGTTTGCTAGATGTGGTAAAGTTAATCACTATTCCGTTTTTTTCATTTGGGATATAGTTTTATAAGGCCTGTGCGTTGACTTCTCTTCCAGTAGCCTGCTGATCCCTCCCAGGGAGCAGTTCCAGCCTGTCTGGAGGTGTCCAGCTTCTCTGCTGCCCTCCACCCTGACCCAGCAGCATTTCCTTTACAGCCTATCTTCGAGGGTTGATGAAGCCCTTTCCCTTCCCCTCATGCTACCCAGGACCAGAATATGTTTTAGATAGCAAAACACATCTCCCCAGTAAGATTAAAAAGGCCTGAGGGGCAGGAAGCAGCCACGTCTTGTTTTTTTATCAGTATCTGTTCTGACTCCAGGTTTTGGTCATGAACACAAGGAAAATACTTGACACTGTTCCTCTAGAAAGGAAGAAAACGTTCCCGTGGAAGATGTGTGCCTATCTCACCCGTATAGGGTCTCTTCTGGAGACTAGATTGTAACCCTGGGATCGGTCCCCTAGGAAGGAGAGACACGGTGCCCGTACCCACGCTGGAGGTGTTCCCAGCCATTCCACTGAGCACTCAAACAGTGGGAGTACAACCTGCCTTTGAAGGTGGCCCCTGTTTTGAGCAGGAGGTTGGACTAGAGACCTCCAGAGGTCCCTCGCTGTCTAAGTCCTGTGACTCTGAGCCAGACAATGTTCTGGTGAGTATTTACTGAACACACTAATAAACCAGCTGGGAAGTGAGTCCAGCCAAGCCCCCGTGGCAAAAACAGGCAATTCTTCAAGCTTTGTCCACATTCACTGTCCGACAAGTTTTAATGTCAGTTCAGCTGAACCAGTAAAAATTTTCAATCCTCTTTGTGGACCTTTTGTAGATGTATCTATGGAGCCTGCAAACTGATCTGCAGGTCTTGTCTACTTCCTTTTATGCCTTTATCAAAGTAGATCGCATTCTCCTGAGGGTCAGTGGGTTTAAGGGCTTTGCAGAGCCTGTGAGCCACAGGGCGCTTCCAGGGCGTGCAGTTTGCAGCCCATGCCACCTCATGCTTCTCCACAAATGTGCTTCAGTCCTAGACCAACACAACCACTTCTAAGGCTGATCAGCCTCTCTGAACATCCTGTCCTTGGTGTCTTGGTGGACACTGTGTCCCTTGTGGTATAGGGTTTCTTGCTTCAAAGCCTTTCAGCTGAGGAACTGTGAGACATGCTACACAATGGCCCTCAGACATGATTTTCTCTCCTTGAATATTATTGTTAGAACAAATCTAGTTGGCTTCTGCTTTCTCGGGGGTGGTAGGAGAAGCTATAGCTGCTTCTCCCTGTCTTCACCAAGTCTCCACTGCTAGCCACACGGGCAGCGTCGAAGGGCGTGTGGGTCCTTCTTAGGGTACCTTGTGCCATTAATATCGTCCCAAGAGCACTGTGCTCTGTCCCCTTCCTGGTGCCTTGAAATCCATGTTACCCACCAGTTCCTCCCCTTCCACAGTTACTTTTCAACCCGTCACACTCCCAGAACATGATAGATACCATCCTGACCATTTGCCAAATGAATTCTATGACTTTCAGGCTCTGACAGTGTTCTCCCTGCTAAAGAAACTTCGGGCCTCTGTAGATCTCAGGGATCGCAGTTGATCTCTAAAATGTCTTTTGAATTTAGGGACTCTGAACCTTGACCCTGGCATAGATTCATGAGAGAAAAGTAGCTTTTGCATTTTGCAAGGGAGGAGATTTTGGTGGACAGATAATCCACTGTGGGCTTTCCCTGAGAAGTTATGTTTTGTTTTATTGAGGTTTAGTGATCTCTCTGTCCCCTTCTTTCCCTGAGACTGGTGGTAAGGAGGACATGGCCACCACAGGAGCTGACTTTACACCCGTAATATCATCTGAGAACTTCCCAGGGCAGAAGGAGGTCCCCATGGGAGGACTTGCCACCATGGGCTGTTCATATTATCACTGTCCTGCAGTACAGAGCGTGTGGAGGAATTAGACTGCAAGTCTTTTTATCCCACTGTAATAGTGACAGCTACACTTCTAGCCCGAGCAGCTTTGCTGAGCAGCTTCACCGAGGACACCATGCTCTTCTGTCTTACAGTTCTGCTCTAGATGTGTTATTCAAAGCTAGGAGCCACCTTTGTGACGCCAGATGCTCTTGGGCTGCAAGCCACTGTGCTGGGGAAGTGGCCCTGGGTTCTGTTCTCTGTGCTCTTCTCCAGGGCGTCTTGTATTAGCCCCATCCTTTTTCTGGAAGATAATACTCCCAACAGGCTTAATCCTGCATAAATTCTCACTGTCAGCAGTCAGTCCTTCTCTTTCTTTACACAGCCTGTGTGATTCCTCCAGCTGGGAATTAACGACGAGTGTTGGAGACAGTCCCAAAACGCTAAGAAGCTGATGGCTGCCTTCTCCTGCTCGCAATCCAAACACCTTTCCCCTCGTTCCCAGGTGGTAGGTCAAGATCCACTTTCCCCAGAGAGTCCATCATGGGGAGACTTTGCTAGTGCTTAATTCACGGTTATAACTGGCTGCAGTGCAGTGTATGGTGAGCTCTAATTGCTTTCATGCTTTCTGTCCTTGACACCTCTTCCAAATAGCTGATGTGTCCTCTACCTGTGACAGCTTGTACTTCATACTACTCAGTGTTGGAGGTCATCCTCAACTGTTTTCATGGGCTCATACAAACCTACCAGGCTCCAGCTGGAGGCAGTGGGATGGGGATCTCTGGCCTGACCCTGCTCCCAGCAGAGCAAACATGAGAGCTACAGGAGGTGTCCAGGTGAGTTGGGGCAATCCCCAAGGATGGAGACCCCCCACCACTCAGGGACGTGTCCAGGTGAGTCAGGGCAGTCCCCAAGGATGGAGACTCCCAACCACTCAGGGCCTTGTCCTGGGGATGCCCTGCTCACACGGGAAGGGGCTGTATCCTCATGTCCAATTGGGATTTTCTCTTGTTGCAGTTGTGCCCATTGGCTCTTGTCCTGTTGCTTTGAACTTCTAAGAAAAGTCTGGCTCTGTCATCTCTGTCTCCTTCCCTTTAGGATGTGGAAGATACAGTTAGATCCTTACTTTTCAATTCCCCACTTACTTAATTCCACGTTTATTTAATCTCCTGTCTTTTCAGTTAATTCATTTTACTTGTATGTGGTTTTGGACTCGCTAAGAGGGGACACTGCTGATCAGACTGACAGTGCAGCCGGACTTTGGTCTGAGTTGCTTCAGTGTCTCCCATAAGGTCTTTGTGGACTAGAGTTGTTTGTGAGGGACCGGTGGAACTTCATACTTTGACTTTGAGACAAAAAAAATGGGATTTGTTCATCCCTACTACTCTGCTCAGCCCTGCAGGCTGCTCAGAATGACTGCATGTAGATAGTGATGGTGGCCAAGATATGGTGGTGGCCAAGACATCCCAAGGAGGGTGGCCCTGTTAAATCTGGGTCCCACATCAGAGCCTGGCTCTGCCCCTCTTCCCATTCCCACAGCTCCACAGTCTGCAGGGTCCGCACAGCCCCAGCCGCTGCTGCTGGGCCAGGCGGGAATGTAGCAGCTCCTGTGACACCTTCCCTGTCACAGATGGGATGCTGGGCTGGATGGGGCGATACGCCAAAGGTCGCACAGTTCTTTTCTGTTTACATGGAAGCAAAATGAAAAGGAATATGTTTATCCTCACATTCATTGCTTTGCATCTACTATCTGCCTGTGTCGGTGCAATGCAGCACAGAAAAGAAATTAACAGTAAAATGAGGAAGACAACACAGAAGCGAAGGAAACCTGTAGTTATAGTATTGCATCTTCCCCATGCCATGGGGAAGAGGAGATTCTGAACTTCTGGCACAAACCACGTCTGTGGTCAGTCATTCATACAGGGTGCATCAAGGCTGAGATACCCCCATTACTTTCAGGGAAAAATCTATTTTAAACTCCTCTCTTAGCCAGTATTTCTGCAGAAGAAAGAAAAGGGCTTGAGGCTAAACTTGATCCTTGCAGGCTGCATATTTCAGCACTGGAAGGCTGTGACTCAGTGGCCTCTGGAAGCTCTCCAAGCTATCAGTAGCTCAAAGGAGGAATTAAAAGCTCAACGAACTGCCTGTTCTCCTGAAACTTGTTTTGTACATGCTATGGAAGAGATGAGAGATTTGAAGGAAGGCGGCCCTGTCCAAGAATCATTTGCTATAACAAGTCACAGCAAGCAATGAATATTTATTTTATTGAAATGCTTAGATGTCTTTTTAATGAGCCTTTTTGCCGAGTTTACGTGGAAGAATTTGCCAAAATACCATGTACAGTATAATAAATCCCAAGATGCCTTATAGGTTTCCCCACTTGGTCTTCTGTCCCTGACAGTCTCTATGTAGAGACGTCAAAATATCTGTTTTCTCCCCCAAAATGGGAAGGAGAGACTGAGTAGCATTTCTGACATTTTTCCAGACAGTTGGAAAAGCTGATGTGAACAGAGATATGTCCTGTACTAGCCTGTGAAACCCGGCTTGGAGGGATCTCAGGAAGATGAGTCTGAGGCTGGACGTTAGGCAATCTGCTCATCAGAGCTCAGGGAAGAAGATGGCCCCTTTGACTGAGCCTCTGCTTCTAGACAAGAGTGGCTGGTCTTTGTTTCACTCTACAGTCTTAGTCCCCAGATCTGCCTTGCCCTTATCCCGAATCCATGTCAGGTGGATATCTTGGACCTATCCATCCCCAATGGTTAAGGCTTACTTTCAAGCCCAAGACACAAGAGTGCAAAATCAGCACCTCAGATTAGAAAAGGAAACAAAGTTTTTGGACCCTTCAGGAAATCACCCAGGAAAGACCTCTAGGACTGGCTGAAAACAGATCTTGCGATCCCAACCCAGGGATCTTCTGCTCTTAGGAGTGCCTTACTTGGAAAAGGAGAACTTTAAGAAAAGGCAGCACCACGGCTCGGTGCCTTCAGGCGTGGCCTGTCAGGGTGCGTTCCTGATCACAACCAGGAAACATCTTCCCACCCTTTTTGCCACATTTTCTAGTTTGCGAGAGCAAGGGTTGACTAAGCTGGCCCACCCAAGAAAGAGACTCAGTGAAGGGATCCTTCTAACTGAAGTTAAAGCCATTGATTTCATGCTTGCTGTGGGTGCTAGGACTTGGTACTGCTGCACCTCAGTAGTGTATTCTGAAGTTATCAGCCCAGGACAGAAAGCTTATCAGAGAAGGACATTTTGGTTGCCTTTGGAAACCTGAAATTTGTCACCTTCTCAAAGGGGATCTCCAGCTGGAGGAGATGGAGATCTCTTCACCAACACAGTAGAGATAAAGATTTCTATCAAGCCTGATTTCTATCAAGCTTGATCAACAGCCAGAACTGGTCAGAAAGTGTTCAATTGCCTCTTTCATTGTGGATTCCTTGGACATAAAATGCTCATTTTCTGAAACTAAAATATTTTTATAGGAATGTGCTAATTCAAAGGTTTAGCCAGAAAAGGCTTTCTGCTTCCCAAAAGAGGGAATTTCTCATTGATGGAGCGAGAGGGAATTGCTTAATTTAGCGACCAGCTTGGTGATTTTGAGCTCTCAGCTGAAATATAGCAGAACCCAGGTCATGTCCTTGCTCCGGCAAATTCGTCGTGCTCATTCGAAGCAGAACAGCCCCAGCAAGAATGACTCACACAAGGATCTGCTGGGTCCTCATCGTGCCTTGGCACAGGGAAGTCACTGAGCCTGAAAATCCCTTATTCTAGGCAAATTCTCTGGCTGCTGGTTGTTGGCTGTCCAGACCAAGTCTGTAAGGTGACAAGCCAACATGCTGGCAGGGACAGGGGTCCTTTGCTGTAGAGAACACACAACCAGCCCCAGCTATAACGAAGCTTATCCATTTCTGTGTCTGCTGGGATGAACATCAGCACTTGAGCTGCCTTCAGTTCCTCCCCTGGCACTGCAGCCTGGGTGATTTTTAAAGGATAAACTATTTTTTTTTTGAGTTTTGCTCACTTGCACATATTTGCCCAAGGACAGAAGTTGAATTGAAGGCTCACACTCCCCAAAACGTGCATGCAGACAACCGCACATCCATTTCCTGGAAGGTGCTAAAGGAGCAAAATTTGAGTTCACTTGCGCAGGCCAAAAGGAAGTGCTGATTTCTCAAGCTAACCTGCCCTGGATTCTGTTCCCCCTCTTCTCCTCCGTAATTGTTAACTATTGGTTTTATTCTAGCCTTTCAACTGTGGAAATAGCTCTTCCCCTAAAGGGTTGTCAAGCACTGGAACAGGCTGCCCAGGGCAGTGGTGGAGTCACCATCCCTGACGGGATTTAAAACTGTGTAGATGTGGTGCTGAGGGACATGGGTTAGTGGTGGCCTTGGCAGTGCTGGGTTAACGGTTGGACTCGATGATCTTAAAGGTCCTTTCCAACCCAAACGATTCTGTGATTCTATAAATACTGTTGCATGGCCAATATGCAACCAATTATAGAGGGAGCAGATGTTTTTCACAGCAATGCAACGCTCACTCTTCTTTTTTTGTCCTTTGCCTTAAAGATAATTTTTATCTCGTGATGTTTTCATGTTCAAGGCTTTCATATTTCTGTGTTGCAGGGATTGTCCTCTTAAAGGGACCTGTACTTCAAATGCAGGAGGAAAAATATAAATTAGCCTGATATAGGTGGGCAAGCAAATTGGCTGTGGTGACAATTTGTAGACCTGGCTGGAAAAAATTCCCACAAAGCAGTTTTACATGTTTCTTCTGGTTGTTCTCTTTTGCCAGTTTGCCACAGTCGCCAAGTGGTTGCCCTCCTTGTAGAGCCTGTTGAAATGTCTGGGAGGAAAAAGGGGAAGAGTTTGCTTCCAGTATATTCCCTGCTCCTTCCAGCTGCTGCTTACAGGGTGTGAGAATGCCTTGAGGTTGCTCTAGGAGAGATATGTGGGGCTAGGGTTATTGCAATGGGAAAACCATCACAAATTTTGCAAAAAGCTTGGATTTCTTCACTGTGCTTCTTGTGAACAACTTGTGTTGTTACTCCTTATGTTTTTTCCAGCTCGAAGAACAGGATGGTGCCACAGATATTTTCGTTCTTATTGACTCCTAGGCTAGAGGCACAATTGTCAGCATGCAGGGAAGGCATGAGGAATCTTTCAAAAGCATCTCTCTCCTTTATTTCAGAGTCTCCTGAAATTGGGCCCTCAGTTGTAGTTCACACAACTGTGATGTTTGGAAGCAAGCACCTGGATTCAGACCCCGAAGAGGTGCAGCAGTTAATTCTCAGTCACCTGGAGAGGATCATGCCATCCCTACCTAAACCAGACAGCATCAAGTGTCAGAAGTGGAGATACTCTCAGGTACCCTGTGTTGGCATCAGTCAGCTGGGAGGATGCTGCTGGGGCAATGCTGTAGCACAGACTGGCGGTGTATCACAAGGAACAGGACATCGTACAACCCGGTGGTTTTCATCCTCGGGGAGCAAGAGGAAAGGGGATACTTGCTTGATATCCGTAATACATTCCTCCACATAGCCATGAGCAGCATCCAGGGCTGGCCAACGGCAGCCAGATCATTTCTAGACATCTTTTTACATAGCGGACCTGGCTCAGCGCTAAGTTATGCAGCACTCCTGGTGAGCAGGGACAGGAGCAGTGCACAGGAAGGAAGTAAATCCCACATACTTCAGTGGGATTTTCACTGGTATTTAAAAGTATGACTCAGTCTGTCTCTCCTGTATCCGAAAGTATGTGATATTATTAGCAAAATTCCCACCCTACCACAGAGTAGCAGAAGTCCTTGTGTTCAGACATACTAATTGTTATTATTTGATTTGGCCCAGTTTGATTTAACAGTATGTTATGCAAAAAATATTTTAAAGTAAATTACCTAAGGGTAATAATAGCAAAATGTGTATATATTTTACGGACTTCCTTTAAAAATCCAAGGAAATTGTTGGCAATTTCCTAAAGTATTGGAGTGTATCTGCATGTTTACCCAAAGCCTCTTAAGTTAAATTACATTGGTGAAATTGAATGTGGAAGCTGATGCAAAATATTTACTTAAAGCAGTCCCATAAAATTTTTTCCTTTTATGAAGTCTGGAAAAGTTACTGTAGGTGACTGTTGTGAAGTCTGCTCATACCCGTTGATCTGCATCCAATTTAGGAACCTGGTCTCATTAGCACAAAGTTTATTTTTCTGCGAGTAAGGTATTGGTAGCTTGCAAATCGCTTCCCAGTGCATAGTATTTGTTCTTGGTTGTCGTATAAAAGTGACCTTAACATAGGTTTTCATGTTTCAGATGGCTCATACAAAAATCATGGTATGTTTTATATGTTCCCCTTTATCAGTTCAGGGTTTTTTTTGTTAGTATCTCTATACAGTTGTCACTGTTAGGGATCCTTTTCTGGTTGTGACTTCTGGTCTTTTGTTCTGCATTTTCTGTTACCTTTAGGCATATTAAGCCCTTTCCTTGCATTACTCACACTTCTAGCACATTGTCAAAGGTGACATATAACCATGTGCATCATATATAAAATCATAGAATCGTTGTGGTTGGAAAGGACCTTTAAGATCATCAAGTCTAACCATTAACCCAGCACTGCCAAGGCCACCACTAATCCATGTCCCTCAGCACCACATCTACACAGCTTTTAAATCCCTCCAGGGATGGGGACTCCACCAGTGCCCTGGGCAGCCTGTTCCAATGCTTGACAACCCTTTTGGTGAAGAAATTTTTCCTGATCTCCAACCTAAACCTCCCCTGGGCCAATTCTGATTTATTTCATGATGAAAATATGGATAAAGGAAAAGACAAGAATGGCAGTTAATTTCTTAGTACCAAATTAAAAAAAAAAAGTCTCAATTGCATTCTACCAAACAGCTCTGCTTTTTGAATCCTGCCAAAATTATGGCGACACAGGGTTTATTATAACCTTGTACCTATTGCTTCATCTTTTAGAGGCAGCTGGAACAGTGACTGTAGGAACAAACTCTTATTTTCCACAATTGCTTCAAAACTGTTGTCTTCCTAAATCACTAGGTGTGCGTCCTGTTTCCCCTATTTAAAAATTACATTCAGACATCATACTGCTGGATGATGCTCTATTATTTTCTCAAACCGCTGTACAATGTACAGATCTTCCCGCTTTCTTCTGTTGCCTGGTATCGCTACTAACGAAAACCACCGACTTCAGCAGCGGCTTGTGCTTTATGGCTGTGTCACAGAAGAAATTATCACCAGTCTTTAATTCGGTGGATGAATGTCAATATGTCTTAGACTGCAAATAAGTCAGTGTAGGTCAGATCTGTTATCTCAATAAAGAGATCTCTATTGCCACCCTATAAAATAATCACTACCTAAATTAAATATCTGGGACAGAGCTCCCTCTTTCTCTTAAAGCTATCTTTACTGTCAGTTATAATAAGCTGCTGCCACAGAAGCAATGGGAACTGATAAAATGGGTGCGTCTTTTCCCTGACTCTTTTAGACGGGATTAAATCCAGCTGTAACGTCCTTCACATGGCCAAACACAATCCTGGGATTAAAATGCAGACATTACAATTATCCATGGCGGATGAGGGATTAGGACTTCCAAACTTCTACTGACACTACTTAGCAGCACAGCTGCAATTCTGGATCCCCTGCTTTAATTACGATAAGACACTATTAGCATTCAGAGCCAACAGCTTCCCAACCCATCATGCCCCTTTGACAGAGTCACTTTATGTGTATAAGGGATACTGGGAGAACAAAGAATCATAGAAACTGGACCTTTTTAGAGGGGACCTCAGAAGGGACCTCTTCGGGTCTCTAGTCCAACCTGTTGCTCAAAGCAGAACTATTGCCAGCACTAGGCAACCTTGTCCATGGCTTTGTCTAGCTGAGTCTTGAAGTCTTCGAGGATGGAGATCCAACAGGCTGTGCCATATAGCCAAGGGCAATTTGCAATTTATGCCAGACAACACCTTCAGAAGAACTTGAAGAAGGAGCAGGATCATTCCTTTCCCCAGTCACTATGTCTAGAGTGAGGGCCTTTACTACATTGAGCCCACAATCTTGCCACACGGGCCAAAATATGGAGGCTGAGATGTCAAAATATTGATCCTGTGACCAGTATGACAAACCAGAAGCTGTTTGGTACAGCCAGCATCAAATAAGCACTGGGTAGTCAAGAAGGAGGGACACTCAAAAAGCCTTTTTCTGCTGAACCTTTCCTAATTGCTTATGCTCAGTGACCTTGATCTGTAAGAGAAATTTAGAAATAAATTAAGTACTGACCTAAAATTAGTCTGAGAAAGACGATCTCTGGCTGGATTTACCATATGTGGCTAGACTCTTCTGTTGAGTTGAATAATGGAGAATGGGTTGCAACTGGCTACAAATTAATTTCAGATAATTACCTCCTTTAAAGAGACACTAACATGCTGGTAACACAAAATGCAGCCAGTAACATAAATGTGGGTGTTTTGCAGCTGATCTGTACTTGGAAACGGCAGATAACGGCACAGCAGTGGCTAGCTGAATGTACATGTGAATCAGTGGAAAAATCGCCTGGACTGAACAAGATGCATCGGACTTTAGGTCTTGTTCACTGAAGCTGATTGTTGCACAATGGGATAGAGTAATGGTTTACTGCACAGGAATCCAAAACATGTCTTTGGACCAAAGGCAGAAAGTCAAGAAATGATCAAAAGAAAATTGTACTCTTTGTATCATGCTTTATGATCTCTATGGTTTGGTCTCTGTTGCTGGTCTACTGCTGTGCTTCTGCTCTTTTATTCCCTCTTTCTCTCTGGCTTTCTAGATATTTTTTCCTCTTTTCCAACATTTCATCCTTATGGGTCGTGTTTTGTCATTCCTTTTCTTGGACTATTTCTTCCCACCTTCTTCCTCTGATCACTTCATCATCAAGCTGTCCTGCATCTTCTTATCTTTTGTATCCCTTCTGCCTGAGCCTGCCTTGCCCTCACATTTACCTTTAATGTGAGATGACAGCAGCTGCTGGTGCTGCCTTATCTCCATTCTGAGATTCACCGGTGCTGCTCTGGGATGTGCTGATTTAGTACAACATGGACACTCAGCCTTTGTACGTAGGTTTGAAACAGGCTACAACAACACGTGACACAGACAAGCGTGGTAAAACCACAAATGCTGTGTTCTTTTACTCTGCCGTTTGACATGCATTGGTGTGTGTCATAAAGTGCCATACTGAAAAGAGGTCTTGTGCTCCCCATGAGTTCCAGGTGGCTTCAGGTTAATAGGTACTGGCCAAAGCAAAGTCCATTCACTTTTAGAAGCGTTACACAGAACTGCTGAAGGGCTGCCACTCCACAGATACAAGTTTAATTGAGGGTACAGTGCCAGGAAAATTATATTTAAAATTGATACAATGCATACATTGAGAATGACGTTAAATATTTATCAAAGCAACCTTATTCAGAACTTGTCCCATGCTACTTACAGAGAAAGCGTTGATCGTATCTCTAGCAGTGTTCAAAAATTGTTGTGCTACTCAGATGAAAAAGGAGACCAGCGTAGCAGAGCTGGAGACAGGGTGGGTTGTCCCAAGGCTGTATGCACAGCAGTGTGAAGCATGGGCAGGTCATCATGACAGTTGTTTCTCTGAAGTCCACCCCACTTCCCATCCAGGAAGGTCACCTGGTCAACCCAATCGTGTTGCAGGCTCTCGTGGAAACGGCAGGCTCGCTTTCCTTTTTTTGAACAGTTACATATCTGGGGGTTTTTGCAAGCCCACCTTTGCTGATCATGTATCTTCATACCTTTTGGCTTAGAGATCTCCATGCCTCATCTATCCAGGGTCAGGCAATTCATTTCTGCTAAGACAGACTGAGAATAAGACACGACGGGGCTGTAAAGTTTATAAATTTCCACATACAGGAAAGCTTTATTCTAATTATTTAACTCCTGAAGATATATATTTTACTATAGTACTTTGATGGTTAGTGCTTGGACCTATGATCTGGAAGGGCTGCTTTGTATGAAGGCATGTTTCTCAGGAATATGGTCCTTTCTGGCATGAAATTCAGGTAAATAAAATACTTTCTTTTCCATCTTCCTGTATGCTTTTCTTTTTCAGGTTACAAAAGCTGTGCCCGATTGTCTGGGACAAATGATTCTTCATACTCAACCTCTCCTGATTTGTGGCGGTGATGGATTTACTGGTTCCAACTTTGATGGCTGCATAGATTCTGCTATGAGCCTTGCAGAGGCTGTGAAGTCTCATAGCAATTTCAAAGTCAGCTGCTAAACTTAGTCAAGATTCATGATTAATTTTACTATGATGGATGGAATTCTAGTTTAGTGTCTATCTTGCAAAAATAAAGGAAAATCTATTGGTGTGCTGTAGTAATTATTGGGATGGGATGGAATTGAATTTTCCAGGATCTGTGCAGTTTGTGGTTACTTTACTTGAAGTAAAGCTTTCTCTGGCTCTAGTTGGAGGCACTGAGCTCCAGCAGTCTTGCCAGGTCTCCTGATACTTCTACAGCCCATGAAAATTATATCGAGGAGAGGAGCCTGACTTGAAGCAGCACAAAAACCCATGGAGCTGCAGAGTTTACTCCTTCTCTGAGCATTCGGAGCCCTGGAAGTGACAGAAGGAACATGGACAATTGATCCCAGAGCTTTCATACGTACATGTGGTCATTTGTTCTGGTGCAGATCCGCCCTGGTCATGGTTATTGTATTGGTCATGGGGAACCAGCGATGGAACGATCAGGGAATCAGGATGGCTTGCTGTGCTTCTCAAGTTGGACCACTTGTGCAAGGTCTAACCATATCAACTCAAGGTCTAGCCATGTCTCCAGGCATGGACAACTTCTAAGTGAGGGATAGTGGTTGTCTGCCAGCCAGCTTTCTTTGCCCACAGTTTTCTGGAGCCCTGGTTGCAGATTGATGGAAGAGCTCATTTAAGAGCTTGTTGATGTTACTGGCAATGATGTGCCACTGAACCATAGTGCCTGACCTGGGTGCAGTCTAAGCAGCATCAACCCAGCTGTGCTCATGAAAGAAAGAATGGAGAGAAGGTAAACGAGAAGGTGGGCGTGTTTCTAGAGCTCTCATAGCAATAGGGCTACTATCCCAAAGTCATCTTGAGGATAGACATGGACATCTGGGCTGTAACGTGAATTTAACACAGTAAAGCAGACTGTCCAGGAAAAGTGGATGCGCTTAAAATGGTTCAGTATCACCGGTGCGTCGTGGCTGGTCCAGGGTCCCCTGAACAAGGAGCAGCCCTTTCCTCCTTCCAGGTTGTGGAGGAATCAGGGTAGGAGTAGCCAATACGGAAGGTGGTTTACTTGCTTTGCCTGGCAAAAGCCAAGAGGAAGGAGGGAAAAGAATTTGTCCAAGCGTGGTCCATGGCAGTGTGTTAAGAAAACTGTGCTGACATTTCAGGTTTAGGGTTACATCACCACCACCATAAAAACTCATTTAAAGGAAGGAACTGGTCTGAAACTGAGGTGAGTTCTAGACAGCTCTATACTTTATTTTGGCAGAACAGGTGTAGAAATAGAGGGGCAGGTCCAGGGAAGGATATAAATACACGTGTGAATGAATGAACAAGGAATTTGATTTGGAATACTAAAAAAATAAACAGCAAGTATAATTGTGTTGAAAAGACTACCTGTCCCAGTATTTCTAAGCTACTAAACTGTTTCTGTGAAGTCAATTTTGAACTTACTCAGAAATTAGCCAAGAAATCATTTATTTATTCTGAATTTGATTTTAGCTTGCCCTTCCTCTTAGATCACGTGTCACGAGTTTAGTACCTCTCTCTACTACAGCACTAAAAATAACAAAACGGTGTTTTCAGCAGACAGAATTTTAACCATTAGAGAAGTACAATTCAGCTTATTATACCCCTTCGTTTCACAAAGATCCGATGTCCTGTGTTCACAGCAATTGAACACTGTAATTTACTGCTGTGTTTGACCATTTCTAATGCAGTAGTTTAAGTGACACTAAGAACTTCAAAGCTTAAGTTAATTTTAAAAATATCTTTGAAGGATATTTCATGATACCATGTGGTTTTATTGATTTTTTTTTTCTTCTTTCCATGAAGTCCTGGAGTTTAAAACTAGGTGTTGTTACTGTGTCTGAAAAACTAGGTGTTGTTACTGTGTCTGACCCAACCATCTCCAAAGCCTCAAGTTTTGATCACTGCGTGTTGTGCAGAAACGGGGACGGGGAGTCAGTCCCCAAGGGAGTAACGTGCTGAACTGTACAAGAGGGTTTTCTGCTGGGTTATTGGTTCCCCTGGAAGATGTCACCGTGGCAGGCGGTTCAGCCATTGCTGGACCCGTGGTGATGATTTCTGGGGACACATCCCACCAGCCTGCCCTTCATCCAAGCTCTGCCTCAGTGCACAGGGAAGGATGTGGGTCCTTTTCCTGCAGGGGTGAAGGAGCAGGCTGTAACTTCAGGGTATCTTTCCAGACTCTTTGCTTGTGCTTTTTTCCTCATCTTCACTCTTTGTTTTCTGCTCCTTTCTTCAAAGATGGATTTTGCATTAGAACACGCTAAAATTTGCACTTCCTTCCCCTTCCTTCAGTTTTGAATGGAAGCAAGCCAAACCACCGAAAACCCAAATAAAGATCAATCCCGAAAGCCTGTGACATGCAGAAAACCGAAAATGAGGCATCTTTGACTTAACGCTGTGTTGCTCCTCTCGCTGCCTCACAAACGGGCATTCTCCAAAGAGTCACGATGCTCTCACAGGGGACTTATATCAGCAGCAGACTTCAATACCACAAGTGACAGATAAGTGGAGATGTCTCTGACCCCATCCTTTCAGCAATCTTATGGTTTTGGTCATTTTGAGACCTCAAAATACCGGATAATAATCAAATCAGACATTCAGAGATTTTTTCGAATAATGAGATTTTCAGTTCAGAGGTTTTCTGACACGAATCACAGTGAGTCTCAAATTGCTCCCATCCTTCCCCATATCATGACAGTCTATCAGAACGCCTCTTTCCTGTAGCTTTCTCCCAGATTAAGACTAAGAAAAAACTACTTGTTTTTTTTAAGGTGGAGTAGAAAAGTTCACGGATTTGTTCCTCTGGATGCACTCCAGACAATGGGCACTTAAGGGTCTCTGGGGCGATACCTCATTTTCTAGATGTGAGCGGGGAGACGACGACATTAACTTTCCCACACAAGGCGGGTAACGAGTGGTGATATTTCAAAGGGGCCACTGTATCTAAAAGGATGGCAACAGAAGGGACTTGTCTGGTTGATTTCCCGGGCTTTTCTCTGGATGAACGTAATTTTCGATTAACCAACTGGCAGATCCATCAATTACAACTCATATCTCCTTGTTTCCAGACAAGGGTGGTGGCTGTGTCTGATCTCCTATGTGTCACAAGACACAGCTAACGCCCAAAGTTGAATTAAAGCATTTCAGGTCTCAGACAACAATGTTATTGTCTTCCTCATCACAAGGAAAGATGGGGCTGTAAATGCTCAAAGCCTTTTAACTCACAGTTGTGTTAACTTCCACCCAGTGAACACCACTTTGCAGGACTAGCCCATGGCATCTAGTGCAGTCACTGCTTATACAATGTATTCAGCTGCATGAGATGCATTTTTGCTGATCTCCGAGCATGTAACTGCACCTTTAGGTCTCTAACAGCAATCCTTTCTTGTTAGTTACTGTCCCACCATCAGCTGCGTGTTTCACCAGGAAAAAATTATCTATTATTGGCCAAATAGCAGACTAGGTGTTGGCAGGAAGGCTTAGTAGACACAACGACACCTTGACATCTCCTGCTAACAGAAGCATCGTGAGAGCTGTGGCTCAGCCAGGTGTGATCCACCCAACATTTGCCTTGTTGGCACCATGCAAGGCAGCTTTCACAACACAACTGTCACGTGGCCCTCAATCAAATGCATTTGAGAAAGCCAAGCGTGCTGTACTGAGCTGTCAGACCCCATACTCTGTCACCCCTTCCCCTCACAGACCGCCCTTGGTGATCTTCACAGCCCTTTCTTCCTTCTTCTAAGACGTGCCTACTCTGAGCACCATGTGCATCCACGTGCTGCTCTTGCAGAGGTGTTTTTGGAGGCAGTACCAACTGATATCTTGGACATGGGCAAGGAGGTGTGTGGTGCTTTCCCGCCCAGCAGGCAGGACGTGCGGCACAGTGTCCGTGTCATTGCCACCATGTCATGGGTACTAAGGTGGATTCATCATATCCCATGCCATGACAAATTTTGGAGGAAGCCCTGGCAGAGATGGACTTGAAGTCATGGCATACCCCCTCCTTCTGACGGGTGTCCCTCTGGCATGGGGTTAGGGCCCTGTGGGCGAGGATCTGACCCTGCTGGCTCTCTACCCACTCCTGGCATCTGACCCTGCTTGCAGATCCCTGAGATGGAGTAGAAGTGCTGTGAAGTGGATAAAAGCCTTTTAGAAACCAAGTGTCACAGGAAGCCACAGGGCTCTGCTGGGACCCCATCAGAGCCACAAAGCCTGACTCCAAAAACGTGCTATCAATGACATGCTCGAAGAGCTCTCATTACCCCCCGTTTTACATCTGCAGCCCCAAAAAGGACAGATCTGCTTGTTCTGTGTCCCAGGGGCTTCAGAGACCTCTCGCTTCCCAAGGCAAGGAAGGTGTTGGGAGTAGACGCTCATCACATGAGTGGCGGTCCCTTGGGGGAATACGTTCAGCTCTAGGCTAAACTAGCCCTCAGTGAGCTCCGGGGTGAGAAGCTGTGGCTGTATATGGTAGCCTAAGACCATATGCACCTTCCCAGCTGAAGGGCAGGACTCTTCTGTGTCCGGTGGGCATGTCCCCATGTCATGCTGGCTGCGGGGGGGCAAGCCCTTCCCAATCCCTCCATCCACACCAGGGCTGCATCTGCCCCAGTGCCTGCACGGAACATGCTGTGGCTGTTAGTTGGAATAACTGTCCCACATCTATAAAATCATCTGCACACCTCTTGGTGCAGTTAGTGAAGTTTGTAGGAAATTAGCCCATTTCTAAACAGAGCTAGGAAGAGAAGACAGGCACCCAACTCCTCGGCTCACATCAATTCACAAACCGCATGTCTCCAAGGATATGGGCAAACATATGAAAATAAATTAAGAGGTTATTTTAGGTTTGGGTGGGTTTTTTTTTAATTTTTAAAAGGCAGCTGCAGATGGGAGGTGCTGCCCAGCTGAAAACACATGGTGGGTTTCCATAGCACTGAGCTGTAAAACATCCCTGCAGCCAAAGCCACTGGAGCAAGACTCGGTCTCCCTGAGGCCAGGATTTGCCAGATATCTTGCTGCCATTGGGTTGTGCCAGCATGGTCATGTTTGGGTCTTCTAGAAGGCAAGTGTGGCTGAGAAGAAAGGTGTGGAGGTCTCTGCTCCCAGCAGGACCGACACCACAGCTACAGCAGGTTGCTCAGGGCCGTTTCTGGGCAAGTTGGGGCATCCACATCCTCCACCATGACCGCGCTTCTCGATGGAGAGGCAACGTTGTGCTGGTGCTGCATCAGCTTAAAAGCAGACGTCGCTGAGCAGCGGCACCAACGTGGCGTGCAACACCAACAGATGAGTTTGTCTTTGAAATAATGCAAAGAAGAGGAACCTGACCTCCGCGCCGCCCAAATCGTGCAGTCGTGTCTGGGTCACGGCTCCCAACCTCAGCTGCAGACAGAGCCCTGGCACCGAAGGGCTTTGCGAGTGCCTGGGCAAACGCAGCATTTGCTCGGCTGCTCCGTGCTGCAAAATCCAACATAACAAACTCCAAAAGGCTGGTGACGTGCCATTAGGAGGCTGGTGCTGGGATCAGGAGCCCAAGCGCCCTCGGGGGGGGAACGAGGGCACCCTGTGAGCGCCTTGAGCCGCTGTGCAGAGATTTCCCTGGGGCCAGAGACAGTTTTGCCTCTAATCCAGCCTCTGGCTCGGATGTGCTGTCCGTAAGCCGCTTTGCACGGCAGAGCTGATGCCCTGAAATCCTGGAGCCTTCTGCTGCCGCTCCGCCTGCCTCACCGCACCGCCTCACTATTAGCCTCCTTAGGGTTTTTGCTTAATTCTCACATTCAGGTGGCACCTTCGAGATCAGCCGGTGGTGTCACCGCCGCGGTGCTGCGAAGCACGGCCAGCGCTTGCAGCTGCTGTAGAAGCAGCAGCCCCGCAGATCAGTGAAACAGCGCTTGCTAAGGAAGAGTGAGAGTGACTGGCTTTCTTTTCGGGAAGAACAGAGCAAAGTTTCTCCTCTGGAGGTAAATGAATGGAAACAGGTGAGAAATAACCCTGGGAGAGCTATTGCTGAACTGCAAGTGGAGAGATTTAGTGCTGAGCAAAAGAGGGTGCAGGGCAGATTACTGTCATCTTGGAGGTCACAGAATCACAGAATCCCAGAATCAATCAGGTTGGAAGAGACCTCTGGGATCACTGAGTCCAACCATTGCCCTGACACCACCATGTCAACTAGACCATGGCACTAAATGCCATGTCATGGTGCTGAAACCCATGGAGATCCTTGAAAAGCCTCGTGATCCTTGTCATTCCCCAAGTTTCATCCCATAACAGCTGAGCATCTGTATAACCTGGTGCTTTGGGCATCATCCCAGTGGGGGAAAAAAAAGCAGGTCCTTGTGCACCACACTGTGCATTGCTGTCACCCTAGTTGTGGATGCCCCCTCTCTGGCAGTGTTCAAGGCCAGGTTGGATGGGGCTTGTAGCAACCTGGTCTAGTGGAAGGTGTCCCTGCCTGTGACAGGGGGGTTGGAACTAGATGAGCTTTAAGGTTCCTTCCAACCCAAACCATTCTGTGGTTCTATGATTCTCCCCAATTGCTCAAAAAATCTGGGGAAGGGGTTTTAATGCAAGGGGGCTTAATGCAAGAGGGTTTAATGCAAGCCGTGGCCACATGGGTGAGCAGAAAGCCACTGCTTTGCCCCAGCCAAGCCCTGACACGCCTGCACGGGCCCCGGCTGTGGGAAAAAGAGCCCGTTCCCCGCCGCCCCTGCCGCCTGACCGCTCAGCCGGTCACGAGGATGCTGCGGTAAACCACAGCTCAGCTTGAAATTATCTTTTCGGCACAGGGTTCCTGTCGAGCCGAATGGCACCTCCTCCCTCACCTGTGCCGGTGCCGAAACATCCTTCCTTTCTCAGCACTATCAGCTGCTCAGATCTCTCCTCCAGGATGATCACACACATCAAGATCTTTAAAGCGAAGCACACCCTGCTGCAAGGACCGAGGACTCGTTCCAGGGCATGGAAGCCATGCACCATGCACAGATTTGGCCTTTTTCAGCCTAGACTGGGGGGGGCGGGTGGAAAGTGGCCAGTAAGGCACCACTCAGCGCTGGAATATAGGTCAGCCTCTGTCCCAGCAGCTGCTTTCCTTGCCCAGAGCAGAGGGAAAGGGGCTGAGCTGGCAGGGGAGGAGGGGCTCAGCCACCTCTTCAGCGCACAGAAAATCCCAGCTCAGCACCTCAGAGCTTAGTGAAACGCAGCCGGCGCTTCGCTCGCAGCCGCCGAGCGGTGAGCGTGCATGTGGCCGTCCCCCATCGCAGGAGAGATGGAGCCTCGGAAACGCTCTGACACAAAGAGATTCTTGTTCTCAAGCTGCTCACAAACGCGTTATAGCGATAGCCATCAGCTGTGCCTGATTATTGCACTCTATAGGGAGATGCTGGAGCAATTCTGGTCCAAAACCCGGACTTATCAGCACCCTGCACCCTGGTCATTTTGGATCTGCTGCCCCCCTTAGCACACCTGCACAGCACAAATCCCACTCTCCTTTTATTTAAAAGGCAGTTTTGGAGACCGGCTTGGGAACGTGAGCCACAAACACAGCGGGATTGGAGCAAGTATAAATAAAACCCTTAACATGTCACAGTCCAGCATTTAAGCCAGTCCCCTGACCCTTGCCAAAGGATTTCTGAGCAGGACGCAACAGCTCTGTGTTAGGGAGAAAACTGGGTTTTCCACCCAAAACGTGGCTGGAGATGGTTTCTGGCTGCTTTGCCAGATAAAAGAGCTTGTTACATTTGCACGCCCAGGACCGTGTGCTGGGAACGGGAAGCGAAACAGCAAGCGAAAGAGACCCATCTGCTCCTCTGCTGCTCTGCAAGGGGGAGATGACCCCCTTTGCGTGGCAGATGCTTGTGAGGAGGCTACAAGGGATTGTTTACAGGTCAGCTCCCACCCCTGAGGACCATGTGCTCTGATTCCTGATGTGTCCCCACTAAGGCAATGGACACAGGTGACATCCACTTACACCCTCCCTGAGTATCCACCACGCTGATTTGAAGCAGACCAACCTGACACCATCCTGGCAGAGACACACCAATGCAACCATCATCCCAGGTCTTTTCTGGCATCAGTGAGAGCACTTCAAGAGGGTTATCCCCCCTTCTCCCTCCAAACCACCCAGAGCCACACCAGGACCAGGAATGCTCCCTCCCAGGGACAGGGGAGCAAGGCAGCTCCCCACAGCGAAGGAAATGCACCCCTAAGAGGACCCAGTTCTGCATTTGCATAGCTGTGGGATCATTTTCCCACCACTGGTTGCAACTGGCACATCCAATGTGCCCTGGAGGACTCTGATGGGCTGGGCAGGCTCAGAGTCCACGGGCTGATCTTCTCCCGTGGAGAGGCTACGCAGCTCTCACTGGAGCAAAGGCTTTTCCCCTGCTGCCCTTGAGGAAGAGATCCGTGGACTTTCATGGCCTGCTGATGCAAGAAAAAGGAGCAGGCAAGCTTCCCAGATGTGGTGAAAGGCAGCAAGTTTCAATATGTGCAGGACATTTGGTGAGCGGAGCCATTCCAAAGAAAGATGCAGTTTCAGGCCACAGCAATGAGAAAGAAGGAAGCTGCAGAGAAGACCCTGACACTTCATCTTCTCTGCTCATGGGTAGCAGGAAGGGTTGTGCACGAGGTGTTGCTGGACCCAGCAGCAGCGCTTACCTTGCAGACCTTCTCAGTGAGAGCTGGCTGGCATCACTGCACGCGGGGAGCACCACGGAGCTCGGAAAGGGGCCATGGAAAAGGCACACTGCTCCGTGCATGTGTTTCAGATGTGTCGGCTTCCTCCAACACCCCTCCAGTACTGTTGAAATACCACCTTGGAGACCAAGAGCCCGTGGCACAAGCCCTCAGACCACTCTGATGAGAAGATTAGAGGTCAGTCTGCTCCAAACTCAGTGCTGCTGGGTAGGCAGAGGCTGCTAACCGCTAGCTAGCTCAAAGCAAGGCTGCATTGGTTTCAATCTGCTCACCAAGGGTGGCCTGTTCCTTGCCAGCCAGGCTCCTCTTGCAAACAAGGATGTGGCATACCAGCGACTTGCAGAAACTGTTGGAAAATGTGGCAAAGAACTGTGAGCACGAACAAGAAGCTGGACTGATGCCTCCTGTGGCTAGTTGGCAAGGAGAGGGTCTAGAAGTTCATTGTGTCTGAGATCATTTCAGGATGGGAATGGGAAACAAGGATGAGATGAGTTTAGAGGTGGTGTATGGTGGAATCTTCCAGGGCCCCAGGATGGTGTGTGGGGGCCAGGGCGTATGAAGAGAGGCTGGGGGAGCTGGGCTTGCTCAGCTGGAGACAAGGAGCTGAAGGGGGATCCAACAGCATCTCCCCCTGCCCAAAGGGGTCCTGAAGGTGCCAGGGCCAGACCCTGCTCAGAGGGGCACAGCGAGAGCCCCAGAGGCACTGGCACAAGCTGCAGCACAGGAAACCCCGTCCGGCCCCAAGGGAACAGCCTGTCCCCATGCAAGCGGGGCATCCCTGGGACTGCCTTGCTCACAGTTTCTTGGCCACCTGAGTTGACTTCACCCAGAGAAGAAGATATTTGGCAGGGTGGGGGGGTTAACTCTCTCCCCATAGAGGTCACTGCATGGAGCGCATTTGTGAGAACAAAGGAAAACCCTAGTAGTTGATGTACTCCCTTGTCCTGTTCACTGAGAAATCTGGACCAGGCAGCAGATTTCCACCAAACCCCTTCACACCTGTGCATCTTTGCAGACCCATGGGATAAAAGCTACAGCTGGTCTTTAACAAACCCCCATTATTCTGATCTGGGATGGGTGTTTCTTTAGGTGTGAAATGCTCCTGAGTTTTTCCATCGGTGCTAAACTTGCAGGTGGGACTCATGCTGAGTGAGTTGCTTAGCTCCAGAGAGAGGAATTTGGTCAGGCAGGGAGAATTGCAGGAATAATTCATGCACCAGCGAAGTGGCCAAGCGATGCGTGGTCGTGTACAGGAGGGGACGTGATTTGCCCTTGCTGTTGCTGACATTGCATTACCACGGCTGGAGAGCAAGGTGAAAGTAGATGGGGCTCGTCCTGCAAAGCCTATGGAGATGGGTGCATGCCCCAGGGAAACACCAGGAGCTGAACCTCCCTCTTCCCAGTCACCGGCTGTTGCTGGAGCATGGCTGCAGGAAAAACAGAGACACAGGCTTCGTTATGGCAAATACTACAAATTACAAGGGTCAGGGTCAGCTTTTGGGCAGAATCTGGTCATGCTGAATTAGAGGGAACTACACCAGGCTAAGATCAACATTGCAGTGAGAGATTGCATTCATCTCTTCCTCTGAACAAATTCTGTTTGCATGGGCAAAGATCCACCAGTTAAAGTGGTTTAGCTGGCAGTTGTAGGAATGCACTTTTGTTTGGTCAAATCTACCTAAAACTACCTAGGTGAAGTTTTCTTGTGGGATTTGTCTTCTCCTTTTGCCCTTCTTGCGTGCAAGTATTATCTTTTAATTTGGTCAGTAAGAAAATGGTCTATTTCTGTATGGATAATTTAAAAAAAAAAATAGATGATCTGTTGCTTTTGATTGTCCCTGGAGGTCATAACTGTAGATGAAAAATGCTGAGCCATATTCACTGATGCAATGGTACACACAGAGGACTTCATGTGGGGGTGCTCCACCTGGCCTTAGTCCAACTAGTCATTTTTGAAGGAATATGATATTCAACTCTTAAACTAGTGAGAAAAACAGAGACAGGACACTGTATGGCAGATTTTCTGCATGCATCTGTGAGCACAGGCGTTTAACTCAAGGGTGTTAAAGAAATCCCTGCTTCCAGGGAGCAACCAGAGGGTTAATTTTGGCTCTCTCTCACTCACTTAGTTTATTCTTTGAATAATGAAATTAGTTGTTCCATAGTCTTTTGAAGGGCTGAGCTTAGCCTTCTTGCAGAACAATACACGCTGTGCTCTCGATGTGAGTGCACTTATGGTGAACTTTGAGCTACACATCTGCTGTAAAGAACTAACCCTTATTCCCAGTTGACTGTTGCTAGCAAAAGATTCAGGCTCCATCTACGCCTCAGCATAGCTTTGTTTGCTGCATGTAAGCCTGAAATGCAGAGTAGATGGGTAGAAACTACTTGCAAACCTCGTTAAAACGCACTGGCACGCTTAGCGCTTTCACTGGGTGAATGAGAGCTGGAGATGAGCCCTGGCGAAAGTGAGCATGTGACTAATCTGCAGCCCACTACCAGCAAAGCCCCTGAAATCTGTACGTTAACTTCCCAGCGGTGCTGGGAGGCTGCGTGAGGAATTTCCTCGGGATGCTTTTGGTTGGTGTTTCCGAACCGAGACACGTGCTCTGGGCTGATTGTAGGTGATTTATGGCAAAGCTGGTCCTGCAGGCTTCCCTTGGGATGCCAGACCTGCATGTCTTCTTAACACTCTGCACTGCTGGGGATGAAGGATGCCCAGGATGGGGTGGAGGAGGCGGGGGAGGGTATTTTCACCTCCCCACAGTAACGTCTCCAAACGGCAACAGAAGAGTGAGCACACAGAATCACAGAATCACAGAATCAACTAGGTTGGAAGACACCTCTGGGATCATCGAGTCCAACCTTTGACCTAACACCACTGTGTCAACTAGACCATGGCACTAAGTGCCACATCTAGCCTAGGAAAGCCTGTAGGAATTTCATTGTGTTGCAAAGAGCTGCAGAAGGGAAATTTGGGGTCTAATCCCACTGCATGTGATTTTTTCCTAATCTCACTCTTAGATCGAGGATCACAGCACGAAACCCTTTGCAGAGAGCAGTGTGATGAAAAGAACCTCCCTAACACTCTCTCTAAGGATGCCATTATTGTAAAATTTAACCCACCCTTACACACTGCTGAGGTGCTGGACCGCTAATTACATCAATCGCTTTGTCTCCCCTGTGCTCAGGCTGCGGTTTGGAGGGCTGCTCAGAGCACCCCAACCCACGGCACGGGTCCTGCCCCACTGGGTGCTGGTGGGGTGGGTGCTGGAGTCCCTGCAGACTCTCACAACCCACAGCCGTGTGTGGGATGGCCTGCCCAGACCCAGAGGTGATGGAGGAGAGGAGGCTCTCCCCTTTAATTTCTTTTATTACAGCCGTTCGCCTAATCCCTACCCGGTAGCAGTCACGTTGACAGATGGCTGCTGAAGTAAAACCATGGGAGCAGTGTCACCTTTCGGGCACAGCTGAGGCTTCAGATGCTGCATTTCTTCCCTTCATTGGTGGTTAAACAAAAAGGAAAAGACATTGACAGCAGGGAAAGGCACAACATGGTATTCGGATGCGTTAGCCAACGCGTAAGGTGGGCAGCGTGGCTGCAGGGGTAGTCCCCCATGCAGTAAGGGCACCCTGCGGGATGGGAGCCGGTCTCCTAAGCAGTGGAAAGGAGCTGTGTTTGGGGGGGAAAGTTGTATTTCCAGTAGTTTCTCTGTGCCCAAAGTCTCTTATATCTTTATAAACCAGAAAAGGTAGGACAAAGGTGTAGGAAGGAGATTGAAACAGCAAAAGCAGAAGGTGATTTGCGTGGCGGCATCTCACTGGAGACCCTAGTTCCCAAACAGACATGTCATTTGTTAATTATTGTAGGCAGCATTGGTGGCATCGTTTAAAACCACCACCGGACTTGTACACCTGGTGGCAAAGCCAGAGGAGTGGCACATTGTGGGTGTCACAGTGCCATAGGAGGGTATGCACAGCACAGCCCGTGCAACTTGTCCTCACACCAATTGGTGTAGCGGTTTTTGGCTTGTACATACATTCAGGATCTCACTTGTGCTCCTTCTGGAGAAATAAAATACCACCCAGTCTGGCAGTCTAGGGTAAGAAGACCATCTGAAAATACACCAGAAAAGTAATTGTCATCAAGCAAGCAGATCTCAAGTGGATGCTTCTGCTGGGCGATTCATGTAGACAGCGCATGTAGGCATGGACAGAAGCGTGTACAGCAAAAAATCCTTTAACATAGTGATATCACACATGCCAGTTTAAAAAAAAAATCTTTATTCCAGACATCTTGGCTGGCGGTGTGTGCGGAGCGGAGCTTTCCTTTTGGAAGCTGGATGCATTATACTCTTCATGTTGTTCATCAGTGGATGAAACTGAACCCCCCTGCTCCAGCCCAGAGGTCTCTCAGGAGGTGTATGTGCAACAACCACAAAGCTGCCATTAATAAATGCAGTGTGCTATTATTGTTACTATTATAATTATCATTACTACTACTACTAGTAATAATAGTAGTGGAGTAATTGCTATTAATAATAGCATCATGGCCAGTGGGTCAGTGTGGTTGACTCTACAGATGGATGTCCCACAGACAGCAAACAGCTAACATTGGTGTGTGCTCTGATGGGTTTTCAGTTTATGTGCACACCTTTAGCATCACCAGGGAGATGTGTTTGTTTGGGATGATTCATCTCACCTGGAGTAGCCCAGCTCATAGCCCAGTAGGCTTCTACCCTATGAAGCTTCACAAGAAGATGTGCCTGGTGCTGCCCTGGGGCAGGGCAGCCCAGTCCATGGTCAGAGCAGGCACTGGAAAGGCCCCAAGGTGATGGTGGAGCCACATCCTGGGCTGTGTGAGAGGGTGGTGGGGACCCTGCCAAGGCCCTATAGAGGCTGCCTGCAGCACCCAACCCAGGAAGGACCTGAGGTGAAGTGAACCCCTCCTTGATGACTTTGCTTATCTAAACCCACCCCAGAGAAACAAGAAGGGTTGAAACCTTCCGTGCCCTGCTGAACAAGGCTCCTGCTGGCCCATACACCTGTCAGGTTACTTGTGTTGCACAGGTCCTTCCTTTGGAGCAGCATGGTTGCGCTTGTGTGGGATCTATCTGCAGGCTTAACCAAAATCTTTTCCACTGACGATGCACTGCCAAGTAAAATGTTTACAACCACAAAGAAGGGAGCATCTTCAATAGCTGGGGTAATAGAAAGCCTTCCAGTGACCTCAGTAGTCTGGAGTTAGTTCTTCAAAAAGAGCCAGTTCTGAGTAGCACTCAGAAGTGTCACCCATGTCCTCCAGCCACTAGAAGATCTGTGGCTTTTGCTTTGGTTTTAGACAAGGTCAGATGTTTATTTCTGTAAACTCCTTGGAAGACAATTTTATTTGCTATCTTCTCCCTCTTGACTTGCAGTTCCCAACATACTGCTCTGAGCTGATGGCCAAACACTGCTCTACCTATGAAACATGTCACTTTGCTGCTCTCTGACCTCAAATCCACCAGCTGATGTGCATACAGCAGATGCATAGCCACAGTGACTTGGCCACCTGGGGTGGTCCAACTCTCAGAGTTTACCTAAATGTGAATTTTGCCTTGAATGGTACTTCTCTGACCCAAGCCAGTTACTGTCAGCATAACAAGTGCTGTATAAATTAGCTGTCAGGGGAGTGTGTTGAAAATACAGAGTTAGCATGCTAAGATAAGCTAAGATGTTTCAAATCAAGCAGGACTATTAGATCATATGATTTCTCACACCATCTCATGAAGTTTAACATGAAAACAGACAAATTCTGCTTCTTTTTCCTCCTCTTTTGCTTTTAAGGTGCTGTTGGCTGTGGATCAGGCAGGCATTTTGTCCAACATAGAGATTATCTCATCAGTAATGGTTTTCTCCTCACAAGCGTCATTTTTGACCTTTGTCCTCTCAGTTGCTCTTCTTGATGCTGGTGGCACCTCCATCCACATCAACATCCATCAACATCTGCGGTGGGAAGTGTGCACAAAATGAGGTCTTCTTTCCAAAACCCATCCGTGACCACGTACTTCTTATCCAAGGACCTAAATCTGACTTTGTTGAGTGGAAGTCCCAGTGAAGAGAGCAGAAACATAGGGTTTGCAGCATGCTGCCAGAAGGAACTATCAGTTCACTCCTCTGAAATCATGGACCATTATATTTCCCCCAGATATTGCAAGATGAGCAGCTTGTGTTCATCCCAGAGAGGCTACCAGGCTTGACCCGAGGATGTCAAGAAATGGAAGAACTAGGACTTCATTCAGTTGTCTGCTTCAGTGCTTGATTCACTCCTGTGTCTTTTTCTGATGTGGCTGTCTGCAGCTTGAACCACCAGGACCTGACAGGCCTTTTTGCACTGCCCTCAAGAGCCCACTGGTATGCAATAATTCCCTCTTCAATGCACGGCAAGGAAAACCACTCCATAATCTTCTTTTGAGAAGCAAAATAGGCCAACTGTCTTGATCCTTTCCTTTTCAGCCTGGATCATTACAGAGGTGCTGGACACGGTAGCAGGGTCCTGTAATCACCTGGGCATGCATGAGAGTGTGCACCCTCTGCTCTGAAGAACTCGGCTCCATGCACAACATCAGGAGCTGCGGTACGTGTCCACAAGGGGAAAGACCTGAATGTGAAGGTCAGGATCTGAAGGGGGTCCAGGATCCGAGCTGCTCCAGTTTAAGCAAAGCGACTGAGCGGATCTTTTTCTCTAGTGGAAAAACCACTGGAGATTGCTGCCATGGAAAAGCGGAATTATCGCCAAACACGGAAATGTTTCCTGATCTGTTTACTAATATTTGGTGCTCCTTTCTGGACGGTGTTCAAACTGAAATCCAACCACACGCGTCAGCAGCTTCCTGCCCTCCTCCCCACCCTCTGCTCCTGCACCCGGGGGAAAATCAGGGATGGGAAGAGCTGGTGAGAGGCAAAGAGGGAATAGGGTTGCTATTTCCATCTTGCAGAAGGGGTCCTAGAGATGCCGGGGCCGGACTCTGCTCGGAGGGGCACAGCAAGAGCACCAGAGGCATTTCTCCATGTGCAGCAGTCCCTGGTGCTCTCATGGGTGCAAGGGCAAGCAGCGGCTGGGTCATGGCAGAAGGGCATGGAAGGGCTTTCCTTGCCCAGCCCCTCGGGCCACCTAAGCCTGTGCTGGGCTGGTTCTTAATGGAAAAGAAATAGGATATTACAATTGTCTCATTATTACGGGGATGTTTACAGCTGTCCAGCCTGTGGGGGAGGGATGGGAGAGCCAGCCAGTTTGCAGCTACCAAAAGGTCAGCACGGCGCACGCGGCTACCGTAACCCTTCGACTATATCAGACATTGAATTGTCTACTTAATTCATCATCCCCAGTTCAGGTTTAAGAACATTAAACTGAGACGTGCATATTATTCTTTGCTAATAGCAGTTATTATACTAAAAACAGGGCTTTTTTGCGCAGTCTTCAAAGACATTTATTTTTGTTGCAGGTTCTTTGGTGTTTGAGGTTTCTTTGGACTAGTTGTGAATTATTAACGTTACACTATCTGGTTATAAAGCAATGGGATCCAGGGTTTTACTTCCCTGCTCTGCATGAAATCAGAGAACTGTGTTTTAAGGAGAGAAGAGTTGGGTGGGAGTGGGAGGAGAAAAGTTCCCAACACGGAGAGGGAGAAAGCCCAAAGAAAGAGGTAACGCTATCCAAACAGGCTAAAAGCCAATTAAAACCCACCCAAGGCGTTTCCTGAAACGCCAGGCAAACCTCAGCCACAGATCGCTGAGTTTTGCCACTGCCCTTCCCGGTTTTGAGTCATGGTGAAGGCTGCTCCTCTTGGTTTGAGCAGCTCTCCTTCTGGGAGGTGCCCAAGGCAGAGGCACCACAGGTTATACCCATTCAATGCTGAAAATGAAAGGTATTAATAACTACAAGCAGCTGTGGTCTTCCACCATGACAAACCTTGGCTTTCCTCATTTTTTCCTCTACAGAGGCATGACTGCACTTCTTCTCCTGATCTTCCTTCAAATGCCCCTCCATGAGTCTGGGAATGCCTGGGACATGCCAGACTCACCCAAACCAGACGGCAGGTGGGTTTTGGGGAAGATGCGTGCTCTCAGGAAGCATTTATTTATCTAGCAGCACCCTCAAACTTGTGGATCACCCAACTCTTTGCTAAGGGCTTTCGGAAATGCCGGCAAACTCTTGAGCACACATTTAAAGATGGGTTTGGAGAGAAGAGCCTGGCTCAGGGGTGTCACAGCCAACACCCATGTCGCCTGAATTTCAAGCCTCCTTGTACAGCCTTAGGGGGATAGATTAGACACCCCTGGAGAGCTCTACCCAGCCATGAAAAGATCTCTCTCACTCTCCTGCCAGTGAATATAGTGGGGCAAATTTTCCATGGAAGACCTACCTAGCAGAGCCCAGGCTCATTGTTTTTGCACAGATCTGGAGATATTTCACTTTATCAACTATTTTACAGTAGCCTGTAGGAATGGAAGAGAAGATTTTAGCTACTGGTTAAGCACAGGGGACAAATAAAAAATCTCAGGAGCTTGACAAGAAAGGTTAGAATGATGGTAAACAAAGCAGGACAAGTAGGTGTCCCGAGATTTATTCCTGAGAAACCTCTGCATCAAAATGCAAAACAACCAGAAGCACCGACTGCTGCTCTTCATCCAGTGTGGCTGTATTTGATTGCACCATCCAGAAGAAAACACATCTCCAACAAAACCATCAAGGTGAGATGAATTCTGCCCAGTCTCAGCTCAGGCATGATTAAATACCCACCACCAGCACCTCAAAACACACAGCCGGGCTTGTTGGCTCTGACCATGGGGAGGCTGAGGGGGGAGTCTAAGAGCAGCCCCCAGCCACAGCATGGGCAGGGATGGAGGAGAAGCACCCCAATGAAGAGCATCCACCCCACAGCCACCTGGGCACACTGCTTGAGCCTGGTGCTTGGACTAGAGACCCACCCAGGTCCCCTCCACCAAGAGAGAAATAGATGATTGTCAGATAATCTGAGTTTGCACATGGGCTTTCTCTAAAAATAAACCAATTTGAAAAAAAAAGTATTTGTCTTTCCCCATGAGCAAGATGGGGAAGTTAATAGCAGAGCCAAATAGGACGCCAGTCTCCAGTTACATAAAACTTGTGACTTTCTGAACACACTCTTGGCCTAAATTAGGCAGAAAAGACAAAACTGCTGATTTGCTTTGCTTGGTTTAATTCTTTAATTTTTCTTTTTCTTTTTTAGAGTAGAAATCCTGTGATATTTCCTTTCTGAAACCCCAAGGCACGGTGTGAAATATGCACCGCAGGATCCCTCGAGGCATTTGCCTGCAGCGGTGGGTACCTTGACTGCCCACCCTGGCAAAGTCAAGACCTCGTTTCCCAGCCGCTGTCCTAGCTCGTTCCATGGCCTCTCTGATCATTGATTCCCCCATTTTTGCTCCAAAACTGGGGAGCAGAATCCCTCTTACCCGCTGGGATCCAAGGGGGTGGAGGGGATTTGGGGGTGTCTAGTGGAAACCCGCGTGCCAGGCTGTCTGGGAAACCACCCGTCGCTCCAGCACAAGATCCGTAGAGATGTTTTCTCTGAAAATTATTTCAAGTTCATCTGATTGCAATTTTTTTTTTTTTTTTTCATTGAAAAAGCTTCCACTGGAAAATTTCTGATCAGTCCTAAATAACACCCTGAAACCAAACTGTAGTAACACTGTGTCTGCTTGACCCGAAGGGAGAAAAGCAACCAGGGCATCCAGCCCCTGCCCTGTGACTTGCATCCCATGCTGTGAACTGCCTCTGGAAGTGATCTTGTTGAGTCATTTTTGGGGGTATCTTTATGTTGCTTCTGCTTTGTTGTTTGGGGTTTTCCTTTCTCAGTACCAATGATACTTCAGCAAATGCTTCCAGCTTAAACCAGGGCTTGTGTTGGACCAAAATGCTGTTTTGCATGTCAGAAATAGGTTCTTGCAGCCTGTAAAGGCAGCTGAAAAGAAAATTGTGGAATAAACTCAAGGGGGCATCAACTCAGGAAGAGGTGCACGTGCAGCTGGGCAACGAACCAGCCTCAACAGTGACTCTATAAAGCTAATATTGATTACTCATCTCAAAAAGAAAAAGAGCAGGGAGGGCTTGCTCTTCTGATGCTGTGAGTGGAAATTAACAGCTTTGACTCAACCAAAACAAGGGCTTTTTTTCAGACAGCTCACAGAGATCACAGGGCATCTCTGACCATATTTGGGACACAGTCTTTGAGTGCCACAGCCCAGGCAGGTGGTGTATCAGATGCAAGAGCATCCCTCATTTCAACCAAGGGAGAGGTGGATCCCACTGGAGGTGACCATCAGGAGAAGCCTGCACCATTGTACACTGAAGATCTCCCTACCAGGAGATCTGTGTGAAGCCACTTGGATGAGGTGCTTTTGGAGAGGCTACTCTGTGGTCGGTGCAAGGACCCAGCTTGCTTCTTGTTCATTGCACTTCAATTTGTTACCAATATACCTCCTTTTAGGACCATAGAATCATAGAATGGGTTGGAAGGGACCTTAAAGGCCATCTAGTTCCAACCCCCCCGCCACGGACAGGGACACCTTCCACTAGACCAGGTTGCTCCAAGCCCCATCCAGCCTGGCCTTGAGCAGTGCCAGGGAGGGGCAGCCACAGCTTCTCTGGGCAACCTGGGCCAGGGTCTCACCACCCTCACAGCAAAGAATTTCTTCCTCATATCTCATCGCAATCTCCCGTCTGTCAGTTTAAAACTGCTCCCCCTCGTCCTATCACTCCACACCCTTGTAAAAAGTCTCTCTCCAGCTTTCCTGTAGCCCCATCAGGTACTGGAAGGTGCTAGAAGGTCTCCCCGGAGCCTTATTTTCTCCAGGCTGAACAGCCCCAACTCTCTCAGCCTGTCTCCATAGCAGAGGGGCTCCAGCCCTCTGAGCATCTTTGTGGCCTTCTCTGGGCTCGCTCCAACAGTTCCATGTGTTTCTTCTGTTGGGGGCCCAAGAGCTGAACGCAGCACTGCAGGGGGGGTCTCAGGAGAGCGGAGCAGAGGGGCAGAATCCCCTCCCTCATCCTGCTGGCCACGCTGCTGGGGATGCAGCCCAGGACACGGTTGGCTTTCTGGGCTGTGAGCGCACATTGCCGGCTCATGGTGAGCTTCTCATCACCCCCAAGTCCTTCTCCTCAAGGCTGCTCTCAATCCATTCTCTGCCCAGCCTGTGTTTGTGCTTGGGATTGCCCCGACCCACGTACAGGACCTTGCACTTGGCCTTGAACCTGTTAGTCTAGAGGATGAGGATTCATAGGGACTGGGCTCTCCATGGATGGTGTTGGCAGACAAGTTCTGAGCTTCCAAACTCCACCTTCAGCAAATCTTTTTTCTCATTCCAGCATTAAACGGGGATGTTTATTGTAGGAAAACTGTGAAGTATTGCAAACATTGCTGTCTTGGGATGGCAGAAAATTAAACAAGTCCCACGGCACAGATTCAAACTGTAAACTGGGAAGTGCCGCCTGAGATCAAAAGTGGACCACCACAACTGGCCGACACAAGGATGGTGGCTTGCTCAGTGTTTTAACAAGCGCTTTGAACTTACCTGCTGAAGGACCTGAACTTAGAGCTGGAGTTTCTTCAGCACAACCTCGAGAGACAGCTCTCTCCCCTGTAAGACTTCCCATTAAAACTGAAAGCTGGCTTTGCAGAGGGCACTGTCTTTGTCTTGTAGGTATAGTTACCACTCTTGTGTAGACACCAGTAATTTGGGCTTTCATCTTGCAAATGTACAGACATGTGCAGTTTAGGTAAGTTTTTGAATTATAGCAGACATGCAAGTCTCAAGAATCCAGACCTCGGGGTTTTCTGTTTTATTTTTTAAAATTTAAATTTAAAATATTTACTTGATTAAGTCAAGAGTTAACCTTCAGTCATGCCAAGTGCTTTCTAGTTTGGAAGGATACTTTACATGTATAAGCACACTGTGATTTGCCCCTCCTAACAAGGCATTCATAGACTCACTGTGATCTGGCAAGACATCCTTCTGTAAGACTTGGCTTGTTGCACAGATCTGCATTATAATCATCGTTCAGCTACTATGACCAAAACACTGAGCTGGGGTTGGTGGGAGGGTTTGGTGAGTTGCATAAATGCACAGCAAACACAGCCAGTTCAAGTGGGAGGCCAAGGACCCGCTCCGAGATCCCAGTTGAGCCCCTCCATGAAATTGAAATGGCATAAGAGGCACCAAAACAGGGATCCTCCAGAATGGAGCTGTTTTGAAAGCTCTACAGTTAGAGAGGCATTAGCTTTGGTCATTAGCTAGGATGTGTCCTCAGTGCATCTACCAGTGCTACCTTGCCCTAAGAGTTTGTGGGTGACAAACATGCCTCAGAAACATGAAAAGCTGCGGGGGGCTGGCCAAGTTTTCAGATTAAGATACCCAACTACGTAAGTACCTGCAAGGTACCTTCACAGACTTCCCAGAAACTTCACTACACACTTACACTCCTAAAAGGAGCTGCTGGCTCCAGGGCTCATCTGAAAACCTGACCTGAAGGGCAGTCAGGAGGGTAGACGCCTGTCTCAAACTCACTTTAGCTCAAGTCTATACCACTGGGCAGATCCATGCTAATCAAACCCATCTCTGCCTGCAAGATGAGCAAAGAGCAGCATTTTGCAAGGGTGAATCATTGCTCCACTGGCATCAGCACTTTTAGTGCAGCTGCCAGTTTTGGTGGCTTTAGGTCTCTGGTTTTATAACTTAAAGCTCGCTGTGTGCATCTCGTGTTCTTGTTTATTCCTGGCTGAAATCAGCATTGAGTCGCTACACAAATTGTTTACTTCGCTGTTGTCAATAGAAACTAAAGGTCAAATAATCAGCTTTGAGCCTGTGGATATAACTCAGTATCTGTTTATATTTTTGCTGATGAGTATTAATAACAATATTTGTTTGGCCAAGGAGGCTCCATGGAGCAAACAAAGGTGGTCATGTAGTTGAAAAGTGGAGAAAAATAAGCCAAGCCTCCCCCCAGTAGCAAACACAGGGACTAGGAAGCTGTCACCAGTGGTCCTACATGGGACAAAGCCAGGACTCTTGGAGACTCCCATGATTCCTTGCAAGAGGCACTCTTCCTTCTCACTGCCCACCAAGAGATGGCTCCAATGCTGAGAGGAGCAACCTGTAGTGAAGATGAGCCTCACACTGCCTTGGAGAGTTCTGTCCGAATCTGACCAGGAGGCACCATCCATGAAGATGCTCTGAAGAGCAGCTGTGATGTCCATGCTGTGACCTAGAAGCTGTGCCCCATGGTAGCCCAGAGATGGCAGGTGCGGGGGGTGGGGGCAGCAGATTTGTTCCACCCACCCTTAAGCCTCACATTCATTGCTGGTGAAGCACAAGTCAATTGGAGGAAACCTGGACGTGCCTGCTTTGCTGTCACCACAATTCCCTACTTCAGGAGAGAAGCACCAGTCTGGTGCACTCATGCAATACACCTTGAGGCTCAGCCTGCACCCCTGGAAGCAGAATTTGGCTTGGCAGGGAAGCCTCGAGCGGCTTCATAGTCACAGTCACCTTGTAATCCATCTACACTGACCCAGATGCCGCTGTGTATTTTCTACTACAGCTCCCAACCCTGCAAGGCCGAGGCATCTATTGCAACAGGATCCCCACTATAGTCTCTCCTGTGAACGCCTCCAGCTTCTGCTGAAGCATTTCGTGGGCAAAGTTTTACATCTTTAGAAAAATGTCTATGCACAACAAATGTGCATTGAGCTTGTGTTGGAAACGGAAGATCACACAAAACTAGCACTAATTAGAATGGTTCTAGGTATCTCAAGATTGTAAAAGTCATAGCTTTTACATAGGTACATAGGGAAAAGACAAACTAAAAACACACTGAGGAAAAAATTTCTGTGCAATTAGAGGAATTTAAACTCAGTGGTTTTCCACTATTTCACCCCACTGGAACTGTACCTCATCAGTGAGGTTGCAATGCTGAACTTTGGCTGCTCAGGCACAGTGGAGAGCTGGATCTCAGCTCTCTGTTTCAAGGTTTCCTAGCCTTGCAGAGCTGAACAGACATCTCTGTGTATGCTCTGAGTGTAAGATCTCTTAGAGAGGTGTTTCTAATACCTCTGCAGCAAGGCAGTGAGAAGTTTCTAGCTGCAAGCATTCACACCATTGGGGCAACAGCAGTCCACTGCCTCCAGGACAGGACTATCGCTTTTTCCCACCTCCCACCAACAAATACATGTCCTTCTCATTCACTACCCCTCTTCCTTGGGGAAGAAGTCAAGGTAGGGGAGGAAAAGGTATCTACAGAGTTGAAAGAGGATTGCACTTGTTAGAAGTTTGAGCCTTGTCACTCTATCTTGCCCCATCTCTGCCAGACCATGCCCCATGCCCTAAAGATTCTGCACCAAAGCCTCTTCCTTCCTTGTATGAGTTGGATTAGAAAAGAGAGGCTCTGGTATTATGGAAAAGTCTTTGTGATGCTTGGGTAATGACTAAGAGCTCTGTATCATCAATAATTAAAGCCCACTTTACAGTGAAGCACTGAGATTTTGTTGAGTCTTCATTAGTATCAGCCATGAGCAAACCAGTATGTCTAAAACAAGGACTCGCATAAAACTGGAATGAAACTTGTATCAAGTTGGGGAAAAAAAAAAGAGTGGCAAAGTCTCATTTTTAAGTATCTGTTCAGTACCTCTTGTGGGTTCAAAGGGGGCAAAGCTGCAAGACACTTCAATAGCGTTACATGACTTCCGATTCGTTAGCATGGAGCTGTGAGCAATTCTGAAACCCTCACCTCTGAAGTGGTGCCAAATGGCAACAAGTGAATCACCCAGAAGACTGAGACCCTTTTCTGCTGGCAAAATAAGCTGCGAAGACATTGCGAATTGCACACATTTCTTTGCTTATTCAGCATTTTGGTGCAAGCAGCTTTTATCTTCTTAACATCGCTTACCAACTCAGTTCATGAATGATTGGATTGTGAGATATCCTGTAGTTCCTTTACTCAGAAACCTAATAGCACAAGTTTTCTGAAACAGAATTCGTTTTTACACTTTCACACAAGTTTTGGGTTTTTTTTTTCCATCCTTCAATCTCTGAACTCTGGGCTTCATCATTAAATGTTTAGTTTGAATCAGGATGTAAAGCAGAAATCACTCATGCATGATGCCTTGCTCATTACATCCGCCTTCACAAGGGAACGTCTCTTTGATTTCCTGTGTCAGAAGAACATGAAAATGCCTGTATTGGCGCAAATCCGCTAAGCCCAGGATCCTGTCTTGAACTCTGGCCAAAAACCTGGGGAAGGGTGTAAGAATAAGAAAAACATGCAGGGAAATTTCACCTGGGTGCTCTCACAGCTTCTGGTACTTTGCTTGCTCAGGGATTTTATGAAATAGGTCATTTTGGAAGCGATCAGTGCACTTGAATGAATTCCTTATTCATGAACTTGTTCATCTTCCTTTTAAACTCACAAAACCTCCTCACATCCCCAAAACCATGCACCAGGGGACCCTGCAGGGGAAGCGTATCCTGAGGGCAACATCCTTCTCTTGTCCAACCTGAACCTACCTCCAGCTGAAGTCAGTGCCATCTGACACACTCTGATTTTTTATAGAAGAAGTCATGTACAACCAGAGAGACCTGGCTTATACAGTCCCTCCTACAGAAGCCATTCCAGATCTTTCATTCTCCCTGAAGTTTTCTCAGCTCTGCTGTATCCCTTCTGAGATGGGAAGACTAAAACTGCACCTAGCATCCAAGACACAGGAGCATGGTGGATTTGTGCTGCAGCATTGTGAAGCTCTCTTTTCCTTTCCTGGTAACTCGCTATGGCCTTTTGGCTTTTTTGATGCTCCTGAGAAATGGACTGGTGCTTTCATGGGACTATCCATCAAAACGTTGGGATCTCATTCTGGAGTGCTCATCATCAGCCAGAGCTGATCATCTCATATGTGGCATTTGGGTTATTTTCCCTCTGTGCATTACTTTTTGCACCCAGTTAGTGAATCTTCATCGCTGTCCCTCAGCTTTACCATTCTGCAAAACGGAGCATTATCAGCAAAATTCCTATTTTCCAGGTTCCTAATGAATGTGTGAAAAGCCTGGATTTTAGTAATGGGATGTTTCCCATACTACAGCTTATGCTGGTGCCTCTGGGGCTCTCGCTGTGCCCCTCTGAGCAGGGTCTGGCCCCAAATACCAAATCTCTCTAGAAATACCTACATCTTCACTGAGCTACATCCTCACTGACACCAGGGCCTCCTGGTGTCCCCAGGCACGGCATGTTCTTTCCACACCCTGGGGGTGGAAATGGGGATGGGGGGCACCTCCAGCTGTCTTTCGAACATTGCCTAAGTCCTGAGGAATGAGCCTGGAGCTCCAAAAATCTGCAACGACAAGGAAATAATTTGGTTTGCCTTTTCACAGAGGCAGCGAGCCAGGATTTTACCCTAGTTAATGAGCTAAAATGCAAATAAGGTAAATATCCTTATTTGTGTGGGATTCCTTCTATTTTACATCAGGGGCAGTTTGGTTTCCATCCCTCAGACAGCTATAAACCTGTTAAGACTAAAATAACTGAGGCAGCATCAAACCAGGGAGATTAAGCCAGTATTTTATAGCTAGTGTGCTGAAGAGGATATGTCCTCGTATCCAATATTGGACAGTGAGACATTTGTGGTAGCGTCTCTGGGTTTAACCACTCTATTATTGTGCTTTTCTGGAAGCACGCCTGGGAAGATGCTGAAGTTCAGCAAATGGGAACTGAAATCCTAGTACTTTTTAATTTATTAGCTGCTGCTCCATGCTCAAGAAAAGGCATTTTTGCAGAAAGCCTTTTTGAAAACCCAAGAAAAAGCAAATGCAACACAGGAAAAACCTGTTCAGCATGAGCTCTGCTCAAAATTTTTGAGGTCCCAGGAGGTCCTGACATCTCCAGTGGCTTCATCATGGATTCACCTGCCTCCTCTGGCAGAACAGCCGTCAGCTGTGTGCGCCAGCCTGGGATGCCCTCTTCCCTTTGGTGGGTCTCCCATCCATTTTGTGACATCCTCTTTCCCCAGCCATAAAGTCTTGCCTTCAGTCCCAGCTGCCCTGCTGCAGGGGATTGGACAGCTGGAGGAAGAGGAAGGATTCAGCACGGCTGCCCCTACTTCAAAGGGCTGTTACAGGGATTTCTTGATTAACCTTACACCCCACTTAAAAAAATGTAAAACAATGTGAAAGTGCCAAGGCTGTTCCCTGTTGAGGGACAGCTGGTTTGCATAAGATGTTGTTTCTTTTTCATGTATGGACATACGGGTTGCGTTAACATTTTGGCACGTGGCAAGAAGTGGATGAACACTTCTTTCTACTGCCAACGTTGAGGATCGTTTCTGTGGATCTGCTGGCTTGGATGGGGACTAGTCATAGGTTTAATAGGGCAACCTTGGAGGCCTTGGGCCGCTGCGCTTCATGGATGTGAATTTTGCACTGCCTTGATGCTATGGGAGCACCCACCCAGGGACCACTGGCTTGCCTGGGAATTTAGCTATGGGGATGTGCTAGGAGGGAAGCCCCAGGAGGGAGGGAGGGATGCGTTTGGAAATGGGCACAAGGCTGCAGCAGGACCTGACTGTTCTTCAGCCTGCAGATTGGACCTCCTCATCAGGACAGTTTAATTACTTTTTTTCCAAATAATGTCACTTACCCTGATGCTTATGTTATTTATAAGTGAGCTCTAATTCAATGTTTCAATGATTCCTACAGTGGACACCACTCTATGAAATGATTTAGGGAGGAGAGAGCATGCTCTGAAACATCGGCCTAAATAAATCTGCAAAGTTACATACATATATATATATATAGGTTTTTTTTTAGTCGCAGAAGCTATTTTATCTGTCCAGAAATTCTGATCTTGTGGTAGTGTCACAACCATACCACAGCTCAAGGTATAGAAGCTTCATGCAGGGACCAATACTAGGTAAAATAAATTTAGAAAATGCATACAAGAATACTCTTTTTAAATTTAAAAATGTAATTAAATTCACATTTAGAAAAGAAAAAAGAAGGATGTCTTCTTATTTGCCTCTGGACTTTCGAGGCTCTGTGGTTTGACCTGGTCCAAGTCTTTTGCAGCCAGCAGGAACAGATATTCCTTAAGCAGGATCCTAAAGGCTTTTATGTTTTACCAATTTTGTCACCTTATCAAACAACAAAGCGTTTGTAAGTTGCAATTTACAAGGAAGATGTTTCCAAGATGTCTGAAGGTGGGAAGGATCAAGGGGAGTTTAGTGTTCCTGTATCTCCCAACACTTGTTAATGCTCTTGTCTTCTGCTGTTTCAAATACTGTTATTTTGAAAAAAAAAAAATACCAAAACACACACACACAAAGAAAGCCCTCCAAAACCAAAACCTTTCCCTGTCTCTATGATCCAACACCCCAGCTGTTGCCATGCCATTGTCCTTAAGGACTACACTATCGCACAGCCTGGCCGTGTGCATGGGTGGGTGGATGCTGCTGCCCAGGAGGTAGGAGCTGACCCCTACCCACATGGAGCTCACCTTGCCTGCCTACCTGAAAAAAAAACAAAACCCAGTGCTGTGCCTAAGGGTGAAGGAAGAACAATATAGGAGTTGGAAAACTCTTCCCCTGTGCTGGAGCAACTCTGTCCTATGCCATCTTTCACTTGGGCTGGTTTCCACCCAGGTCTCCATGGATAGAAGCTGCAGCAAAAGTCCTCACTGCAATACACCTTCTGTGAGCAGTAAGAATTTAGTCTGTAGCCCCAACCTGCATGTCCTTCTATTTATCTCTTGAGAAAAGTTTCTAGAAGAATTGCAAAGGAGTGTAAATAAAGTGAAAGTTATCTTTGAAGAAATGTTCAGAAGAAGGAATAGTCGTCTTCTTCAGCCTGCTCACTGAAACATTTCATGGGGAGTACAACAGAAGATGTGAATTTCACAAAGTAGAGAACAGAATTTGCTGAAGAACAAACTGATTGAGGAACAGAAAGGACCAAAACTGATATTAGCTTACCTAAGACTAAACAGAAAACCTCCCTTTGTGTCAGTAATGCATCTCCCAAAGCTTGTATAGAAGCCATATCGTAATAAAAAAAAACTGTTAAGCCAGTAACTTAAGAAGATTTCTGTGTCAATCTACACCTAGGAAGTTTATAACTATGCATCTCATATTTCCACTCCATCTCACCGTGTCATAGGAATGGATGCATTCATACCTGCATGATGTTTTCACACAAGCACTACAGGTTTTGGGGAACTCACCCAGGAAATTTCTCACCATATTGCCTTATATCAAGTGAGTTTTAATGGGAGCAGCAGGATTTGAGGACCTCTGAGAAACTCGTGTCTACAGGATTTTTCTGAGGACAAGAGAAGTTGGCCTCAATTATAAGACATCAACACCATTATCTTTCAGACCAAGAGTCATCCTTTCATGGGAATTGGTGATTGCTCCCGTGACCTCTGTCAGTCTCACAGGAATGAGATGAAGAAGACAGTGCGCATTGCCCAGTTGCCCAGAACCCCTCAGGCTTGCGTGGTCCTGCCACTCACCAGCCATCAAGGTAAGAAAGTGGCAAGATCTTGTATCCAAGATAGTTACAGCCTATTGCCATCATCTCCAGGACACCCATGAGACTGCAGGCAAGCCAGATGGGAACATGAACAGTCAGCTGGTCAAGAGCCAGCGATGACACTGATGATGGGCATATCTGGTGCCCAGGTGGAAATCAGTCCCGCAGACTCAGGAGCACAAAACAGTCTCTCATGCACAAGCTGCACCCCAAGGACCACAGGGACAAGAAGAACTTGCAAATATTGAGTATGACCTGCAGCGCTACCACTGTGAAAAGGAGGCAAGACATCTTTCGCAAAGAGCCGTAGAGGCAAACGAAGAAGAAAGGGTTAGAGACATTGCTTCCCTCTGTGGCGTTACAGGAGATGCTGATTTTACGCACCCTGTCCTGAATGCCCCTTGAAGAACAGAGGATTTTGTCCACCCATGATCCAAACAAACATGGATGATGCCGCTTTTGCAGTAAGCAGATATCTGCATCTCCTTGGGAAGTCAAACCACATCTATAGGAACTGACAAAGGTGGGCAGCCCTCAGGAATGAGGGCAAAATCCTTGCCACCAAAGCCAGGCACCAAAACCAGGTGAAAAAAACCATAAAGGCAGTAACATACTTCACTCCCAGACTTTGGTGCCCCACCAAGTAGCCTCACCAGTGTCAGAAGCAGAGGTGGGGAAGGTGAATGTCCTATTCCAACCCACCAATAAAAATCAGGAGGGCAGTGCTGAGATAGTGCTGGAGAAGCTTGCCAAAGCTAACTCCACCATAACCCAGTGCTCACACAGAAACCCTAGGCCAACAGGTGCAGAAGCTGCCATCTCCCAGAACTTTGCCACAGGTTTGGACAGACAGACAGGCACCAGAGAGGACGTCTTTGTAGTTAAAAAAAACAGCCTGTGGTGAGACTCTATGAGAGGTCCTGGACATACTGACTTTACAGCACCCTTCAAAGACAAATGTACCAATGCTCCAAGGTACAGCCACACCAGAAGTTTCCTGAAGGGCTCCGAGGCCACATGGTCACAACCTGCTCCAGGGTAGGAGGAGACCTTCACCAGCTGCTTGAGCAAGGAAATCCAAAGCTCGGGTCTCACACTTCATCCAAAATTTGGAGAAGAGGTAGCAGCAGGATCTCTCAAGTCCTCTGCAAGGCAGTAGCCAAGACTGGGTCAGAAGTAGATACATCATGCATGAGAAGAGCATAAAGTCTTTGGGGAGGGCAGAAGAGGGAGCTCAGCGGAGAAAGGCACTACTCAGCATGGAGGACCATGTGGCAGAGCATCCTGACTCAACAAGGGAGGAGAAGACATGCAACCATGGAGATGGCTTTGTTGTCTTCACTACACCCAGTAAGCAGGAGGAGAGGAGCTGACTGCAGCCATTACAAATGGAGCAAAGGAAAAGATCCCAGCCTTGCCTGGCTGTGTGCAAGGACGCCCTGGTGAGATCACCCACGAGGCTTCTCTTTGGCAAGACTTCCTTGCTCTTTAAGTGTGATGGACGGGGGCTGCTGTGAACTTTTGTAATACAAAGCCTGAACAACATTTCAATCTTTATGCTATTTAGCATGGCCCTTATTGCATAATAAACTAGAGATGGGCATAAATGCATGACCAATGCATGTCAATGAGGCAGGGGGATACAGAAAAGTTTCTGGTGCAGATGCTCAGCTGCTATGCATTGATGTAAAAACATTGACTCCCGTTGCGCCCTGAAGATTCGCACAGAGCGGTGCTTAGGCCTCCTACACGCAACCGCTTGTTTTTTATTCTTTCAGCAAGATTTTTTTTGCACAAAATGAAAACAGAATTGGACCCACAACATTTAAATATCAATGACAGGAGTTCAGACGTTACCTCCATGCAAAGAAACATTCCTTAAGGCTTGTTTTAATGTCAATGATCCCCCTGGCAGGTAGATGTTCCCTCCACTGCAGCCCAGAGGAAGGCACTCATTTAGAAATTAATAGTTTTGCTTCTATTGTGCCACTATCCCACCATTATATTCTTGCATTTCATCGGCTGAGGGCTCTGCGTCACACCTCGGGTTGCCTGCAGTGCTTTGCAGGTTGTGGTTTGTTCTGTTCCTGCACTAATGGGGCTGAAAAGAGCAGAACCACCCCATAGCTGCCTCTTTCTCTCTGTGAAAACTATTTCTTTAATCAGAGTGATTATCAAAATTGAGGTCATGACACAGGTATGTTTGAGAAACTATTTTGTGTGATCGGAGGTGGGGAAAAGACAAATCAGGGCTTGCTAGATCAGCAAGCTGTGACCTTGCCTCCAAGGTGAGCGGGCCGCAGAAGGAAACTAGGTCTATCGCACAACGTTAAGCAGAAGACTGCTCCATTTAGGCAAGAGAAATGACTATGTAAAACTAAAATAATGAGTAATGGAAACTAAACTTAAGGTTTTTGGGTTCCCACGCTTCATAAAATACATAAGCGGGGGTAACAGTTTGCGAGAATGAAGAAACGCTTTCCATCACCTCCTACTTATCGTGGAGGATTTTTAATATCAATTATTAACACACACCTTGAAGTCAGCAGGCTCAGGTCCAGTTTCTCCAGAAGCCTGCAGAGACTGGTGGAGGTCTCCACCCGGCTGACAGCTGCCTCCCAACTGCCCCGCTGGCGCTGCAGAAGCTGATGCCATTTTGCAGCCTGACACCATCAGTGGTGGGTTTTTTTTATAATTTAGAGATGGCTCTTACAGATTGGACCTCTCACCGGTTTACTCTGCAGTCCATACATCTGATGTCAGTACCTGTTTTCTTCCCCTGTGTTTTCTTGAGCTGATGATAAACAGGGCTCTGCCTCATTAAAACAAGAACCCCCTTTGCTTATGGCCACGTAGTCTTCCTGACAGGGATTATTGGCCTCCCTATATTCCCTTTAGATGTGGTATCTGTGCTTCAAGACATGCAAAGGATCAGGACAGGCACTGTTGTGTTGGTGAGACAGGGCCCACATACAGTTTCTATTAGAACATTTCTAAAGAAAAAAATTCCTTTTGGATGTTTCCAGAGTAGAAACCAGACCTATCTCTACCGAAAACAGGATAATATTCAACACATCACCAACTCAGCTAAGCAATGTGAAAAAAAATTAATGGATATTTTGAAATGGACCATTGAAATGGGCAAATGGACCACTTCCAACACTGAAGGGAATAGGATAGTCTCTGTAGACAAACCCAGACCATCCACCTTTACACCAAACAGCAGAAGAAATGCAACATGGGTAAAAGAGCAGTGACATCTCGCTGTTAGTGTATGCATCAAGAAGAGGGCAAAAATGACAGAGAAGATGGGAACTGGTCATGGGTCTTGCTGGTTGGGCTGATGCACCTTGCTCTGCAACGATGGAGGAGTATAAAACAGGAGGCTGATCATCTCACAGCATAATGTATCTGTATCCATAGTGATCACACCAAAGTCACACAGATACCTTGGACCTGACCCGTAAGTAGATTTGCTGAGAGATGGTGAAGGTTGGCAGCCCCCCAGTCACAGGATTAAGACAACCCTGATTTGTGCCATAAATCTCTTTCCCTGAGTGCAGCTGGGCCTTTCCTTTGGAAAACAAAAATGCCCTCCTTTTAGCTGATGGCAATGGCATCTCCAGTTGTAGCTTAAATCCAGTTTTGCAGGCAAAGTCTCAGTGCTTCCAGCAAGACAAATTACTTAGGCATGTACCTCCAGGATCTTCTCCCACCCTGAGCTGGAAGAGAGAGTTAATACAGATCCACCAACAAGGGTCATCCTTTCCTCCCTGTGCTTTTGCTTCTCTCCTGTCACCAAAATGACACGTTTTCCTGTGATTTCTAGAGCAGGAGAAATGTGAGATGACATATATGGACCTGAACACGCGTCCACATGCCTGATGCAGTGAGCTTCACTCCAGCCAGCAGAGCTGATGTTAACGTTGACGACACACTTCCAGCTGTTGGTCTGTTTTTATTCTTCTATCAGTCACTTCTAATAAAAAGCTGAGCCTTTTTCCTCTCTTACAGAATCTGTGAATGCCTCATATGGTCAAGAAACTGAGATTCTTCATAACCATAAACACTATGTATAATTTTTGCTTCTTATAACTCTGTCCAGATGCTGGTATGCATGGACTCTGTGTGCCCGTGGAAATTAGGCACCGTCCTCTTTCCAGCCTCTCCAAGAACCTCAGCACTTCGACTCACAATGAATAAAAAAATGGAAAGAATGTAAAGCAATTGCATACAGCTCATAGTATTTTATTTGTCCTGGATCTAGAGAAAGGGAAACAGAGCTTTGATAATGAAAACAATAGAGGTCTAATAATGATGCTGAAGTGTTATTTTTCCTTGAAAAACATGGAGATCTTTCTGGTCCTCCTTCTCCTTTCTCCAAGCGTTTGGTCCAAGCAACAGTTGTCTCATGTGGGAGGAGCCCCAAAAGCCAAAGAAGTGGAGGTAGAAATAAAAGCCAAAGATAAAGTCTTCTTTGGAAACAAAATAAGTCTTTCTCTAGATTTCAGCTCTCAATATTTTGCAAGAGCTAAAACCACAAGAGGCAGGTTGGTTTCAGCAAGGGTGTGTCCACAAATAGCCCAAATGCACACATCTCTGAAAGTATAGATATTCCCATCGGCACCTCTCCATTGCTGTCACGAAGCAGTGAGCCCACCCTGCACACACAGAAAGGGTCTCAAAGTTTAGCCCTAGCAGACAGCTTGTGCTCTCTTGGCACAACTCTGGCATCCAACCCTTTCCTGCAAGCTAGGGCTACCTTCAAAACTGACATCACACCTACAGTGAGGAAGAGCTCCAGATGCAAACCCTCATCCCCGAGGGTTTCAGCACATACAGCTGAACTCCAAGGGGATTGCCTGATTTATTGTGATTACCCAACCCATATGATAAGTATCCATTGGATGAAGGACAGACAGGAGGGTCTATCTGGTCTTCCCCCGAGTTCAGGCACGATTGCCTATGGTGATATTGAGTCAAACTTACAGCCATGCTCTGAGGAACCTTTAGGAAGGTAGAAAGCATCAGTTTTCATGCACTGAAGTCGAAGCACACAAGTAGAGGAGGAGGAGGAGGAATCCTTATTGGGGAAAGATGGCTGGAGGAAGGCAAGGAGATGTTTTTTCCCGAACAAAAAGAATCTTCTTGTGTCTCTATCAAGTTCTTCCCACTACCCCTCCACCAAACCTTTCTACAAACTGGATGTTCAGCAGGATAAACAAGTAGCAAATGCAGTTAATGGGGAAGAAGACTGAGATTGATACTCAGAGAACCAAAACCCAGCTGGTTCACTTCTGCCAGGGAAAGCAAGCAGAGGTTGCTGTGTTTGGGATGTGAATTTTTCAGTAGTTGAGTTCTTTAGCTTTTGCCTTTTTCAGAGCACCATGTGAAATGCTTCCACCATGCTCTCTTGACACAACTCTGGCATCCAACCCTTTCCTGCAACCTAGGGCTACCTTCAGAACTGACATCACAACTGATTTAAGATCCAGTACTCATGATGGTACTGGCAATTTTTCCTCCCAGCCTAGAGCACTTTGTGTCAGAATCCCACACCGTGCTCACTTTGACTCAAGGCCACCTCCAATCCTTTCTCCTGTACCTCAGCATTTGCTACCCAGAAATCTGGAGATACTAGTGTGAAGGCCCCAGGAACATGAGAGCATATGGAAATGTCTCACAGGCATCCAAATGACTTGGACATCTGCCGGGAAGTGAAAAAGCAAGTTACAATAGTAGTCCTCAAACTGACAGTCTCTTCCTCTCTTTAATACCATCTCAGGCTTACTTACACAGAGTAAACACTGACCAAGGAGCTCTCTGGGACTAAATCTGTAGTCAAATGAAAGGAACTAGCCTGCCTGAACTGATAACATAGGACACCATGCTGCCAAAGAAACAGAAGTCAATGGCCACTCGGCTGAAGCACAGGTCAGCATCTTCTCTGTTCTTCAAAAGAGGGAAAAGAAATTTTGAGACCTCAATGTAAGCTACAAACCACACACTGGGCATGGCATGGGGACAGAAATGGGGGCCTGAAAAATTGTATCAGCCTCACTGCCTTGGATAGATCCTTGAATGTCAAGCTGTGGTTCCCAAGTTTGATGAGGGCCTGGGAGAGCTCATACTCAACTGTTGCTTCTGTTTGGGGTGTTTTGGTTTTATTTTTAACCTCTTGGTCAGGAAGGAGGCAGTATCTGGAGTCCAGCCAAGCGTATGTACACGACTCCTTCAAACCAGCTTAGAACTTGAGAAGGAAAACAGGTGAACACCAGTTCTCCATTCAGGGAGCCCCAAAGAAAGGAGAGGGGCCAGGGCTGGTCAGAGGTAAGTGAAGCACGTGTAAGGATATGCTTCTGCAGGATACGCTTTAAACGGAAAAAAAGAAAAGCAGACAAGTCCAGCAGCAATCATCAACTGCAACTCATGAAGCACAGCAGCTAACGTTGTGTCTGTTAGGCAGAGCAAAGGGAGCGATCAAAAGGGGTTTCCGAGAACCACAAATCAGAAGACAAGCACGACTTAGCCAGTTTCAAAACACAGTGTCTTTCTTCATAACACGATTGGCTGAAACACCACCTAGACAGGCAGAAACCGCAATTATCTGGAAGTGCTTGAAATCTTACTTGTGATAAACGGTAAATTTGAGAGACAACACAGAGTTTCTGTGCAGCTAACCACATTTAGCGTGGCTGGCAAACACCAAAGCTCAGGCATGCACAAATGAGATGCCAACCTGCGAGCTCATCACAGCTGGTGCATGGGGCATTGCTGAAACGGCATAGAGAGATTTGCATGACTATAACCAGAAGCCTACCCTGCCCACAGGATGAAAAAGATTTCACCTCCTGAGCTGCAGGCAGCACGTGGGCTCCACTGCAGGAAGGGGAAATTCTCCTTTCCTTCCAAGAAAAAAAGCAAGCAAGCAAATGCACGTACATCTCATGGATGTCTTCTTGCTGGTAGGCCTGGAGCTAGTAAGTGGTGACATAATGAAATGTGTATCTTGATTAGTCCTGTATTGATTCTGTGGAGCAGAAACGGAGGTGGCAGAAAGATTGCTGAAGATAATCTTCTACCAAACTGCCAAGGGCTTGGAGAACCTGACACAAAAGTTGATGAGAGGGAGCTGGGATTGTTGGGTATGGCCACAGGGAGTCTGGGGAGGTCTGAGGATAGTGCCCAACCACGGCATAGGCAGGAACAGAGAAGAGGCACCCAGAGAGGGGAGCAGGTCCTCAGGGAGGTGGCGGGGGGGATCCTCATTCCCCTTGTATGAACTTTGCTGCATGCACTGACAAGCTAAAAAAGCTAAACTGAATTTTGATTTTTGTTTCACAGCCCAATGCTTTGAAACAAAGCAGGAGTAATGTCCTTATGTTTCACGAGAGTAGTACTGTTGAGCTGAAAAAACTCTCTGATAAGCTTTTCTCAACAGCAGAGGGTATTTTCCCACATTCAGCTTTTCCACAGTTTCTATGGTCTTTTATACTCACAACATTCATATCAAGATTCTGCCCTGTTTTTCTCGAGTCTTCTGTATGTTCATTCTCGAGCATGCTTACAATGAGAAACCTGACATTAAAAGTGAACTTGAAGAACTCTACCTCTGCGTGCTCTCACTGGTTGGATATTCAGCACCCACTGTAAAACACAGCCTCCTCTCTTGGTCCTATGTACCTGGAAGGACTGTCCACACTGGTGTGCTAAGGGACCAACATGGGACCTAGCATAAGTACATACATTTTGTGTCTTAACATAACGGTATCTAGACTAACTTCTTCCCAGCTACTCAAAAATTACATGCACAGGTATTCAGAAAACGTAAGCAAAACATGACATGATTTGCAACCACCACTGTTGTCTCCTTCTGCCAGGTAGGGACCCAGATTCTCTAACTACGGTGCCCTTTTGCTTCATGCAAAGATCATGATGGACTGCAAGTCACATCTGTTGTATCACTAGGTTGTCACCTGTGAGTCTAGACTAGAACTAGTCTTAATGCCAAACACAACCTCAATGGAAAAACATGTACTAGAAAAGGGGGATGCCAGGTTGGGAAAAAGGAAGAATCATAGAATCGTTTTGGTTGGAAAGGACCTTTAAGAGCATCGAGTCCAACCGTTAATCCAGCACTGCCAAGCCCACCACTAACCCATGTCCCTCAGCACCACATCTACACGGCTTTTAAATCCCTCCAGGGATGGGGACTCCACCACTGCCCTGGGCAGCCTGTTCCAATGTTTGACAACCCTTTCAGTGAAGAAATTTTTCCTGATATCCAATCTAAACCTCCCTTGGCACAACTTGAGGCCATTTTCTCTTGTTCTATCTTTTGTTACCTGGGAGAAGAGACCAACACCCACCTCGCTACACCCTCCTTTCAGGTAGTTGTAAAGAGCAATAAGGTGTCCCCTCTGAAGCGCATATGATCCTCACCAACAGGTAAGTGTGCTTTTCCTCTACTAGTACTGCCTGAGGTCAAAACAAGGGTGGGCTTTGCTCTCTTGCAGAGAGTGACTCCCTTGGGAAAAAACAGATGTTGTGTGGTCTTTATTCCAGACATCCCAAACCACGAGCTGCTGATCCTTTGTTACAGGTGTAACTCATATTGGCATAAATCCCTAGTGTAGGTATGCTACTAATTCATCAGCTCCAGCAATCTTCCCAAGCATTAGCACGCTGCTGATAGGAAATTTTGGATCAAAAAGTCCAAATCTAGAACTTAAATGAAGGTTGAAAAAAAAAAAGTCTCTGTGGATACAATACAAGCTAGTGCACAAGGGGAGTTTGGCACTGCCACGGAGTTACTCAGCTCTTAACATTTGCGTTCATTCATCAAGCTGTGTCTGCTAATGAAAACTTCTGGCTCCATCCCTTACTTTCAGGCACCAAACTTCCAAATATTTGATAACACAGACATCTGAAAGGCAGTACTTGTGGTCTGCTTTTCCCTCCCATTCCTTTTCTTTTTTTTTTTAAACAAGAATTCTCTAAATAAATAAGCTGCGTTTATCTTTGAGGAACCCCATCCACTACCAAAAGGGCAAAAAAAAGGTTGATGGTCAGGAAAGCACCCAGTGCTTTTTCTCTGTGACCTCCATCTAAGACCTGAAGACAAGCCCCTCCTGCTCTTCGGTATTCTCACCTCTGGTCACAAGATCAGCTTGCAGAGTCACTGCCCATGTCTCTGAAGCAAATTCGGACAGCTGAAAGATCTGTGCAGCAAGACTGTGGTAACAGAGACTTCCCAGTAAAGTCAACATGCATTTTTCTTGCCGATTTCAGCCAATTTGGGATGTCTCCCAAAACCTTTCCTCTGAGCATGCTAATTTAAGGGGCACCTCTTGCTCGGTTTAGGAAGCAAGTGTTGTGATGGAGCACTGGGTCCATTTTGCAAAAGAAAAATGTTGTCCCTGGCACATTTATGTTTTTGCCACTGATAGTAGATGCCATTGCAGAAAAGAAACACAAGGTATGGGGTGACCAAGAAGAAGGAACCTGGCTCTGGTATCCAAAGAGAAAGTGATTCCCCAGAGAGAGGGAATCCAGAAAGGCTGGTTGTGCATTTTGCACTCTGGCATTTTTGGGGGGAAAAGCACAAAAGGCTGTAGGTTTAACCAACACAGGACCACAACAGGACAGGCAATGAAGCCGACTCGAGGATGCCTACAGACACAAGGGCCATGCTGTTCTCTACTGAGTCAGGAGTCCAGGAGGAACAAATCATTTTCACATCCACTAAGTCAGAGTTTGACTTCCAAGGAGATCCAAGGGGAGAGATCTTGAAGGAAGTTCTTCAAAGCAGCTCTCCTCCCAGCCCTGCCAAGTGTGAGATCTGGGCATGGGGGATCAATCCTCTATCCTGTTTTTCCTGCACACTATCCCAGCCTCCACCTCCAACAGCTCCTCTGAGTTTTCTCCACATCTGGGCATATTTCTATTCATCTGCCACCCTTCTCACTGAAGAAGGGCTTCCCAGGAAGATGCAGAAGAACAAAACAATCACTGCAGCTCAAACTTGTATCCTTATCATGCCTGCAACAGCAGTCACTAACAGGTACTTATTACTGAAGAACAGTGCCAGCACGTAGCTATGCATCCCCAGAAAGCTCTACCAGGCTCCAGCAGTTTGGAGCTCAGGTCCTTCACTGAATTAGAGGTGGTATCAATATAATTAGTGGTTTTCCATGCAGACTGTTCTTCCATGAATGTTTTCGCAGCAGATCTGACTTCTGTGGTTGCATCCTTTCTCTTTTTGAGCCCGTGGGAACCATCAGCACCTTTGGCATCTTCTGGGGGAGAGCTCCACGGATTTACTGCAAGCACCACCTCTGTGGGTGATGCCCAAGGTTGGACACAGTATCCAGACATGACCTGTCTGGCACTTAATAGAGGAGATAACAACATCCTTTGATCTCCTGCCCCTGCTGAACCTAAGGTAGCCCAGGATGTGGTTTGCCTGCTTTGCTGTAAGAGCACACCTTGGGTCATACTCAACACCGCATCTGCTGTAACCCCTAGGTCCTTTCCAGGAGAGCCGCTCAGCCAGCTGGTTTCCAGCCTGGATCTATGCAATGGGGTTTTCCCACCCCCAATGCAGGACTTTGCACGTCTCGCTGCTGAGCTTCAGGAAGTTTCTGTTGGCCGAATCCCCAAGCTTCTCAAGGTCCCTCTGGACCAACGCTCTGCTCTTCAGCACGTCAGCCACTCCCCCTAGTTCTGCATTGTCCGCAAAGCTGCTGAGGGTGCACTCTGTCCAAGGGCATGCGTGGGAGGTAGGGGAAAAAGGCACAGGGAATGAGGAAGGGCCAGGGAATGTTCAACAGAAATCTTTTACAGTAGAAAAATGAGAAGTCTGGGTAATGTTCCCCAATGCATCTGAAAGGGAAGGAAGCAGCATCAGGCATTGCAAACTGAGCAGATGAAAGCAGAGGGGATGCACAGACAGGTCCAGAGCACCATGAAGGCTTGTAACGAGGGCTTAGTGGTCCCACTGGGCACCCCCCCATCACCGGTACATCCAAGCAAATCTACCAACTCTGCAATGCACCAACACACTCACCCCAGAGCATGAGGCTGTGCATCTGAATCATCCCTCCTGCCATTTCTTAAGGGATTCAAGGGGGGAAACTTTCACACTGGTCTTTGAGTCTCAGTAGTTTACACGTGTGGTTCTGCCAGGTGGCATGCAACGGTGCTATACTGGAGTGGTGTCTGCGGTACGCTGTGTACAAGGCTGTCAGCAGCCATAATCAGACACAGTGTACTCAAGAAAAGCTTCTGAACATCAGCCAAGCAGGATTTATTCCAAGCTCCTCATGCACCGCTTGTAACCCTTCAATATACGTTGCTGCTAGGAAAAGTAGCGCGCTCTCTCTCTCTGAACCAAAAATAGAAAGGATTAACACATATTTTTATCCCCCAAAGGAAACACAAGACCATTTTACCTTTGGAAAATGGGCTGTAGTCACTGGCTGCTTCCTAGGGGATTACACGGCATGCCTTGCCCAGTTTCAAGAAGTCCTTACAAGTTTGGGTTTTTTTAGGGATCCCCACGTTAGCAGCAGCAGTTGTAATGGGAATCCAAGCACTCTGTGAGTTTCCTAAACCTGCAGAGCCAGCATAACAATCCTACCCCCAGTGCTTTCAGGAGGTAACTCTTTTTCAGAAAAGGTAATGCTTGGGATGCTTCCCATTTGGCTCAGGCACTCCAGGGCTCCTGAAATATGGGCTACTAGCAATGCAGTAGTGCAATGACTGGAGATCATGGCCAAGACCCTAGTGATGCAGCTGGCACAACGCATCAGACCCTGATGGGGCAGTGTGGCCCCTGCTCCCAAGGTGGTTTCCAGGGCTCATTTCCTTGCGTCTTCACCCATGCTTTTTACGCCACTCCAGGATGGCAGCTCCCAAGGTTAGGGTGAGGTTGGGAGCCTGATCAAAGTTTGATGGCAGAAGTGACCTTTGCCACCAGGAGTGAGGTTGCGAGTCCAACAGCAAAACCAAACTGCTCAGGAGACTTTTCAGCACATATCGGGCCAAATTAACCACATGTGGAGAGACTTAAGGATTGTGAATGTGGGCACCATTCGGGCAGAGAAACTCGGGCTTGCCAAATCTCTCTGGAAAGCATTGTGGCCATACACAAGTATCTGCACCAAGCAAGCTTGCACCCACATTTTACGTCTCACGTCCACAGTTGTACCAACAGAAGATACAACTTGTAATTCCCAGAAGCAGAAAATACTCAAAAAAAGAAGCTCTAACCAGTAGTCCTCAGAGGTCCCAATGGCTTGGATGTCCTTTAAATATGAAGAAGAGAGGGTCTGGGGTCTTTGCTTTGGGTTGGGTTTAGGTTTTGTGGGTTTTTTTTTTGCTGTTTTTATGCTTGCCTGTAGATCTTGCATAATCAAAAATAGAACTGTAAATTCATCAGCTGCTTTGGTCTGTGCAAGTAGTTCACTCGGCTCTGTTCACAGCTCAACCTCATCCTGCAGTGAAACTCACATGCTTTGGTTTGTTACGCCAGCATAGTCTAATTCCAGAGATCACAAAAATAATATTCCAAGTTTAATCCCAAAGAAAGGATTACTGGGGATCAAATCCATTATTTCACATTAAATCCCTTCTATGTCTTTTTTTTTTTTCCCATCAGTGATCAAAGCAATTGGATTTCAGCTCTAAAACGCTGCTGCTATACAGCAGAAGAGATCCTTGCTCAAGGCACAGGGCTCAACGTTTACTTTCATTTTTTGCACAGTATCAAAGGAGATTTATTTTTTCCCCCTTGCCAAAAATAAAGTCTGGTCTAGATTCTCAGCTGCAGCTGAGAACACTGGGAGAGAAAGTAGCTGCGGTTCATTTTTGCAGCTTCCTAATCTTGTAGGATAGTTTCTAGTGCTCTCAGTTGTCTGCATCCCGCCACGACTGTTTCTTCATTTGAGAATCTGAACCGAAGAGCCAAGCTCTGGCTTCAGCAAGGGAAGATTCAGAGGCCACCAAAGGGTTGTTTTTTTTTTTAACTCTAAATACAAGGCCAGACTCAGCTCACCAATTCCAGCTTTTTTCTTCATTCATATTTCCACAGTTTGCTGTATGAAGCTAAGCAGATATGAGAGCCTTTAGCATTGCACTGTCCAGGGATGGGACATTGCAGCTCTAATCCCTCGCATGTATGGTTTTTCCATACAACATGGATAGAGTCACCAACCACGGAGTCCTAGACCTGCTGGCCTTGTTGGAGGGAACAACGATGCTAACATGGACAGAGGCAGCCACCTGCTCCCCCCCTGTATCACATCTTATGGAAGACACAAACAGAAACAAAACTGGTATCAGCCTTGACAGCATGCTACGTATAAATAGTACGAACCAGACTGGGCAAAACAGATTGTGCATCATCATTACTGTGAAGTCAGGCTCTTTATGGTTCCTCTGTTAACCAGACCATATTTTTAGTCTTAATCTCAATCTGCTTGAATTAGCTTTGCTAAAGCGAACAGAATGATACAGGTCAGATCAATTATTATGAAAAATTCAATTACGATAGTGCCATATGTGGCACTATAAAAAGAACTCAGCTGTACATATGGCTGATGAAAGCAACAGCAGTTAATGGCACAAATGTCCACGACATTGTGATGTCCTTTAGTCCTTCAGTGCTTTCTACATGGGCCACGTTGAGAGGAGGGAAAGTGCCTACATTTGTCCTTTTTGAAAAACTGCACCAGCTTTCAGATGTCCATCTCCACCACCCTCCAAAAAAACAAGGATCATCTCCTCATGGAAGCTGCATGGAGCATTGAGAGTTTCTTTCAGGAGGTGGCATTGATCTTGAGTGTGTCATGAAAATTTCCACCAAAACTTTAAAAATCAGATTTGCCCATCATTTCTTAAAACAAAAGAGCTGCCTTGTTTGCCTACAGATGCTTGTGACTATGAGGCTCTAAATCCTTATGCCTGAGCAGTCCTTTAATCATGAGCGACAGAGCACCTTGCATGGGCTAAGGCCAATGTGCAGGTTAAGTCAAATACGCATCATCAAGTGCAGGGCTGGGACTTGAACATCTGAGCACACAACCTAAGAGGAATGTTGCATGCGCTGGAGATTCATCCCTTTTCCCAGGAATGGGGACAAATTTCTGCTCATCTCAGGAGCAGCATTGAAGCAAAGCCTGCTGAGTAATGCACAAATCCTGAAAAATCCAACAAAATTAAAATCTTCCCACTCCATGCTTTGGTGTCACAGGAACCAGGCCTCTCAAGAAAACTAGGAAGAGGAGGAAGACTCTACAGTGCCCTGGTAAAGAGGAGAGCTGGCCAAGCTTGTGCCACCAGCCTCCTGGCTCCCCTTGTACTTTCATCACTTAGAGCAGTGATTTCCAAAGTGGGATGCGCAAGATGATCCATTGGGTTCCAGGAATAAATATTAGAATTTCAGTAGCACATTTATATAATTTATAAATAACTATATACACATGCATTGGAGGTGTGTGCTCAAAAATTTTTTGCAGATAGGGGTGCACGATCAAAAAAGTTTGGAGACCACTGACCCAGAGGAATCCCCACTCCCAGCAGCAGTTTTAGCCCAAAAAAAATCTGGAAAAGCCGCTGCTACAGCAGGGCCCACCCCCACCCCACAAAGCTGAGGGAAAGGAAGGTGAGGGAGAGACTGTCCAACACCCCCAGCATGGGAGTGGAAGCACAACTGGCACTCATCACAACAGTAAAACCAGCTATGCAAAGTGCTGTCCTGGTTACAGAGGAAACCAGCCAGGGAAACAACACCAAAATAAAACCCCAAACCCAAGAGAAAAATGCATTTTCTTCACCCTCCATTCTCCATGGAGATGGTTTTGGTGCTAGTCATGGCAGGAGGATGTAAGCTGCTCCTAGGGAGAAATACCGTGTCCTGGCATTCCCTTTCAGCCTGTAATGAAATAGGAAGGAAGTGACCAGGACTAGAACATGAAGCAAAAGCCTCTGAGAAGTTGCCACCAACTCAATATAAAAAAAAAAAAGCCTTCAGTGGATTGATCAGTGTTCAAAAATACATGCAAAGGATGCTCTTCCACGTCAAACTGCACTGGCACGCTCCTTCTGCACAGGTTTCCAGATGGTCGGTCTTTTTAGCCCTTCCTTTCTTTTAAGCAGACAGCCTGAGGCACAGCAGGACCATATCATCGCTTTATTTTAGAGAAGAGAAAATAAAAGTTCTTCTAGCAAAAAGAAATTATTTTTCTAAAAATAAACCCCCCCAAATTTCTCAGATTTCCTTTTCTTCTTCTTATTCTTCCTCGCACAAACAGATACTTTTCAGAGAGCAGAGCTCAGCAGAGATTTAAAGGAGCCTCATGATGGTTGATAGGCCCTGTATTGCAGTCACTGATTCACAGATTAATTGTTTTTTCAAGTCTAAATCATGCACTCCATGCCGGACAACATCAAGTGCAACAGAACAGAGCCTATACATTATAAATCTATTTCTTAAACAGTTTTCAAGATTTTCAAAAAGGAACCCGTTAAAATGATTTCACACTCTCTTTCACTAAAAAAAATACTAGTTTGTTGAGGTCTGCTATGGAACTAATTGACTTCAGGAGGCAAACCTTAAATCTTGGTAATTATGTACTGCTTAAGTGTGATACTAGAGCAGGTCTTATTACCAAGGGAAAAACCTGGCCTTGCATGTCCAGGGGTTTCAGGGTTGTGAATTGAACAAGTTGCTTTTCCTGACACCATATTCTGAAAACGGAGGGGAAAATAATCAAGAAGATCATGCACATTCAGTAGGAATCAAAATGCTTTTTACCATTTATCTTTTCCTCTTTCAAAAAGTTGCTTGACAGGACATCTGCAGAAGGGAGGGAAGGATCTCCCAAAGATGCCACGCTCCAGATCCTGGCCACGACCATGGTGTGGCTCTCTCGTGTGTTCCAAGGCACATCTCCCACCAAAAAATACATGGCTTAAGCAAATACTCAGCAAGTTCTTATGCTCACACGATTAAAGAAGCTGTTGGTTTAGGAACCCAGCAGCAGGCATGTTCACATCTGATCGTCCCTTGTGCTTGGCCCTTCATTGAGAGCTCACCCCTGGAAGATGCTAAAGGGAGCAATCTGAGTCAATCAGAAACACAAAGCCACTCAGTCTCAAAAAAAAACACTTGGATTTGAGTCAATAGAAGTTTGGAAAATTATTTTAGGCTAAATTCTTCCTCAGGACATGATCTCCAAGGGTGAAAGCTTGGCCCCACCGAGGCCAAGAGCAGAACTCCTGCAGACCTCAGCAGGACCTGGCTCCCACCCAAAGCAAACTGTTCAAGTCTCAGTCAAGCTCTTCAGCTGCAGACGTTCATTTCTATTATTTTTGTAGCCTTTTGTCTCACCAAAGGGATCCTTCCGCAGTGGCTATCCAAGAGCTGTTGACAAGAGGGAAGAAATTTAATTTGCAATTGAAAAAGAAGTCTGTAATTTTTTTTTTCAATTGAAAACAGTATGTCTGTGACATGGTCTCCAAGCGTGTCAGTGTCTATCTGGCCAGTGGAGGAGCCCCACATAGCTCAAACCCTTCGGGGACTGCGATTATGCTTTGTTCTATTTCTGCATAGCACCTAACCCTACAGGACCCTGCATCTGCAACGGGAGCCTTCCAGGGACCATGGTAAAAGCAATTATAAATACAAGCATTTTGATTTTAGCCTTGTTGACTTCCCTTTTGCCAGCATTGTTTGTCATTCCCAGCGGACCAAAGGCATTTTTTCCTCTTGAGGAAGAGCGCTGTGACAATGATGTTGAAGCACTCTCCAGTTTTACATTTGGAACAACAATAACAAGTAAAACATGAACTGTCAGTTTTACAACAAGTTTTGTAACTTCTGATGATTTGTTTTAAAGCCTCTGCTCCTGAAAACCAGTAGTTACACCAATCTCAATTCTTGCTGTCAGAAGGAAACTTCTAGTCCACATGGCCACAGGGTACGGCTCAAAAACACGACCCTGAGTGTGTCAAAAAGCTGGAAAACTAAGAACAGCCTACGCTGGACTAGTTTTGTTCTTTGAGACCTCCATGAGCCAGCCAGGCCATCACGTGGCTGACAGTGATGAACACCCATTGCATACCAGCTCCATGGCACCCAACCACAAGAGCAGAAGTGACCACAGTGCCTGTCAGAAGAAAGGTTGGGACAAATTCACTCAAGAAACCAGTGACACCAATAACCATAACCAACGTCTATTCCCTTTGCTCCTTGTGTTAACATGTCAAGAAATTTTGCCCCAAGAAGATTTTCCTCCCTGAATGCCACAGGTTCAGACCTCAACTCTCTACCGATACCCAGAAATTTTCACCATATGCTTGCAATTATGAAATCTTTCTCAGCAACAAGAAACACAATACACTTCGAAGGAAAGAAAATAAACTAGGTCTTCCTTCTACCTTCATCTACTCTCCACACGCTCTGACATTTTTATGCAACTGGAACAGGGACGCGCCCTTCTCTTTTCTATATGCCAAGTTGGTTGGCTGCCATGTTATTAGAGCCCACAAATCTCTGGCTTCATCCAAGGAAGGAAGTCAGGCTCCAGCAAAGGCAAGCTGCATTGAACTTGCTCGAACATGCATATTTCAAGCGCTGTCTTCTCTCACAGCCCAAAGAACGTTGCAACACCATCCAGATAGAGCCTTAGTGTAACATGCCAAAGCTGTTGCTTACATTAAGGTTAGGTCCAAGCCACTAAAGGCAGATGTGAATTTTAGACCTCAAGAAATGCAGGGCTACTTGAACGTCTGGCATCTCCAAAGCTTTTGCCCCAGGACACAGGGAAAACTTGAGCTTTTGTGTAATTTTCTTTGCTCACGTTTTTCAAATGGACACATGGGATTGCCCATCAACAGCTTAGTATTGCTGACATCAAGTTAAAGTAATTCCACCAGTGTCATCTTAAGCCTTTGTCTCGGCTGTTGTAGCACCCATGTGATTACAACCACACTTATATGTCTGGGCTGGTGACAAGTAGTAAGGGCTGAAAATTGTGTTTGATACCAAATGTGCATCATGTTGGCATTTCTTGAATCAATCCACCCTTTCCAATTGCACCAGAGGATGAGGATGGGCAAGCTGCACTTCTGAAACAAGATGGAAATCATACTAACTACTACGGGAAACACAGCCAGCTCTTCTGGAGCTCTTCTGGTCCTTCAAAAGAGATATGGACAACAGAGGACAGGGCAAGCTTGAAGGTAGGGCTCCCATAAACCTAAATAAGTTCCTGCAGAAGCAGCTGTAGGATGGCCTGGATGCACAAGCTTACTTCTAGTTTTGGAGGAGTTTTCACAGCAGTTTGGCACATTAAATAAAGTCTTTGGCTGCATTCAAACACACATCAGGAAATGTCCTGTTTGCTGGACTTGGCTTTCACAAGTTGAGAAGAACTCCTGAGAATATTTTGCTGTAAGGCTAAGCTTTGCCAGAGGGAGAACTTTACAGGCAAATGACTTCTACATCACCCTCGAAGAACCAGTCCACAAAGTCATGTATGATTTCTCCTTCCTCTCTCTCTTCACCTCAGATCAACCCCTTGTAAGAAGTCTTAAGTATTGCAGTCATTTGTGAGTCATTCGTGGCACCTACACCACGCATGTAGCCACCTGAAGCAAGCACCACCGGAGCCAAGCGTTATGCCGCAGGAGGGACACAGTGTTCCCTCAGCTGCACGTCTCGCTCCCTCGGCAGCTGCCGTAAAGGCTGCTCTTTCTGCTACGGACACCAGAGGAAGTTGAAAAAAAACTTCTATCAAACAAAAAGAGAAGGATGGGGGGGGAAAAGTTAAAAATTAATAAATGCATCAAATAAATATGAAGGTTCTGTAGTGCTGATTAGCTCAAAACTGATTTCCCCTGGGACCAAAGCCCAGCTTCTAACACCACCCAAACACATCCAGACCAAATTCTTAAAATCCCTGTTCTTCACCCAAAAGGAAAATGGGCAGCTCCCCCTGATTTCTAAGTAGCATGCTTTCCTTTCTAGCTAGTTAGGTCCTTTGCATTTTAAACATCTTCTTCAAGTTAGTGGCAGTTCTGAAGCAGGTGATGTCTGTGGTGTACCAAACCCAGATGCCCTAATGCACGCTTGCACAGGACCACAAAATGAGCTGGGGAAATGATGACAACGTCAAAATGCTAGATAGCATCAGCAAGAGTTGGGATTTCTTTGGAGGGAGCAGTCTTTTTCTCCCCCCCCTCAAAAAAATGCTGAAAGTACAAGAACTAGGAGAACACATAGGTTATTTATGAATCCCATGGTGAGAAGGACAAGGCCAGTTCATAAATCTCCACACTAGCCAGGAGACCAGCCTACTTGCAGGAATAAGGGCCCAGAAGACCTGTGTGATTACAGCATGGCCACAGGCTAACAAACTCTCACACCAAAGAGCTCACTGAATTCTTGTAAGAAGTCCCACCACGCTGGAAACAATACTTGCCTCTTCTTAGCAAGCCTACAATTTCAGGTTCTTTTGAGGATTTTTCAGAACAAAATGTTGTTCCTGGAAAAATTTAGATTTATTAAAACTGAAGCTTTTCATAGAAGGAATGTAAGAATAAGCAGCAGCCTGGTGCTTAGAAGCCTTCTGGGAGGACACAAGGACTTAAATTCCTGCTATAATTCAGCTCATGGACTGGAACCTAGATTTTTCCACCTTCGGTTTACTATCTGATCTGGCATATAACTCTGTCCTCTGCTTCCCAGCCTGAGATTTCCCCCTTCTTGAGGCTTGTGGTTACATCTAAGTTACTGAGCTTGGCAAGGTAACATGACCTGGTGGTTGAGACATTCCCTTTGGGGGATTTGCACGTAGTGAGGGCTCTGACCACCATCACCAACCACAGAGCAGAAGTTCCCAAACTCTTTTCACTGGTGGTCCTACTTCCAGTTTCACTTCCAAGCTTGTGACCCTGCTTCCGCAATCCCTTAGGCTCTGCTGTCATATGCAAAGCACCATTGACCCCACCAGGCTCTGAATCTTCTGCTTGGGAAACCATTTACACCAAATTGTTTTCTCACTGGTCGTCTTTCTGTTTTGGGGCACGTTTGTCCCTGGTGATGGAGAAGCTTTACCCACCACTAGTAATTCATTCTCACCCAAACCAGGTTATAAATTCTGTTTCTGATTCCACCGCTGAACCTTTGTGTTGTTTCTCATTGTGGCATTTACTCATCGTGCACCAAACACAGCATTGCACCCTGAACGTCCTAAGTGAAGGTCTGACAAGCTCTTATTTCCACATTTTTGGCCAGGGCTTAAGTTTTGTTTCAGAGCTGTTCTGTTTTGTGGTTTCAGATGAGGTCTTCAGCTTTCTACATATGCAGGCAACACTCGCGCTTTTCTCTAAGCAAAGTACGGATACTGGACCATGTATGATGTATTATTGCAAATTTAGGACCACAATTTGTCACAATTCAGTGTTTAGGGGTCATTCCAGAACATCACACGGTTTTCTAAAGATGAGGCAATGACAGTGACCGTATGGTAGATACAAACCTGCTTGCAGCATTGCAGGATTTTGTTATAGCAGCTTTGCTTGTTAAAAAGGAGGACTCTCACAAGTCATTGCTTCTCTTTGAGGAAAGCTATATCTGCACAACTGTTAAGCACAGAAGCCAGTAAAGTCCGTGTAACTCTCTCATCACTGCACACGTTTCAACACCTTGCTAGATCACAATCTTAACCCATCTCACCTCATATCTTTATATGCATCTATTCCTTTGAGATTGCAATGAATTGCGTGCTCTAAATAACACTTCAGATATGTATGTTTGAGCTGGAAATAATTTTGCTCTTACAGTGTGCAAGAACTGTAACTGTCTCAGGATGAGTTAGGTCCGCAGTGGAGCATCTGCTCTGCTCCCTGGATTAGAGAGGATTCAGTAGGAAACGACACTGTCAGCCTTGTACCAGATGGCGACAGCATCATTCAAATAGCCTGCCCCTCTCTCTCTCCATACACTGCTCAGGACAATGCAACATCAGGTCTCCATAAGAAGAACAATTGATGCTCCCCATGCTAACTCTGGAGCAGAGGTTGTCCTGCCTGGTGGTCCCCTGCAGCTCCCACAGTGTGTTCATACTGGCCTAGACAACAGTGCATTTCTTCTTTCCCTAAACCCATAGGCAAATAATATCTTCCCCTAAAATTTGCTAATCCCACTTGGACAGGCAACAGCAAATTCCAGCCTGGGAGCCCCGAGATGGACTTGGGCAACCTCCCCACCAGCAGGAGTGTGCTCCTGCCAAAGGACCAGGGCAGCCATGGCATTTTCTAGCCAAGCAGCGAAGGGGGACAAAGATCCCCCTTGGTCTCTGGTTGACCTATGAAGACTGGCTGAGAGAGTTGGGGCTGTTCAGCCTGGAGAAGAGAAGGCTCCAGGGAGACCTTCTAGCAGCCTTCCAGTGCCTGAAGGGGCTACAGGAAAGCTGGAGAGGGACTTTTTACAAGGGCATGGAGTGATGGGGCGAGGGGGAACAGTTTTAAACTGAAAGAGGGGAGATTGAGATGAGATATGAGGAAGAAATTCTTTGCTGTGCGGGTGGTGAGACACTGGCCCAGGTTGCCCAGAGAAGCTGTGGCTGCCCCCTCCCTGGCAGTGTTCAAGGCCAGGTTGGATGGGGCTTGGAGCAACCTGGTCTAGTGGAAGGTGTCCCTGCCTGTGGCAGGGGCGTTGGAACTAGATGGTCTTTAAGGTCCCTTCCAACCCAAACCCTTCTGTGATTCTGTGACCTGTGCCAGGACTCTGAGGTCTGCATCCACCTTTTCCCCTTCTCCATGGACAGCTCGAGGTCTCCAGGTGAGCACCTGCTCAACCGGGTACTGTGGTTCTGTGGTTGTTCTCCCTCTTCACCAAGAGGTGAAAGCAGAGCCCCCTTACCCTCCAGCATACGGGGCTTGCTCTAAAAAAACCCACATATATTAGCTCAAAATCAGGGTCTCCCCACTTATACGCAATTACAAGTAATGTTTGCCTCAAGTCAAAATGTTCAGACAAGACTCTTCATGTCCTGATGTCTGCATAGGCAATGCTGAGGGTTTTCCCTTAGTGCTGGGGTACCTGATACTCCAACAAATCAAAAAATAAGCAGTTCAGCACCATTGGTTCAGTCATCATCTCCCAAGACCCAGGAGCTCGGCTGGTTGCATGGGGGAGATCACTTGTGCAAGTGCATAACTCAGCCCTGTTACAGAACCCTTCTTTACTTGCACCCACCAAATAATGAAACCCTCATACTGAAATTATGAGGTAGAGGGCAGGATTATTCTTTCTAATATGGCATGCAATAAGTGGTCCTGAAATGAGCACTTGGCTCCCACAGGTATTTCTCTGTGGTATTTAGACAATGCTGATCACCCAGATGAAACAAGTGAATTTAAGAATCAAAACCAGAGCAGACCTGGCTCTTATCTGTGCAGCTTGGCTTCTTGTCGTCGCTTCACATTTTCACTCAAAGTGCTTTGTTTGCCCACCACTCCCCCAGAAAACAGCCAATTCCCACGCTACACAGAGCTGTTTTTTCAGTGCTTTTATCACCTGTCGAAGGAAGAGAGTGGGTCTGTTTTACTCAGCCTAGGAATTAAGAGCACGCTATTGCTATAGATCTGCACGCACGGCGGAGGTTGCAAAGCACAATTTAAAAAAAAAAACAACAAAAAAAAACCCTAGAAGCCGAAGTTACCACTGAACATTCAAGTTGCAAAAGTTTCAGTTATGCAAGCACACATTTCCTGGGTGTGAACATCTGACACGCAGTAAATTAGGTGGAGAAGGAAGTTAATAAATGAGCACAACCAGCACATTTGGAAAGTAGGTGGATTTGAAACTTTCTAAATAAAATCAGTCATTCAAACCTCCATGCTTTGAGTCAGCCTGTGCGCAGCATCTCGACTTTGCAGCTGGGTGCAAATGCTTGCAATCACCTCTGGAAGACGTACCCCCGCAAAAAAAAAAGCATGTACAGGTTCCCTGGATTTTGTGGAAGAGAAATATGTATTGCAGGGAGGATTTCCTTACACCTATTTCAACACACTGTGCCTGTTACCTTAAAAAGGAAAAAAAAAAACCAACCATTTACTCTTCTCTTGAAAGAAAACCCTGGGCTACTTTCCCCACCTCAGCCTCCACAGGGCCCTACACCAGATGTGCTCCAGTTTGCATATGTCTCTCCTGTACTGGGGATACCAAACTGTTCCCAGTATCCAGATGCAGATCCCCAGCGCCAAGAGAGAATTATGCCTTCCCCAGACCAGCTGCATGCTGCTTTCAGTGCTGCTTCTGAACCAGCCCACCACCCCTTGGGACCCCAGGTCCCCTCCAGCATCGCTCTCCTTCCACCAGCTCCCTATCCCTTTTTTCCATGCAATACCTCCCATACAGATCCCATGCCTCAAATTTGTTGTATCAGCATATTCCACCCTTGCTGTCTCTCCTCTGCGCTATCCAGATCATCACAGTGTGTCTTTATGAAGTGGCATCAGTTTTTCCTCTAAAGACAAACTCTTTTTGGAAGCATCTCATTTGGTTTTAGACCTGCAAGCCTCCTGGAGAGCAAGACCAGTCTGCATCCTCAGTATCAAAATCAGACGAGAGGGCTGAGTTGCTCTAGATTTTAGCAAGAAAGGAAATAATTCTGCAGCCAGTCTGTGATTTAGTACAAATTTTCTGCATATTTTGTTTTTTTTCTGTATGCTTGCTGCTTTTCATTGCTTTTCATCCCCTATCACAACTACATTTGAAAGGCAAACCCTTACCTTCCTCCAAATTCCCTCTGTGAGAAAATTCTTCAGAAGTCTATTGAATCAAGTAGCAAACCACACTGATGTTTTGAGTGTCTCAATTTGGTCCCTGTTGTCAAATCCAGAAAAAAACCCCCACAGATCTCCACGGCCAAACTCACTCGAGAAAAACTGAAAACAAACCAAGTAATAGGAAGTCCACATCCAAAAATAACCACATGTCCATCATTAGTGGTTTGGTTGCTCTTAGGGAATCACAGTTCAACAAGGTCATACACTGTCAGTCTATGAGCAAGATTTAATTTTTCAAAGGGAAACCAAATTCAAGCAAGACTTCAGACTCCTCATGGAATATAAAACACAAATTTAAGCGTTGACAGTTGTGCTTCTTGGTCTATTACCTGGGCGCATTAAGCACTGCATAGGAAATAGTGACCTTCCTTGTGTGAGTCTTCCCTAGGACAGGTCCCCAGGTGGTAGAGGATCTCCATCCTCAGAGATGCCCTGACTCACCTGGACACGGCCCCCAGCAACCTGCTGTAGCTGCAGTGTTGGCCCTAGGGACCTCCAAGGGTGCCTCCCTACTCAAGATTTTCCATCATTAAACTTTATCCAGGCTGATGTCATGGCAGATCCTGCTTTTTTTTTTTCTCAGAACAGTCATCAAAGTCTTGGTCTACCCAAAAATGTCTGTTCAGTGTCCATTTAAAGTTGATGTGTGAGTGGGACTTTGGCCTAAACAACCACCGTTTGGAAGTTCAGCTGAGGCCATCCATCCCACGATAGGGGCTTTTATTCTTTTAATTCCCCATCATCAGTGCTGACTTACAGTCCCAGAAGCAATGACCCAGCACACTGCTGCTGTCTACAACACCCCTCCCTCCATAGGTGGCGGAGGCGGCTGGTCACCAGGGTTTGCCATGTGAGATGTTTCTCAAGGGGTTTTCAGCAGCCGAGGTGGTACCTGTAGGCAACAGAGAGCTGAAACCCCTGCTTTAGTCCCCGCCGTGCTACAACCTCAGCCCGCGACGCCGAGGCCACTAGCAGATGTTGGATCTTGTCATGCCTGCTTTTTTTTTTTCTTTTTACTTTAAGAATAGCATCTGGTTGGCTTGATCCCAAGGCTGTTATTCAGCTCTGAAGCCGGCCTCAGCCATGGCAGCAGACAAACCAAGCAGCTTCGGCAGGATTTACCCAAATTCTGTGTTACTTGGCTTTTCCGAGCACTATCTTAATTTTATTCCCGTGCAACCTCTTATTTACACGACCACTTTTTTTTATTATTGGTCCTTCCAAATAACCCTTTGCCAGAGCAAGGTAAAAAAGAAGCAGCAACAACAACTACTGCTGTGAGGACACGGGAATAAGTTGTGCATCGGGACGGGGAGCCTGAGCAGCAGCCGAGGACCCACGGCTGTTGTGCAATGCAGAGCTGGATGCGGCCTGGCCAACCCCGGTGCCGTGACCAAATGGCACTTCTGCCACAGGACTGGGGCCAGCACTGGAAAAAGCTCATCAGCACGAAAGTTCATAAAAACATGAAAACGACGCTGGCAAGGCTTCTCCCCTGCAGAGCAGCACAGAAGTGTAACACAAAATCCACCAAAACTCTTCGTTCTTTTTTTTTAATAAAAAAATACCACATGGCCAAGAATCAGCCCAGGCTAGGCCCTCGCTGTGGGAATCACACCTTCCAATTATTTTCAATTAGAAGGATGTCCAGACTCACCAGCAAGTTTTAATCCCATTAATGTGTTCCATGTACATGTTTAGATGTCTCCCATTCAGTCTGTCTTGCAGGACAGACATAATGCCTTTATGGGAGCCAAAGGTATCTCATCTGTGTGAGATTCAATGTTCAAAACTTGTCATTCATGAGCAGAAAAGGCTGGACTAGGCATTTCCCATGATTGACCACCAAGTGATTTTAATTACGTTATTCCCCCCTCTCTGCTGCCAGTGCTTAGGTCATCCTGCATCTTATCAATGGCTTGAGTTGTCTTCCTGCAGCCTCTCTGCCCATCTCAATAGTGGGTTTGGGTAGGTCTCAGCAGCTCTCAGAGCTCCTCAGGCTTCTTCAAAGCCATCAGGAGCTACTTATCCAAAAGCCAAAGGTGTTATCATGGCTGTTTTTCATTCAAATAGTGACATGGGAGGGCATTAGTGTTCGCCTGCTATGCCTCTCCCCCACTAGCACAGGGTCCCGAGGGAGATTTTTTTTTCTGACTTTAAGAACCTCTAACACCTTCCTGGTCAATTTATCCCAATGTAATTTATCTTCTAAGGTCTAACCCCAACCATTTCACCTCATCCACCATGAACCAACTCTACGCACCTGAAGGCTCAGGTCTCCTGATGGCGACGTTGGCAGCAGGAAGAGGAGACGGTGCCATTTATCTTTTCCTTTTAATCCCACTGGCCCAAAATTTCTTCTCATCTGCTTTTACCTCCTTACCAGTTTTGAATAAGTCCTAACATCTTGTTGACATCCATGGCTCTCTGTTTGCTCCTTCCATCTCTTGCAGACTGTTTCAAGGCTTAGTTTGGTTTCCATTTTGAATGGAAGTCAAGCTTGTCTTGACTTCCCCTCTAGGCCAATCAACGTGGCTTTTTCACCAGCGCAGCCTTCCTCACCAGGTTAAGGGCTTTGGAGCATCTGGTCAAACATCCTTGAGCAAGTCCCCATAAACTGGGACCAAATAGCAGCTAATTCCTACACCGATGGCCAGTTTCATTTTGTGTTGAGCTGATGTTTAATAGATTTCATTTGCACCGGGAGACTTTCCGAGGTGGAATTACTGTCTATAACATTTAGCAATTCCAAGAATATTTTATAATTCTGACAGCCTGCATTACCCTCAAGCCTGCCATGGTAAACACGCTCTTCCCTTTCCCTCAATTGCAGATGGCGATTTAGGCAGTCAAGGTTTTGTGTTTGTTCTCTAGTGTGAGCCAAACGCTATTATTCCCCCCCCTTTTTTTTTTCCTGGAAGGACATTGACCTGCAGGCATTCAAGAAGATTTTTCCCCTCCCTCTCCACACTTTCGGCAGCGTGGTGACAGACATTTGCAAAACGAAGGATCCTGGAGGCCAAGTGCCTTTCTGAGCAGGTCTTAAAAATCAGCTGTCTGACATCCTAGGAAAGAAAATCCACCTGATTTCAGTAATGCCATTTGCAAGCAGAAGCTAGCAGCATTGGTACCAAGTAACTTCACAGCTGGCATGGCATTGGGTAAAGGTTGGACTAGAGACACACAGATGGCTCTTCTGACATAAATTATTCTCTGATCCTAAGCCACATCCTCTCTCCCCCACTAGACACTTCACCAGATTATTCCTTCATGTTCTCAGGTGCTTTGGTTTGCCTCCATGTCATGATGCTGTGCTACACGGAGGCATGGCTTCCTCTTGGTCTCCTATTTCGGAAATAGTCTAATGCAGCCATGTTCTGCATTAAACCAACCAAACATGTCCATTCAACAGGAGAGGAGCCGATGTCCCACAAACCCAGGCTCTCCCAGATACATCACTTCCCACAGGAGTGGTTCCCTTCTCTCATGGGCTCCATCTTCCTCATGGGACAGTGCATCCTCACCTACACATTCATCTTGTAGCAATGGACAACGTGCCGACATCTTGGTAGTGTTGGCACTCGAGGACGGGGAACTACAAGATGCTGATGGAGGAGCTGCTGCATCACTCCCACCCCATCAGTCTCACACAGGGCTGAGGTGCAGATGACGAGAAGAGCGTTGCTGCTTTAAGGAGAGACAGGAGTTGACAGCCCCGAGCAGGAGAGAGGTAAACCTCAGCCAGGGCTGCTCGTGGGCAATGTCCATGGAGCCGCACCCCTCCAGCCCTCGCAGGGAGCGAGCCAAGGCTCCTTGCTAATTTGAAAGACATTTGAATACAACTGGTTTTCTAGAGATTTAAAGGGTCACAGATCTGGGACACTGGGTGAAAAAATATTTTTAAGAGATCATTTATGTTAAAAAAACCCACAGTTACACTTTAACATCTCTTTCTTTCCAGAAAGACAAGTGAGTGTTTCACAAACTGTAACAGACGTTAGTTTTCCATGGCAGGAGAAACCAGTGAAGATTCCTACAAAATACAAATAGCACAACAAATAGAATTAATAATTAATAGTAATAAATAGCAAGTTCAAAGATTGCAGAAGCAGCAGGGATGACTTTTACCAGGTGATCAGCTACAAGGTATTTCATCTTCTTGCTCTTTCCCCCCCCCATACCCTGGAGTGTGTTGGCTGGAGCCCATCCAGCTGGAGTCATCCGTAGCAGGCTCCATTGACTCTTGCAAGAAAAGCATTGGTTTTCACCCTGAAAAGAAGCATCTGTTCCAAGAGTAGCCCTCTGTCAGACAGCGCAGAAAGATATCACATTCCTCCCAAAAAACCTTGCCTAATCATCCATTTGGTTATTGCATCTACCCAAATAGACAGCTCACAAGCACTTCATTTCCAAAATGCAATTAACACCAGCCCCACACCCTGTTTTCAGCATGCTTTAAATTAGGTGCAAGTACTTACGGCTTCAGGAGTAACTGCGGTCTGCATCCAGCAATCAGATGGGGAGATCTTCCAGGGGGCTTTGCCCACCAATGAGATAGTTCCAGGGAAGCGAAAGTCACTGCTAAGTGACTTTTAGTGCTACGGCTGCTGAAGGAAAATAGGGTGAAAGTAAGGAGAGAATGGGGTTTAGGAACCAGAGATGGAGGGGCATTAAGTAAGTTACAGTCAAATGGGAAGCAGTTGAAAGGCAACTCCAACTTGAGAGTGAGCAGAAGAGTTTCCAAGGTGCCTAACGGCAACGAGTCCGTGCTATTTACATGCCCATGCACGCCCACGCCGATGCTTCGAGACGACAATCCCATTCAGTGTGAGCTTTCAGGCTGGGGAAGGAAATTGCTGTTAACCAAAGGTGCGGGCTGGAGGCCAGGAGAGGAGAGTCACTAATGGGCAAAGCAGATGTTGCTCGAGTCATCGCAGAAGGCAGGCGGGCCCAGGGCCAAGGGTTAGTAGAAGTGATGCTGATCCAAGCACAGAAAGCAGAGATGCTCGGGAGGTGCAACGGGGCTTCGGCGGGGCTCATCCTCCAGCTTTGCCATGGGATGCACCTCCAGAAGAAACACGCCGACGCTGCTCGTCCTCCCCAGGGATGAACGCATGCTTCAGTCCTGTGCATTGCTAATTCTGCAAAGCCAGATCCTCCCGCTGCTGTTAATTGGACTAACTTCAGCAGAGCCCCGCAGCTTCGCAGCCTCCGCTGACCTGCCCCTACATTAGCAGCTCAGCACTGGCTGGACATTTTCCTAAAAGCTCACACAAAGCCAAAAGAGGAGGAGCAAAGAGGAATGAAAAAGCCCAGATATCTCCCCCCCTCCCATGATTAAGCTAGTCCTTGCTTTCAGTCCTACTGTGTGACCAGTATATGTGTTTCCCCCCATTTTAGGTACACATACGTTAAGCTAAAAGAGGTAGGTTGCAGGCATGCAAGCTGGAAAACCCCCCTCCTTTTTCTTAGTTTTATTTATTTTACTCCCCACAGTCACCAAAATAATGTTTACAGACGTTGACCTTGCTTAAGATCAACCCAACGTGGGCAGAATACGACTGAGGGAACCATGGGTAAAAGCAGTGCTGGAGCTTCACTTGGGCTGGAGCCGCTCTGCAAGTCTGAACTCCCAGACCAGGGCACGATGCTACCTCTGAGCAATCGCTCTTCTAGGAAAAGGTGCAGCCCTTTCCATTAAGTTTATGACAAAGACTGTCACGCTGCCCAGAAGGATGCAGTCATAGCGAGAAGACGTCTTGTAGGGCAGAAGGGCTGACCCGGGACTTTTCATCTAAGGTGGCTTCTCCATCCTTAATGCTGCATTATCATTTCACCTTAAAACCATGGGAGGGGAAGAAGAACAATGGAGAGGTGATAGGAGGATTTGCACATGCACATCAAATACTATACGTGGTTCCTCTACTGGATGCCCCCTCCCTGGCAGTGTTCAAGGCCAGGTTAGATGGGGCTTGGAGCAACCTGGTCTAGTGGAAGGTGTCCCTTCCCATGGCAGAGGGGCTGGAACTAGATGGTCTTTAAGGTCCCTTCCAACCCAAACCATTCTATGGTTCTATGATTCTTCCTTCTCCTGTGACATTGAGATGGGCTTCAAGGAATAAGACAAAGAGTAGGACTTGATGTGTAGCGTGCAACTCCGAAGCATCACTCATTCAATCAAAATTATAATAAACATAACAAAAATCAAGGCATAAGATTAGTTTAAAGATCAGTCAAAAGACAAGAAAGAAGGATAAAAGTTACAGCTGCAGCAGGGAAAAACTTCAAAGAGTCAATTTTTTTCCATGACAAAGCACATTGCCCAAATCCAACCACTCATCATCATGGTAAAAGATTTCAGTTCATGTTTGCCAGCAAGTACGAGGGTTTTCCTCCAAGAGAGTGGACCAAAAGGGTCAAATGCTTTGCTTTTTGGGCTATGTAGAGGTTCTTCACCAAGAAGACACAGCTCAAACTTCTTCACTGCAATGATTTCATTTTAAAATATCCAGGGAAGTCATTTAAATGCAAACAAGCCATGGAAAATGTTAGCCTGCTGGAGAACTTGGGAGAAAGACAACTGAAAACAGAAGTGAGAAACAGGGAAATTTTAGACTGTGGCTACAACACCACAGCAGCGAGGGTTTTTTTTTAAATTATTATTATTACTTAAAAAAAAATACAAAAAGCAGCAGTCCAATGAGGTTTGGCCATTTTGTTTTCCCAAGTCCCTGCGCAAGCGAGTTTGAGCTCTTAGGAAAGAACACAACTGGCCGCAGCCGTGACACGCAGAGGCATTTTGGTAGGGGCAAGGCAGACTCTCAGGAGCACGCACTAAACCACGCTAGCCCTTACTGTTTGAGCTGCCTCCGAAGCAGCTGTTAAAACACGCTGTAAGATATCAAAGCGGCTCTAATTAACTTCCTGCTTTAGTACTACTTCAAAGTCTTTCGGAGAGATCTCAAACCAGAGTTTTTGCAGGGCAGTTTCTAAAGGAAAGCAGTTTGGGGCTCATTCATCGCCCACTCCAAACACATTTGAGATTCTCTTGTTGCTGGTTTTGTTTAAAAAGGAGGTAAAAAAGGCTACATCCATAAAACGCTCCTAACACACGGCATCACCTATCACAGGAGAAGGAACCAGAAAAAAAGTGAAGTCAATCAAATCCTTCTCTAAGCCGTCACCTAGAAGCGGACGAGCCAGTCCAGTCCTTCCTAGCAACGTTACCTTTGGTGTCTAACTCCGTTTTACCTGAAAAGGTTAAAGCTGTGTAAGCGCACACACAATTTGGGGTTTGCAATGTGAATGGGCTTGTTGAGTCTGGCCATGGGGACGCGGGCAGCATCTGCAAGCAGCTTCCAACGGCGGCATGGGCAGCAATGGAGGGGATGGATGGGGCCAAACCCTTCCTGGAAGCAACAGGTGATATGAGGGGCTGCAGCCCCAGATCACCATCCACAGGTTTAGGTTGGACATGAGGAAATGCTTCTTCACCCAGAGAACATCACACACGGAGCTGCGCACAACCAACCTTTTAATCCATCACTCACAATAAGAACAAACTGTTGACCATCTGGAAGCACACAACACCCCTCTGCTACTTCAGAGCGGGTCACCCCTCCTGGTGAAACCCCACAGGCTGACTGAGAGGGCATGAGGAGCCCCACCACCAGCCAACAACACCACCAGGAACTGCACTGATGGCTGGAGCCTTGAGCTGCCACCCCAAAATGGCTTCTTTCCATATTAGCCCCATTGCTGACCCTTTGCTCATCCAGGGCTTCCTCAAGCTCCTGAATGATGCTGGGTTTTGATCCACCATGTATCTCGGGGGTTTTTTTCAGTCTTGAGACTCTATGTTTATTTACACATTTGTTTTGATCTTTTTCTGGTCAGAGAGACATTTTCCCACATATCCAAGTCTGCGTCCACTCCAACACGCCGGGGTCTCCACAATCATCCACTTAACGACACATTTTCTTAGCTTTAAATCGCAAGTAGAACATTAATAGCTTCCTCATGTATCTGCCTAAAACTTCTTTGCAAAGCCTCGCTCCATCCCCATTACACACTATTAAGACCTACACACACACGAACCCCTGCCATGCTTTGTTTAAAACGGTTTTTTGGGGGTTTTTTGGGGTTTTTTTTGGTTTTGTTTTTTTTTTCCCAGGAAAAAAAAAAAGTTATTACGGCCAAAAATAGAACATTTTTCCGCTCTGAAGAACAAGCAGCATTCCTGGGAATTCAGACAAATAGCATTGGTCAGAAGACATCTAACAGACACCCGCACAGTCTGCGACATCCCAAAGCTGCTCCGACCTCCTCTGTTGCGGGAAAGCGTTCCATATTCCTCTTCCACCCACTACACAGAATAAAATCCGAAGCGACGAGCCTGTTTCTGCATCTTGCTCCATGAGAAAGTGTTGCTGCTCTCCAGAGGGACTTTTAATTTTTTTTTTTTTTTTTTTTTTGAAAGAGGAAATGTCTCCTCAATAAAATCTGATGCCGTTTAGGGCACAAGCCTTATCCTACCATCACTATGCACAATAATCAACACTGATATTTTTAGCAAAGTCTACAGTTTTGATTTCCTATTAGAAAATATGCAGTATTTCACATGACTGTAGGCATAAAAGTTACATATAGTAGTGACTATATACATAATAGTAAACAAAATTATATATAATCGTGAAACCATGTTCGACTGAAGAAAAGTTTGCGTAGAGGAGAAATTCAGGGAGATGTTCAGGGAGCCCGATACCTAATTTGATCATTGTAGGTCCCTCCAACTGAAAATATTCTATTCTAATTAGTCACAAATCACCAAATTTTAATTTCACCAGGAGATGATCTCATTTTAATTGAATCTGTTTAGCAACATGGGTTTTGGTTACACCAAGGCAAATGAGGAGCTCCATTTTCAGAGACATCTGGAGTATTTTGGGAGCCTTCAGGCTCTTCTGAGAGTGACAGGAAGGATGAATCCCGAGTTTCATTGACCTTCAGCTATGCTTAAATCCCTGATCGCCTTGAAGCAGACTTGGATGCTCTGAAATTTTACTGGTGACTTCATTAATCAAATACAGGTCAGAAAACCCGCTCCAGCAGCACATAGCACGCTGACAATTAAATGATTTGCATCTGAAGCGAAAACACTCAGGTCCCTCAACAGAGCATCGTGAACAAATAGTGCAAATAACGTGTCTTTGAGAAAGCAAAAGCTTTCTTGACAGTTGGGTGGGCAAATGAACACAACTCTCTAACCTAGGCCAGGCAAGGCATATTTGAGGGGTCCCTGATGCCCACTTTCAATCGCTGCCACGTCCCCAGAGAGCGAGCAGATATGGCAAACCAGCACCCTTTAACGTGAGACCTCGATGCCGGTTAAGCAGAGGTGCATGGATAAGCCCCTGTGATTTCAAGCAGCATCAGCTCCCTCCTTGCTGCTCTGTTCAATTTGATTCCTGGATCAGAGAGCAGCCCTGAGGAGAAGGACTTGGGGGTGATGGTCGACAAGAAGCTCACCATGAGCCGGCAATGTGCGCTTGCAGCCCAGAAAGCCACCCGTGTCCTGGGCTGCATCCCCAGCAGCGTGGCCAGCAGGGCGAGGGAGGGGATTCTGCCCCTCTGCTCCGCTCTCGTGAGACCCCCCCCGCAGTGCTGCGTCCAGCTCTGGGGCCCCAACATAAGAAGGACATGGAGCTGTTGGAGTGAGTCCAGAGGAGGCCACGAAGATGCTCAGAGGGCTGGAGCACCTCTGCTGTGGAGACAGGCTGAGAGAGTTGGGGCTGTTCAGCCTGAAGAGAAGGCTCCGCGGAGACCTTCTAGCACCTTCCAGTGCCTGAAGGGCTACAGGAAAGTGTGAGAGGGACTTTTTACAAGGGCATGGAGTGACAGGATGAGGGGGAACAGTTTTAAACTGACAGAGGGGAGATTGAGATGAGATATGAGGAAGAAATTCTTTGCTGTGCGGGTGGTGAGACACTGGCCCAGGTTGCCCAGAGAAGCTGTGGCTGCCCCCTCCCTGGCAGTGTTCAAGGCCAGGTTGGATGGGGCTTGGAGCAACCTGGTCTAGTGGAAGGTGTCCCTGCCCGTGGCAGGGGGATTGGAACTAGATGGTCTTTAAGGTCCCTTCCGACCCAAACCATTCTGTGATTCTATGATCATCTCATACCAAATCACCTTCCAGCTCTTTGGCCATGGAGATGCTGCTCTGCCTGCCTGTACATCCTGGCCCCTCCCTCATGTGAACAATATTTCAAACAAAAAGGTGAAAATACCCTTTTGATCCATTTACAGGGGGGAAAAAAATTCCTATTCTATTAAACGGACTTGTGGGCAGATTTGACAGCACAGCCTGGAAGTTCATTGCTATTAAATTGAACAGGTGAGAAACCTTTCCAGCCCACGATGGTTTTTTTGGTGGAAAAAAAAAATCCCCACCTTGGCAACACCTTTTCATGGGAAAACATCCATCGGAATGGGTGATTCGCCGTGCAAGCAGTGGGGCCCACAACAGCGAGTCGTGGGGAGAGGAGGGCAGGAGTAGAGGAAGAGCTCTGCAGCAGTCAGAGCAGTGCACCAGGCTACAGAGGAAAAACATCAGGTTTCACTCTTGATTACACCCAACCCAAGACCAAGAGGTTGAACCCAAGGCACCAGCATCCCCACATCGTTGCACACAGGATGCTCCATCCATAGCATCCACGAGAGGATGCCAAAACTTCTCATGTTTTCTTTGATTGTCCCAATATAGAAAAAGGCTGGGAATTTTTAACCCTCTAATTTTTCATGGGAGTGGAAACCCATCAGCATCTCAGCCCTACGAGCACCTCTGACAGCCTGGAGGAGGAAGATACCACCTAGATAAGGTGGTAACCATCTCATGCTGTTTTGACCCATAGCCAACCCCTGACGGAGCTGCAAGAAAGGTATTTCCATCTGTGGGGCATACAAGGGTTAGCTTATTCCACATTTAATTCAAAAAGCCAAAAGATCCCTGTGCAACAACGGGCAAAGCCCAAACACGCACCACGTCCAGTGCAAAGCTGATGGGTTCTAGACTTTGCCATTCCCTGCACTTCTGGTCAGTGCCAGGGATGTGCTGGCAAAGACACTTGCCTGTCAGATGGAAAAAAAAATCAGTTCAGGCCCCTTATTTAGGATCTAACTCAATAAAATAATAATAATTATGCGTTACCAGGAATCCAGCTGTATCGGAAAAGAAGGAAGAGTTGCAAGAAGGAAGACAAGAAAGTCAAGACAAAACCACCCCTTTGGGAACATGCACCCTGTGACGGGAGATCAGCACCAAGAAGGCCAAACCCTGTGCTGAACAGCCACATCCACGGAGGAGAGCGCCAGGCTGTTGGCATTTACTATGGCTTTACGCTTCGCTAAGCATCAGCATGGGGTTTACCCTGGTTGAGGTCCACAGGTGCTGGGTACGGCCTCAAGCTTTGGAAGAGGCTCCCGCGATAAAAGCCAGATGTCTGCCACCTCCAGGCTGAAATGGTCCAATATCAGCACATTTTGCACTGGAAAAAATTCTTTAAAAAGATACTATAGCTCAACCTGAGGATATGGCTCCAAGGGAGGGAGCCTGAGGAGGTCAGATCACAGGATTACGGTTTTTTCCAACCCTAAAGAGAGAAGTATCAACGTAAGGAAAGCAAGAGCAGCAGCTACTGCATATATGGCCCAAAGCTGCTCTACTTTTATTTATTTCTGCAATGAAGGAGGGAGAAAAGCTAAAAGAAAACAGACTTTCTGAGATTGCAGCTGTTCTGCAGCAGCCCTGCAACCCGCGCCGAGCACCGTGGGTCCGACGCACTGCGCAGCGCAACAGAAATCAGAGCGGGGACCACATCAGCTCGCGGTGAAAGACCACAGATGAGATAAAAAAAAAAAAATCAACTTTCGGCAGCAAATGGAACAAAAAAACCAAGCTGCAGCCCTGGCGGGACCGAAGAAAAAAGGAAAAAAGAGAAAATAGGTGAGGACTGACTCTCACGTGAGATAAAAAAAGCATTATTAGGCATAAGCACTGCTGAACCTGCTCATTAATTCAAAATGCTTATTCAAGAGCAACCATCTCCCAATTAAACTACTTAATGGGCTTCAATTAAAAAAAAAAAAGAAACACGTGCTTGAGAAACTGCTGACTTCAATCTTAGGATTTTAAATTCAACATGCAGACCAGCTAGAAAAAAGGATTTTAGCACCAATACCGCATCGCCTGCGTTGATAGGCACATGCAACGGCCCGTGGATCTATGGCAACTGCACACGCAGGACTTCTGCCATGTAGACCCCCCAGGGAAAAGAATCTGTGCCCGTCTCCCCACCAAACTGTCACTACTCCACCACTAATTACATCCCCCCCCAAGTCACAAAGAGGATGACCCAAAACTGCATAGTCTCCTGGGAAATGCAAACTCTGCACAGGTCCAGTAGTCACAGCTGCACGTTAAGTGACAAGGTGAAATACAGTCGCTGTGCAAATCACTCCTAAAAGGATGCTTTTGCCATGGCATAAAACTTTGGAGAGGTCTTTCTTCCTGGAAGTAAGTGAAGTTCGGGCTAGAAGTCTTCAGCCTGGAGAAGAGATGTCTTTGCCAGAGATCTACAAAATGCAAGTGGCACAGAAAGAAGGAGGAAGGACTGGCCTTCCACTGTCTCTTCCAACACAATGGCTAGGACTGATCAACTGAAGTTAAGGAGATGTTTCCTCACTTCACCCATAGGACCTGTGAAACCCCTTGCTCAAAGATGCAGTGGATGCAAAGAGTTTATACATCAGTTTGAGGGGAAGCTGGACCTGTGCTTTGAAGATGAATGTATCGAAGGTTGCTAAACAGACAAACCACTTTAGGCTCAGGAAGTCCCTGGCCACCAACTGTTTTTGGTTATGGGCCAGTCTCATATGTGCATACCCTGTTCTTACTCATCCCTGAACAGTCACCTCCAGCCACAGAGGCAGGACACCCATTTCAATAAGCCAGAAACGCAAACGGTTGTATGGTTACACAGATGTACATTCAAAACTGTCATTCTTATATTTTAAGGCTTTACAGGAAGATGTGAGCTAAAAAAAAAAAACCAAAACCCCAACCATCCAAAGCAAGTAGTTGGCAATGGGCTTTTCAATTCTTGTATTTCAGGTTTTCCTTCAGATACTCAAGATATGTGGACATTCAGCATCCTTTATCTCCCTTCCACCTCCTTGTCCAGACATCTCACCTTGCCTCTCCCTCTCCTCTTGCCTTCCCATTCTCCCTGCAGTTAAGCCAAGCTTGCTTTGTCTGAAGGACTTCAACTTTTTGGAACAGAAAAGTCAGAAGGCATTAATCAAACACGCTATTGTGCAACTATTTCCACCATCGAGTTGCATCTGGTCCCTAAGGTCTCTTAATTCTTCATTAAGAAAGTGCTCCATGTGGAAAGAGGCGAGACACGAATGGGACAGCACTTCACAAGCTTCGCTGCACATGAATATGCATGATTTGAAAGAAATCACTCCAGCCCGACAAACAGATGTGCAAACGAGCCGAACACCAATGGTTTTGTCAAAAGGAAGCGACAAGTAGCAGCGGGCCCACTTCTGCCATGAGTCATCTTACCAGCAGCGTTATGGAGAGAAATCACACAAAGCTGCAGGTATCAAGTGAGAACGGAGCATCAAATTGAAAGCACTGGAGAAGGAGCCGACCCGTTGACTACCGACTTCTGGGTCTGAAACCGTGCAAGACCAAACCAGCTCCTACGCAACTGCTGCAGGAAGTGGGTTGATTTATAAAAAGTGGGCTGACTTATAAAAGTATTCAGCTCTAGACACGCACCAGATGAAGTCGGTATACCGTTTCATCCAAAAAAAAGGTCATGAACTTCGTTAGAAAAATGCACTCTTCAAAAGGCAGACGAGCATTGAAGCGAGAACACAAGGTTGCTGCCACTGACACATCATAACCACACCTTCAACATCTTAACACTAAGAGGTGATTCAATTTTTGGAAAATACTTCTTGACCAACTCATGCTGCAGCATCTAGATGAAGGTGCAGTTACTGGTACAGGGTCCCAAACTGCTCTCAGAAGACTGTCTTATGCTTAATAGATCCCAAACTAATTTCATTTCCGAGCCATGTTGCTTTACACAGCCCCTCTCTGGCCAACAAAAGTGGCTCCAGGGCACATCCACCTCCTTGCACCACATCTTCCCACCTCCTCAGCAAGACCCAGCTGTGAGCACCAAATGAAATGACCACCGCAGGCAGTGTGTACGCACAACACTGCATCTACCCATCCATCTGCTGGTGTTGTGAAACCTGTCAAATCCTCAACAAATGAGTCCTACCTCCCCAGAGGAGCCTGAAGTCATGCTCTTGCCCTGCTCTGAGCTAAAGTAATCAAAATTTCCTACTCCGAAGTTTTTGATTTTGCCAAGAGGACAGGGATGAAGAGGGATGAGGGTGAGCGGGGAGGGAAAATCTCTGCAAAACACAACCTGAGCAAGCAGTCCCAGCTACGCTCATGATCACAGGTTGGGACCTTCACCAAAGATAAATTAATGCACAGGTCCTGACTTCTCGCTGTGCTGCAATCTTGCCGCCATGCACAGGAACAGCAGAGGAGCTGGGCAAATTAGCTGCAGAGAAGTTGATCATGTTGACAGTGGCAGGCATCCCCAATTTCAGTCCTTCAGAGCAAAGCAGTGAAGATCCGCTTGTCCCTGCTTCGTTAATGCAGCAACTGGGCACCACGGAGCAACGTTAACAGGCTGGCATAAAGTAATCCATACTTCCACCACCAGCATCAAATCACCTTCCAGATATCGGTCAAGAGATGCTCTGCCAAAGCTAAGATTTTTATCAAACAGTTGGGGGTTTATCCTATGTGAACATAAAAGTTTTCTCAGATCTTATCTTATTCCCCTACAATAAGATCTCCAGATCTTACTCTTGTGGAAGTTAAGTTTGCCAGATGGAGCTGCAGAGATGAAGAAGGCAAAGCTTGTTCCTTGCAGCATCTTCCTTCTTTGCTTCAGGTTGCTTCAGGGGAAGTAAGGGCATTCATTCCCTTGAGGGCTGCAGCACAGAGCCAACCAGAAAAGGACACATGGACTTCCCCCTGGGGTGCCATCTCTTCATCTGCTTCAAGGGAGGATGAGTCAAGAAGCTAGCAACCAGTTAACGGCCTCTGATGAGCAGAGAGACCTCATACGGACACAAAGTGGGAGACTATTCACTGAATTTAGGAAGAAAGCAGGAGTCAGAAGAACAGTTCACAGCACCTTCTCTCCTAGTCCCAAAGCTTGGTACCTCCAGCACAAAAAGCAGAAGTGAAGGAGAAGCACCCCAGAATAACGGCCACCCAAGGGTGCGGAGGAGCCTCCAAGTCCTGAAGAGATGTCGGGGTGCACTGGAAAGAGGATAAAACTCCCAATAAGGAGCACACAGTTCAAAAGGAGGCCTTTGAAGAAGAAATCAAAAGCCAAATGGTGAGAGGAAGCTAGCAGCACGTCACGGAATAACCAAGCAGCAAAATACTTTCCACTCGAGGAAACCAACCTGTATGGCACCAGGTGTCATCCCTCTCTGCTCATCAGGAAGAGGTGAGGACATCATCCTGGAGACACACTGCAAGAAACAGCTTTCCAGGTTCATAAAGCAAGGCACAAATATACAAGCTGTGAGCTTGGGTTCTTGTACAAAGCTTTTCCTCCCTTTCTACACAAAAGAGCGAAGTTGAGAGCCAAGAGGATGGACAACCCTCTGGGGTTAAAATAATCCCAACCTGGCAGAAGCACCTCCTTTCTCTCCTGCTTTTTATTATTACTCTATTTCTCAGTTCAGTGGTTCCCATCTGCTTCCAGCCCTTTTCTCTTCCAATGGGGCTGCAGTTTATCCAGGATGCCATCAGGCCCTCAGCCCTCTCCAACATGTCTCAGCTGCAAGTTGGTTTGCCCCAGCAGCCTGCCTGTAAGTCAGATCTGAGCAATACTGAACCTTCAGATGGTCAAAGAGTCATGAACCATAGCTACTTTACTGTATATCGGATTTCCAGAAGCCTTATGAAAAAGCCTTGTCCTTCCCAAGTGCTAATACTCAGAGGAGGGAAGTAACTCTCGTTTTCACTTGCGAGTGGATGTTATCAGTCTGCTTTCACTGCTGCGTGATCTTTGCACAGGCTCTTCACCATCCTCCCACTCAAATGCCAACATTTTCGTAAGCTGGTTGCAGTCTATAGCTCTCAGCCATCCTGTTTCCATAGTTTCAAACACCTTTAAAGCAAACGATCCCCAAGTCAACCTCTCAAATTCATCTCCCGCCTAAACTCAGCCCTCCAGATGCCTCTCAGACAGCTCTCATCAGCTGTTTTATACCATCTCCCTAGAACTTCAGCAGATCTGTCTAAACATGTGCCATCACCCCTTTTCTCACAAGTTCCATGCCTCCACCCACACGCTTTCTCTCTCCCATTACCAAATCCTGCTCTACATCAAAGACTTTGCCTTCTTATCCTCAAAACTCATTAATTTCCACTTAAAATGTTCATTCATGCACATATTTCCATTACAGAATCCTTCTCATTTTCTTCTGCCGTTTTCCTTCTATTGCACAAATGTTATGGAGGACAGGGCACCCCGATATCTGTCCAGCCTGCTCAAATTTCCTAATCCAGCACTTCCCACCTGCTTTCAGCCCCTTCATCTTCCAAACGCCACATAATCCCAATACTATTGCTAGTTTGTTGAAGACCAAAAAAAAAATAGAGCCTTAAGCAGCCTGAGTTATACAAAAGGTATTTTAAAGTACAAACTTCAGCCTCTAAAATATCATCTCTGATCCACTTAAAACTCTTACATGACCAGGCTCTGATGCAGGAAAATGATGCCCCATGAAGGCAAAGTGTCACCTGTTCTCACCACCTGGAGTTAGCTATAGGACACAAGGTAAGTAATGAAGCACAAGAGTCCTCAAAAAATAAAAATAAACCCCACTAAAACCATTTTCTACTTTGCCATAGTCAGTACAATCCATAAAGAAACATTTGCAGCTGGAAAACATAGCCCAGTGGTTAATTAACAAGGTTTTTTTTTTGCACAAGTTGCTCATCACAAGTCAAATGCAAGTGCTCATCGTTCCCATTAGGCTGAATAAACGCGTGCAGGTTCGTACAGCACACGAGCAACCCACCGAGGCAATCGCATTTGCTGAACTTGCACAACCCTGACATTTTCCAGAGCTATTCTTTTTAAGAAAAGCAACCTAAAAGCGTTTCTCCTTCAGACTAAAGCTTTGTATACAAAAAAGATGAAATAAGAAACGGGCAGAAAGAATTACCTGTCCTATATTGCAACAAAGATCCCAGTGGCTACAAAGTTCGAAGGCACAGAAGAAAAGCAGAAAATGTGAAGAAACGCACAGAAAATAATGAAACCGCATAAAAAAGCCCAACCAGAAAAAGTCTCAAAGCACAGGGAGCACAAGATACCAAAAAGGCAAAAAAAACGAAGGATGAGTTTTTATTCCAATAGATCCATCAGTTTAAAAGAAATGGATTTTCTCGTCTGCTTAGCACAAGATGCTTTCAATTGTATGAAAAAAAGGATGACAATTACCAAGAAGATGTAGAAAAAGGGAGGTTTGAGAAGATACCAGAGAACAAGGCTGAGAAGATACCAGAGAACAAGGCTGAGAAGAAACCAAAGCAGCTGAAGTAGCAATTTGTATTGCGTCTTTGAGAAGACGCCTTCCAAAAATCGAGCCACCTCGTTATTTGCCTTGCCCTCCCTTCGTATCAATAGTCTCAACCCGTAGGCCTGGTTTGTTGGGCTTTTTTTTTGGTCCACCCCTCGCGGGGGTCCGACTGCTCCCTGAACGCAGACACTGTCACCTCCCCATGGCAACGGGCCGGGGATCACAGCAGCGCGTCACCTTAGGGAATCTGGTTAGACTAATATAGAAACACGGTCACTAGCGGGTGTCATCACTCATTCCACAAACAAAATGCCAACCAACCGAAAAAAAAAAAAACAAAACAATCAAAAAAAGTGTTTTAAAAGAGTCTGCTACCAACATAATTCCTTTTTAAAAGAGCGTAATTTATAATTCTGGCTGTGGTTTTAAAAAAAGATGCAATTAATTCACAGAATCAACCAGGTTGGAAAAGACCTCTGGGATCATCAAGTCCAACCATTGCCCTGACACCACCATGCCAACTAGACCATGGCACTAAGTGCCATGTCCAGTCTTTTCTTAAACACCTCCAGAGATGGTGACTCCACCACCTCCCTGGGCAGCCCCTGCCAATGGCTAATGACCCTTGCTGAGAAGAAATGCTTCCTACCGTCCAACCTGAACCTCCCCTGGCGAAGCTTGAGGCTGTGTCCTCTTGTCCTAGCGCTAGTTGCCTGGGAGAAGAGGCCGACTCCCACTTCACTACAACCTCCCTTCAGGTAGTTGTAGACTGCAATAAGGTCACCTCTGAGCCTCCTCTTCTCCAGGCTAAACAACCCCAGCTCCCTCAGCCGTTCCTTGTAGGTCAGAGACTCACTCCATGGCTGTCTTAAAATCAATCACAATCACTCCATGGCTGTCTTAAAAAGAGACCCACATAAACCGAGTTGCTGTTTGCTGCCGATGTCCGAAGTAGCAAAAGCTCATCAGGGCACCAGTGCCAAAGCTTTCAGCAGGAGAGGACACGGAAACCACAGGTGCAGGGATGGAGCACACAGGAGCATCCCCCGTACAGGCACCCAGCACCATCCTGGGAAGTGCAACCATGACGTCGGTCACCAGAGCGCTCATATGCGCAACCATAAATGGAAAAAAATGAACATCTTTTATAGAAGCGGCTTGTAGCTGCTAAGGACTGGAGCACGGGACTTTTAGTCAACAGGACAGGAGTACAAGTCAAATACAATACTCTATCCACATTGCAGCAGAACTCTTCACCTGTCTTCAGACTAGAATCCCTTCGTATATATAGATCTATATATTTATAGAAGCTACTCAACAGATTGAACACTGTCCAGACTACTTTCCTTAAAGCTTCCCATCCTTGCTTTCTACACCTTCCCACTCCACTTTCATTTTCTGGATGAAAAAATAAGCTTACCCAAAAAAAGGAACATGTATTAACAGATCGGGTAGTACCTCCTGCTGTGTTATTAAAATGGCATAAAGCCCTTAACCATGTCATTCACCCGAAAGGGCCAGACACAGCTGGCAAACAGTCCACCCCCATAAAGCACCAGAACTATGTTCCAGTTCTCTTACCACTGAAGAGCAGAACAGGCCATACCCCCAAGCCTCTACTTGATATATACATTTTTTGGAAATGCTCAGCCAGATGTGATACAGCGCTGACGTTAACACCAGCGGGAAGGAAGGAGGAGTAACAGAAGTTACCTTAAGTAACCTGATTCAGCGTCCCCGAGACTCACGGGGTGCAGAACAGCACCCTGGGTCCTCAATATCACTAGAAACGCAGATGCTATCCACTGAGCTATTGGTCTCTCTTTCCTCAAAGGGTAAATAACACAAAATATTAGATATTAGGAAGAAATTCTTTCCTGTGAGGGTAGTGAGACCCTGGCCCAGGTTGCCCAGAGAAGCTGTGGCTGCCCCCTCCCTGGCAGTGTTCAAGGCCAGGTTGGATGGGGCTTGGAGCAACCTGGTCTAGTGGAAGGTGTTCCTGCCTGTGGCAGGGGGGTTGGAAGTAGATGGTCTTAAGGTCACTTCCAACCCAAACCATTCTGTGGTTCTATGATTCTGTGAAAAGGACAACACCACGTATGTTTTACGTAAAGTGCCGGTTTAAAGTCTAGTTTGAAAACAGATGAGCAGAAAGACTAGAAGAGACCACAAACTACGCACTCGACATAAGCGTTGAGCATATTTTTTTCCACTGGGGAAAAACACACCTCATTGCCAATTCAAAGCTACTTTAGGAAAAGACTTCTCAGGTTTGACTCGCATCTCATCTTGCTGGAGACACACCGGTCGACATTAAAAATAAGGTAATGCGTATTTTTGAAAGACTTCTCTTACTTCCAAGACTAAAAATGGTTTAGCTCCCCAGGAAAGCGTTCCTGCATCTCACCGTGACAGCATCATGGTAAAGGGTTTGATCTCCCTGCAAACAACCTGCACTTCCCATGCCTACAACTTGTTTAAAGCTTCTAACATAAAAGGTTTTTAAGCTGCAGTTCCCTTAAAATCCCTTGACGCACACGGAACATCCTTTGCGCTAATGATCAGGCTCAAAATTTCATGGCTTACAAGCAAAATATGTTAGCTGACCGCTTCCATACTCAAAATACTTCAATAAAACACCCACACAGTGACAAGAATGAGACTTTAATCAGTTTTAAGTGGAGTTTTAACACTAAGAGATAAAGGGTTGTTAAACACAATAACAAACGGACATCTGATTTGTATGAGGCATTATCCTGTACATGTCATACTTGGTTTTTGTGTATTCTCAGTGCATAGCATTACACACAGAGCCACTGTTGCACAGCACAATAGTATTTGAAGAGGCTGAATCAGAGTAAGGCTGCTTAACAGACTGATTTTTTTTCCTTTTAGTATCTATATATATATATGCTATATGAAAACAGACTGAAAATTTGAACCGGCAGAGAAAGGCAGCTCTGCCAAACGCTGCAGTTGGAGCCCCTTTTAGTGCACAGTTCCACCCCATCCATCTGCATGCATGACACTTTCTAACAGTATTTAAAAGGTAAACGAGGCACTTCGTGGCAACCACAGGCATCGTTAACATATTGCACACATTTGCTATGACTAAACATGGAACTTGCACACTAGCATCCTATTTTTTTTTTAATTTTTTTTTTTCTTTTTTTTTTTGGAAAGCTGAAACATTTGATGCTGCATGTAAACTCCACTTCAGTTTACAATGTGTGCCACAGAACGAATCCGGATGCTATTTATACAACTGCCCTTTTAACAGCTGTGGCCAATATTTTGAGTGGGGCTACCAATGACTAGGGGATGCTTCAAGGGCCTAACAGTAAGCTCTTACCAAAGTGATGCCTTCAAGTAGTTTCAGACATGTAAGCTGTTGCACATCCAAAAAGGTTGAAGCGTACAGTCCAGAAACTCAAGGAGAGATTACCTACAGAATGCAGTTCAAGCTAATTATGAATACTGTCATAAATAAAGTTTTAATAAGGACTCAAAAAACCTTTCAGTCATAGTAATTCTTGTCAACTTCTATGGGGGTGGTAACTGAAATAAAGTATAGGAGAGTATGTATAATATATATTTATATATATAATATATATATATAATGCCATTTTTCCATTTCCAATGACTACACCATAAAATGTAAGCAAGGCTTCTCAAAGACATCGAAACATTCAAAAAAAAAAAAATCAAAACCCTCATTCCAACCTTCACATTCCAAAGGAAAAATAACAGTGCAAAAGCCCATTGCGTCATGATTTCCAATCCGACCCTCAACGTTACATACCGGAACTGCACCGATCCAATTTTTATTATCCAAAGTGGGACATGCAGCAGTGTCGATCTCCGAGTACTTTTAAGAGCATGAACGTTTTTGTTTATTAGCCAACACAACTTTCAACTGTTAAAAAATGGACAAGGTGAAACATGGTTCGAAGGGTAAGAGTTAAACGTCACGTCCCCAGGTAACCACCTCCTGCTCGTCAACAACAGTGGGAATAATGAGCGCTGGAACCAGCAATCTTGATCCATTAAGCTATTAAAATCTAATTAAACCTCTAAGCCAGAAAATATTTATCAGCTTTGTTATAAGTTAGAAACATGAACCTGATGAGCAAAATTGACCAACAAATACAACAAAAAAAAAAAGCACTTTATACCTTCGTTTACCAATAATAATTACTGGAAGTCCTGCCTTGTCTCGTTCAAATTCTTACCATTAATGCTGTTGTACAGGGCCCTCACAGATTCCATACGCAGTTGTTATCTAGGTGAGAACACAGCTAATGAATTTCAATGTCAGCACCAATAACTTAATTAAAAGGCGGGGGGGGTGTGTATTACATCCTAAAAAAAGCTGTGGGGACAGGTATTCATGGCATACTTTAGAGAGAACAATTTTGTCAGCTACTTCACATTTGTATGCAACAGTAGTTGTACTCTTAAGTCATCTGCAGTCTGGGCCTGTTATATACCAGAAGTGAATCTCAAGCCCTACTCCTGGCTACATCCCTACGAACAAATAACACAACACTGCCAGTTTTGAAATCTAATTTGTTGGGTGGTTTGGTTGGTGGTGGGTTGGTTTTTTTTTTAATAGCAAACAATATACTTGGGACAAGCTCTGCTTTTTGAAAATACCCATCTTCATATACACAGTGTTGGGAATTTACTGCAACACTGGTTTCCTCTAGATCATGTGTAACGTCTGTTTTCAAAACATCGTAGGTACTGAGTATTCAAGTAAAATTCCCTAACAGTTAATGATATTTTTTTTTAAAAAAGTGTGCAAAACTGCAAAACTCATTGTAATAGAATGTGTAAGGTCAAAGGGGTGGAACAGCTGACAGAGGTTTGATTGAATAAATGCATCATGAATCTTCAAAACAAACACTAACCTGGAGAATCTCCAACTGAAATTTCCTGTGCACCATTACAAAGTATTTTTCTATTAATGAGAAACAAGCTTGCAAGGCAGCACATGAAGTATTCACAGCAGGAATATGATTGAAAAACTAATAACATAAATGTAAGATGTTGACTGATGTATGCACTAATAGCATCTGACTTTTAGCACTGGCCTTGATTACACAGGAGATGGAGCAGCCATTACAATTCAGAAAAAACACAATCAACCATTGTCAAATTTTGTAACAATTTGTTTCAAGCCCATATTTTAGTTGATAGCCTCCACATTTGTATGGTTAAGTCATTGTTGCTGTGTTTCCTTTCTGTGACCCCAATAATTTTTCTCCCTTCATTTGTGGGTCTTTAGGATGTTGCAAAGGTTCATTCCTGTACCCCTATACAGAATCACTCTCTCTAGCTGCCTTTTCTAGCACCATTACACTTAAAAAAAAAATAAAATGCACAAACAACAAGCAGTGACAGCGGCGACTCTTCAATTGTCCAGGATGAATTACGGTAGCATGCTAAAGAAAGGTGCATGTAAATAGCCGGATATGGTACACAGGCCAAGCTCCAGCGGACTATATTCCTTTCTGAGCATTACTTTCCATCCCCCATCCAAAATACATGCAATTAGAATGTAGTAAAACCTTCTAGAAACATCTCTTAGCCAACTGCAGACTTTTCTGTTGCCACACAAGTGCAAAAAAAGGGGCAGGATGTGAACCTGTATATTTTTCGAAACTTCGTTTGGTGACAGAACACAAAAGGAAAAATTCCTACGTATACACATTAGGTCTGTCTCCACTTTTATAAAACTGGAATAAAATGGGAAAGTGCCATGTTTATAGTTCCTAATTGAAGTTTTAATGTCCTTTTGACACAAAAAGGTATATACATATCAGAATTACGTAACCTTTTTTTTTTTCCCCAACTGGACAAGTGTCAAACCCTGTAGATTTATAGGGCAAAACGAGATTGGTCAGGAAAGAATTGTTCCTATAATTGGTAATCTGACACTATGTCCTTTTGCCATTTAAAAAGGTCCTTTTTTCAGTTTATTCAAGTTTGTCACTCTTCGTGGTTGGTTTTTTTTTTTCTGTGGTTTTTTTTTTTTATCTCCGATAAAAAAAATATTCAGACTTTTGTAATCTGTGTATGCTGATCTTCATCAAAAGGTTCATTCTCTGGATCAGAGTCAGTGGTGTCAGAGTATCTATAATGATCAGGTTCATTGTCACTAACATCTGGTGTTACAGAAGTTGAACTGCTAGCCTCTGGATTTGATGGCTCTTCTACTGTTTTTGTGAAAAATAGCTTCACCTGGGAAAGGAAAAAACAACATTTAAAAAGGGAACCTGGACTTTAACCGAGCACAGGTAACAAGGCAATTTTTAACAGCGTGGCTACAACCGAATCACACGAGTGCTCCTCTCTCTGCTCTGGAAAGAAGGAAATAAAGAGCGAGCTCTTCTGAGGTTAGCCAGCCTCTCACTGCCACCCCTGACAAAATAAAGAACTGGCCAAAAAGCAGGTCTTTCAAGCCCAGCTGAAGGAGTTCTGCATATCTGCACCAACCACTGGTACTCCCGAGTTACAGCAGCAGGACACACCACTGCGGCAGGCCATGCCACACTAAGCTTTTCGACCGTTCTACCTTCTAGACCTCTGCAAGCACAAAAAAACATTGTAATTAAGAGTGTGGAGGAATGAACAAAACACTCTAACTGTTGACCTGTTTGTCTGTGTGTGCGCGTGTGTTAAAAGTTTGATCCAAGCAACATTCCAACAAGCAACTATGACCATTACCTTCAAACGAGCACTGCTGGGGTCTAACTGATATTTTATGAGCAAGTTAGAAAATGCTTTAAAATGCCTTTTTCATTTTTAAAAACAGTGCTGGCAATGGCTCATATTCCTCAAAGCTAAACTCACAGGTTAAGGTATTCCCATGAAGCACACACCTCTGCAAATCAACTCGGGAATTACCGTGTAAAGCTCAGAGCTCATGGCAATGCAGCTGGTACGGGAAAGATGCTACCTGGGTCTCCTACTACTCGTCTCTAATGGCTTTGATAAATACCTGAAACAACCCAAAGCCTTTATTCCCAGTCTCCCAACATCTACCGACTTCCCAAAAAGCACATGAACTTACAAAGCTGGAAGCTTTGCGGAGTGGTGGCAATACCAACACATTAATTCAATTTCTACAGCAGTTTCAAACGGTTCCTCCATGAGGCAAGACAGACAAATCAGACAACGTCATGCAGCTTTTCAGCTTTGTTTACACATAATATATACTGACCTTGAAGTTTGGAGAGAAATATCTGTTGGCTTTGTCTTTATTTGCTTTGTCTAGATCATTTTTTGTTAAGGTAAGGATTAAATATTCCTTATCATTATCTGAGCGCTCTGTACTGAAAATACCATCAAGTTCCTGATCTGCAACTAGACTTCCATTTTCTACTTTGTCTGAATTTTCATCCAGTCCTATGAAGAATGTATTTACCCAAAAGTGAAACATTTTGTCCTGGGGGAGGAAGAACACAAAGAACAAGCTTGCTTTAGTATTCACTAGTGGCACATTAATTAGACTGTAATATCAGACAAAACTTGTTTGGACAGCAGTACGTCATCGGTTACGTTGCATGCAAAGCCATTTTCACCAATTCTTCTAGACAATACGCAAAACTCTGCAGTAATCAAACTCAATTTTAACCAATTAAGCTTTCAGAAGTCACTCCTTATCAAAAGTTGTGTTTTAAAACAAGCTATCACACCTACAAAACAAAGCAGATGACCACAAACCAAACAAGTGTTAAACTTGTAATCACAAGGCATAAAGAGATTTTTTTTTTTTGCTCATACCTTGGCCAAGCAGTAGCCAAACCCCACAGACAACCTGTGCAAACCAGCTTAGGCCAGTAATATTTATCAATAGAGAACATTCTCCCCCATAGGATGTTCTCCCCTCCCCCGTAACAGAACGCTTTGCTTTATTTTTACACAGAAATAGCTGCAATTGAGCAAAACCACCCTACAAACACAGGACTGTGTCAAAGTGGATTCATTACTGCTTTACAGAGATGGTTTCTACCAGACAGATGTTTGCTGACCAGTACTATGAGGAAATCAGGCTCAAAGTGTCTGCTCTCCTTCTACTCAACAGGAAGATTTTAATGAGAAGATGAGCCATTGACAGTTTAAGTACATTCAACTTAAGCAGAACTTGACAGATGACCATCAACAGCTGGAAAGGTACAAGTTAGATTATCCACTATAACCTGTACGAGGAGGCAAAATATAAATGTATCAGTGATTTAAAAAGGTCGCTGGAGAACTAGCTGATACAAGCCAGTACATTACATGCTCATCATTACAACTAGCAGGGTCATGACGAGTGTCTATCTCCAGATGTGCTACTGAATAAGCAGCAATGTTTTGCTCTTGCCTAGACAATCTCTGAAGATGACACGCCCAGGAATTTCACCTTTAAGCTCTCGGCGAAATAGCTCCGTAGGATGCACTGAATGCTCTTGTGTTGGTCCTCCATCACTTGCCATACTTTTATCAGTCAAGGGTTGACGTTTCCAAGATCAACTACCAGTAGTAGGTCGGTCCTGACCAGCACATTAAGCACCTCTCATCTGAAACTCTGAGCTACATTTACTTCCTCTTTACAAATGAAACCTTCTGTTTTACTCTGATTTGGAGTTTTTAGACAAAAGATCCAAAATGCAAACGGCTAATCTTCCCACAATAGTATTTCTGTTAAAGCTGCAGGGATGACAAAGCTAGCACATACCAGAATCTAACATGCCTTGGTATTACACAGGACCAGAACACAAACCAACTCCTTCTGAGCTGATTTACATATTTTGGTTTACCAGAGAGATCTAATTCCAATTTCTTATTGGAAAACCCAGGTCCTGCCCCATCTTCCTAGCTATTTACCTCTGTTGGTAGGTGAGGGAGTGGAATCAGAGGTGGAACAGAAGTGGTTCTAGTGTGTATCATCTGAGCATGCCTCCCTGCTGAGGGCAATATGGCACCAGCAAAATATCACAACATTTTCCTGGGCCATCAAGAAGGGGGCAGGGAAGAGGTGGACTACTGCTTAACTTATATTCTTCTTCCTCACAAATGAATGAAAACATGTAAGCACACAAATAGTGGGAATTCATAAGCGTCTGATGAAACAACTTCTACCTGCCTTCTCTACCAAAGCTCAGTAGACCCAGTTTCAGTATTTGAGGTAAAGCATACAAAACCACTTCCAGCTTCTGTGCGTTTCTCTCAGCACCTGAGAGACCCCCAACCTGTAAGGAAGTGCAAGGGCAAAGTTAAATAATTCAGTCAGAAATACTTCTGGTAGTTAAGCAGTTAGTCACTTCAATGCATGCCTCTCCAGTACCTTTGGGAATCAAGTTAATCTTCCAGATTAACATGCTGTAAATTATAGTTGTCTTGGGAGACTAACAGATGTTTGCCACTGCCACCAAGTGCCTTCAAGCCATCACATCTATGAAAAAGCCTTGTTGGAGTCCATCCATGCAAGGCAGCAGTTGGTAGGTTCTTGCCAGGCCCAGCCTGCTCATACACTTAGCACCCTCTTCTTCTTCTTTACTAACACCACCTCAGAAAGAGTCTTAAAAATGCCCACCCCAGGGTCTGAAAGTAGAGGATGAACATCCTTGGCAAGAGCATTTGTTCTTCTGTAATGCTCCAACGGGTCATCAGCCTGCCAGCTGATGTCTCATGAAGAAAGTGGCAGTAGGGAAAATCCCCATGAAGACGTCTTCAGGATAACCTGGCCCAGGCTCCTCCTATGCCCAGATGATGAGTCCCTCAAAAGATAGGTAGTCCTCCAAGTAGATGAGATGGCTACTCCTGCTCAAACTAAGAGACTAATTCAGGTCAAAACAGAAACAACCAATGGCATCACCTTTCCAGCTACAGAACAGGAGGGATTTGGAGTCCAGGTGCCATCTGCAATAAACAGCGGGAAAAGACAAGCCTGAGCTGAGGTTTCCAGCACCCCACAGCTCTGCAAGCAGATGGATATACCACCTGCAGTCTCACCACTGGTGAAGAGGCCATCCTTCCAGAAAGGATTTAGAGAAGAAAGTGCATTTCTACACCGTGACCACAGTTGAGGGAGATCCCACCTCTTGTAGTTGGGGTGATGGTACTACTGTGTTTTATCCTTCCTCAGGACCACAATGCAGAAGTAGCAATGCACTTTGGTGCTGGTCCTCAGTGCCACCCATGACACCTCCAGTGAGGTCAGCAGAGGAGAGGACAAAGCTGATGAACACGCTGCAGCAGATGGATGGAAAATGGCTTATACCAATAGTGCTGAAGCAGCTTTGGAGGAAAGCAGTGCCAAAGCAAACAAGGCCGCTGGATGTAAACCAATGCCAGCAGAAGGCATGGTCTTGTCATGCCTCACCTTAAACTTCATCAGGTGGAGCAGAACCAGGAAGGATTTACTTGGCACTTAAGGGCCTGCCTGAACAAGCAGCTGCAGGGACTCGGCTTTACTGATACAGTCTGGAGAAGACAAGACAGATGACAAACTTCTCACTAGACATCTTTTAATCTCTTTTCCTTGGGATAAATTTGCAGAGGTCTTCAGGGACTCTAACTAAACAATACAACTTGGCTGAGCTGGTCATTTATCCTTTTATCTCCCTCCAGCTTTTTAAAGCATCAAGTTATTTTCCTTCCTTTCCCACTACACTAACTTAATTAGCTTAATAAACTAAGTTCACGGGTACTGGGACATGGCACGGCCACTCAAATTGAGGGAAGACTTGGTCACGTTTTTTGGAATTAGTTCTTAAGGCTGATAACTGTGCCACTGCTTTCACTGAAAAACAAAACTCATTATTCAAAGGGAGGATTCAGCCAGCTTCAGCTAAAGCGCCAAGCTCCAAGATACTGCATGGGAGACAACAAAGAAAGTTGATGTAATATGGGCCAAAGACGGGAATTCTAAAAATCAAGGCATGAACTGAACTTGGGCTTTATATAGCAGATCAGAATACCAGATCAAGTGCTCACAGGAACACAATTTAATGAATAGGCTTCTAAAAATGAGTATTAGCTAGAGGCTTTTTTTTGAATGTGTTTTGCTTCACTTCCAGTTACATCACAGGCATCTGCCTTAAAAAAAAAAATAAATTGCAGATGTATTTCTTCCCGTAACCAAACCTGTATCATAAAATCTACAGCGCAGTATCAGACACTTGAGACAGAAGCTGATTTAATCACACTATTTTGACATACAATACTTATCCCTACCTTGTGCAGTTTTTCAGTTCTCAGACTGACAGAAAAATATACCTCACTCTAGAGTCATTATCTGCCTCTGACTGCAGTCTGAGATCCAAATCCAAGATCATTTAAGCCATCAGCTAGGAGTTCTCGTATCCTCCTGAGAGTTTAATTTTGCCGAGAGATCTACAGGCACCTATAATCTCTTTGCAGCACCACCTAAGGGTTTTGGAGATGGTATCTAGCAATCAGAAGATGAAGATCATGTTTCAGCCTGTTCACGCTGGCCTCACAACCTTCCCGTAGTCATGGCTGATGGAACTTCTTGTACCATTTTCAGATCAACAGCTAAAGTCTTCTGACATTTTCAGAGTTCATTCTTCAGTGTTTGCTCAATAGCCATGACCCAAAGTCCTCTTGAACTGTGTAGCAGAACTTCTCATCTATACAGACTCAAGAGATGAAACAGCATACCCAACAGCTCAAACAATGCTGTTAGCCCTGCCTACGCTAGAGTCTGGGTACAAAACAGAAGTGACTCTTACAAAAAAAACCCCGCACCAACGTTTCCCTCTCATCTATACTGGAAGGACTCCTGAAAAAGGTCTCCTTTACCCCCAGGCTCTGCAGGCAGGAAGATTACAAGATCTTCTGTATTATTTTTAAACAGACTCTCATTGAACCAAGTGATATAAGGATACTCTGAAATACTTTAAAATTATCATGTCAACATTAATAACTGGAAGAAAAAGGTTTCACACAGATACATGGAAGCAAACATAGACAGACTATCAGCAGCAGTCTGAGATGGAACAATAGCCAAGCTACAACTCAGAGAAACAAAAAAAAAAAACCAAATTACTAACTTCTATCCTTCAGAAATTCATACATAATAACTGCACTCAAGCCTCAAGCCATTTTGTTCTCACATGGGCATGCATTTCAATCTTGAAAGGAAGTAGCTACATCATACTGAAGAAATGGTCCAAGAATGAAGTAAACAGCTTTATTAGACAAGAAAAGACCAAAAGTTGTGGACTTACTAACTGATGCCAGGTGGCACAAATTATGGAAGAGTTGAAGCAGGGTAACTTTTTCAAAGCGGTCACCCTCTTACCAACATCTTCTCACCAGCACCAATAATCCTTTGGCTGAGGTCAGCTCTCGCTAGCCACTGAATTTGCTTAAATTAAGTTTTGCCATTAAAAAAAAACAGGAGACTTGACTGCTTTAAATTTCACAGAGACACTGCAACGCTAGATGCTTAAAGTCACTTGGTCATTCAAGTTTGTTTTGTTTCATTCACAGTAATTTTATCCAAGAAGAGCTTGATCAAAGTTGAGGAGGAGCGTCCATACTAGAGAGCTCTGCAGATAATGCTATTGTTCTTCAGAGGATTAAGAAATTTGAAAGCAAATACAGGTGAGTGAACCTGGAGCACTTCAGCTGAGATCAGTGGTATCAAACACCAAACCAGACCCAGCAGGAGGACACAGAAATTTCCTTTATCTCCGGAGATGAGACACAGCCTTTCTCCAGCCTGAGGCCCAGAATGGATCGAGAATTACACTTTTAATTAATGTTATTAGTTTTTTGATTAGGTTTCTTATGGAAAGTTAAAATGCAGACTGGTAGATATGTGATGCCTTTAAGTGTGTGCAAGAAAACTTGTTTAGCAGCTACCTATGAATCTGCTAATAGAAAACCTTAGAAAAGAGCAAGAACTGGTGATGGGCAACAGACCTGTAAAATTCCAGCTTTCATAAACACGCGTGAATAAACCAGAAAGATAAGACCCTGTTACTCCTAATTATGCTGTTCCTCATTAATTAGGTGATCACGGCATAGAGGTGATCCTCTCCAAAATGTGACAAGTCTCCACAGTGCAAGGCCCTCTCTTTTGAGGTTTGGAATAAAAACAGTGCAGTCAGTTTATCTAGAAATGGAACAGCCACAGATGTGAAACACTTGTACAGAGAAATGTGTTCAACTCCGTGCCAAGGTATGTTTTCTGCCACAAATATTCACCTTTGCCCTATTCCCATCTTAGTCACTTCATGTAACAAGCTGTCAAAAGGACCATGTGGAAAGATCTCCTCTAGTGCCAAAGCACACGTCAGAGGTGGAATATTTCACTAATTCTCAACATGAAGACCTCAGCAATGGTTTCATAAAACAGACTAACACGCTTACATCAAAGAGGATCCACAGAGCCTGTCCCAAATGCCCTGAATTTGTGTCTGCGTTCGCAGTAGAGCTAACAGAGGTGGCCTTATCACAACTGTGTAACGCCATATACCTGATTTCTTTTGGCCTTCATTCTTACACAAGGTTGAGGGAAATTAGATGCTAGATTCAACAGATCTTTGAGGCAGATTATCAAGGTGGTTTCTTTACAAAAAGACTTCTGTCTGGTGAAGGGACAGTTTCTATCTCTCAGAAAAGCTTGCAGGCATGGAAAGAAGAGCTTTCACATCTCAGCATTTCTTGGCCCCAGCAGTCCAAAAACAGTGAGAAAAGGAGCACCTCTGCACTATCTGTAATCCACAGGATCTGAATAATTAGGGTATTTGATAAGGATAGACAAAAAGGAAAAAAAAAAACATCAACCAGCTACTCAGAAACTACAAAGAGATTCTTAAGAAATGAAACCATGGCTGATATGACACTCTGAAATGAAACCACAGCATAGTAACACACTCGCTGCGTTTCTGCAGACAATTCTACATACTCCTGAAGACCCAATTTATACTACAGAAATTGTATGTGATTACAAGGAGGCTCTAGTTCATGCTGTCACTGGACCTCAGTGCTCTATATAGAGATAAAACAAACACAGGAGTTCATTCCTGGTGCTACAGAGCCAAGATCCAGCACCTGAGCTCAGGCAGGGAAAGCACAGCACAACGCTTCCTACAAAGTCCATGCGCAATCCATGTGTTACTGAGGACAGTAAAGAAACCACAAAAACAAAAGTTAAGATAGGAGAGAGACCGGATAAAACAGGACCTTGCCTCAGATGTTTGGGTTTTGTTTCATCTCCTCCCTCATGCCTAGCCCACAGTACTTATCTGGGTGCTCCTTTAAAAGTCCTTTCTCAAAACCAGCTCCCGTGCATTGCAGTCTTAAATCTCAATAATTTTAATGTTGACTTAAAGTAGAATTTCTACTTTTTAAATGCTTTGTTTTACAGTTCTCTGTATTGCACATAGCCGCACTGACCAACTAAAACATCTCACTGAACAGGCAGAAGAAAATATTCCCATTAAGAAAGTGTTTAAAAACCTTTGCAGACATCAGCACGTAGCAAACAGAACACGACATTTCCAGTTAGTGACATTACACCATTAGTTAACAATACCTTGTAACTGAACAAGCCCACAAAATAGTGTGCATCTGTATTTACACACACATCTAGCACATACAACCTGCATCCACAGTTATAAGAGACTGTGTTATCTCATCACTTATGTTTGTCTCCCAATCCACTCTAATATTTTCTTATTTTTATGCTTTGTATGTACACAGGATTCACTCAATGAACACTCTTAAGTTTTATAACATCCATTAAATAGTGAACAACTATTCCTAAAGAATTTTAAGTAGTAAATACAAAGGTAGCCTTTAATCACCATTTTCTCATCCTAACCTTTCACTTTGGTAGACACAAACTAGCTTCACAAGCACCAGAATTAATGAAACCCAGCGATGAGGCATTCATCTTTAAGAACTCGCTGACTTTGGTGTCAAAATAAGTTCTAGATTAATTTTTTCCACTATTGAGACACTGATAAAATTCTCAGTTCTGAGTGAATTCTCTAATGTCAAGGCATTGCAGCTGGGAACCGAGAGATGGCTGAATAGATTGCAGAGATACTTTTACAAAGTGCGTAGGAACTCAATTACCTCAGAAATTCAAGTGAATTTGACAGATGGATAGAAATCAGCCAACAGCACACAGACAGTATCTTCTGTGCCTGCTTAAACCTTAGGAAAATTTAGTGAAGAAAACAGCTGGCGTTAACTTGCTCAGTATGCAAGTCTATTTTTAGAATGAGAATGTTTCTTCCTCAATTAGATTACTCACTCCTACTCAAACGACTGCAATACATATCCAGTATAATTTTTATCCAACCTTTGTACTTCATCTCACTAACTCTCAAAATACCCAGCTTTCATTTTGTGGTAGATTCTCTCCTTGGGAAAAACTGAACATCAAAGAATTCAATACTGTGATTACACATCACTGAAGAATAACCAACATCCCAGCCCTGCACCAGGATTGGCTCGACAACATTTTCTGGAAAAGCAAGAAAACCAACCTTTTTCAACATCTTGTTCTGTTTGTGGAAAAATTCCACTTTGATATCACCGCATACCGGCAAAGGTTGAGGGAATTCAAAGTACATATACTTGTCTTCACGTCTTGAGGGTCCTGAAGGGGAGGTGAATATCTTTACCTTTAGCTGGTACACCACAAACTGAGGATCTGCGTGGCAAAACAGAGCGTCACTTCGTGAGAAATGCCTTAAAGTGTCAAAAAGCACAATATTAGTATCAGAATCACAATCACGAGCTACAATATTTTGAAAGTTAAATAAACAGATATTAAAAGTTAAGCACTGCAGGGCATCAAACTTCACTAGATGTTACTGGAAACAACCGAAGATTTCTGTCCTTTGTAGCAATACTCTCAGGCAACGAGACGATTCCTAGAAAGATGCTGTTTCTTTTTAATATAGTAAGAAATGACTATGTGAAGTGACAACTTCTTGACTTTTCCTTGCATGTTGCCTCTCATCTCTGTATTATATGGGTGTAACTGAGGGGTTTTATTCTCTCTCATCTCTTCTTCGCATTGCAGAGTGGGCGGTCATGTCAGCACAAATCGATTTCTACTCTTACACAAATAACTGTTACACAAACAAAAACAAGGACAAAAAATTTAACATTAATACACAAAACCAACCAGCACCGACAGACTATACAGACACAGATTGTAAGTCTGTCCTGTAAATCACTATCACCAAAAAAGTGCCAGCCACAGCATAACTTTCCAAATTACATCTGCAGCAGTAACAGCTGAAGCTATGATGGGTTTTTTTTGGTGCAGCCTAAGCAGATTTTCTTTGGAAATTGCCAGGCACCAGCATGAAAGCCAGAAAATATTAAATGAAACTTATTGCAAGAAGTCTTTCTGCATTTGCTCCCAACTTCTCTGTTAGTATCAGATGCAGACTGCTCTCCAGTCAACACAGATTGAACCATACCCTGTCAGAGTGCGTAGCCACCCTGAAACCACCCCTGCAGAGCTGTGGAAGTCCCTACAGAGCATACCCACACTATCTTGCCTAGCTGTAAGACTGCTACTTATCTCCCTTAAATCCTCAGAGCTGTGAAACCCTGTCATCCCTTCGTTTTGCCTGAGAGGCAGGACTCCGCTCGGTCAGTGACTTTAAAACAGAAGGAAGATAACAAGGAAGTCAGATTTAAAGTTATCATATGTTGGTAAAATTACTACCATTGCAGCAGATAAAGACTAAAGCAATAACACAGACCATTGGTTTCACATTCTGAAAAATCACTGAACTCCACAGAAATGTAAAATATTGGGGCACACAAAGATGCTGACAGTTGATAGTCGCTGTCTTCTCAGGTGCTTAGCAAATCTTTTCTTTATCCCAACATCCTACTGTGAAAATTTCATGCTAACAGCCTGGTAGGGACAAACAAGTTAATGCTCACGCGAGCCATTCATACTTGCCGCTTGATTTCGCAACTATAGCACAGTTTATCCAAAAACATTAAATAAGTGGTAATTGCAGAAACCTGTAACCTCCACACCTCTACCCTAGAGGCAGAGGTTTTTTGGCAGAGGCTCCTCCCTTCCTCCTCCTCCTCCTTTGTAAATACAGCTAGCCTGACAAGTTGCTTGATTGTTTCCTATGTACGTTACATGCTCAGGTACTGTCTTACAACAATATTAATAGTGCAATTTTAATCAAAGCCACAGGAGGCACTGGAACTAATTACACATGGCAGTAATCCCCATAGCGAAGCCACTAGGAAAGACTTTTTCCACTAACAAAAAATGAACACACAACACTAGGCAGTTACTGCCCTGTAACACAGCCCACAGAAGGACAGAAGTGAATTCCTATTTATACTTCAAAGTTTCAAGGAATCTGCTGTTCCTTACCAACACACTATGTATCAGCAAACCAGATTAATCATTTACAGGTGTATTAATACTTCATAAGCCTCCATATAAAGGAAAGATTATTCTAGAATTAATTAGGTATTTACCCAGTTGAACTGATTTTTTTTTTTGAAAACATCATGGGAAGAATGATGTTGCTGCATTTGAAGCCAACACACCATTAAGCAAACGTCTCAGCAATTCATGTTTCCCAAGAGTTGCTATATTAAAAAAAAAAAGGCTTTTTATAGAAGGAGCAAATATCCAAATATATATATACGGCATCACTTATCTTTAAACCATTAAATACTTCCCAGTTTAAAACTGTAGTGAAACAATCATATGAGTCCTTCACAGAGCTCAACTTCCTACACCTAGGAGGATGCTAGCAGACAGACCACACTAACCCAGCAGATTCTGGAACGTGAAGTGTTTAAGTATGATCTTCTCCATCAAGATGCTCTTCACGTCACGTAACAGAACGGCAACCGTCACGTAACCAAAACAAGCTCAAAGGCCGGCGCGTTTCCTCACGAGGGCTAACGGAGGTTAACGGGGTGCTGGGTACTTACTGCAAGTTCCGCCGCTGAACATGGGAATTGTTTCAAACATCATCTTGTGAAACAGCAGTGCCACTGGTCTGTAATCCAGGTGATTCTTTAACAGGTAGCTATAGTAGTACACGTAGCGTCTCTGACTGGGAATTGTCACTCCCTAAACAGAGGGAAAACCAACGTTAAAAAACATAGAATCACAGAATCACAGAATCAACCAGGTTGGAAGAGCCCTCTGGGATCATCGAGTCCAACCATTGCCCTGACACCACCATGGCAACTAGACCCTGGCACTAAGTGCCACGTCCAGTCTTTTCTTAAACCCCTCCAGAGATGGTGACTCCACCACCTCCCTGGGCAGCCCCTTCCAAGGGCTAATGACACTTTCTGAAAAGAAATTCTTCCTAATGTCCAACCTGAACCTCCCCTGGCAAAGCTTGAGGCTGTGTCCTCTTGTCCTATCACTAGTTGCCTGGGAGAAGAGGCCGACTCCCACTCCACTACAACCTCCCTCAGGTAGTTGTAGACTGCAATAAGGTCACCTCTGAGCCTCCTCTTCTCCAGGCTAAACACCCCCAGCTCCCAAGACCATTTATTAGCATCACTAACAGAGCTCCTGCCCACCACCTCAGAATATAACTAAAGGTAAATAAACCACAAATGAAAAGGTGGTTTCATACCACGAATGATAAGCTAAAGCATCTGGAATAAACCATCGTGATTTATGCTGAGCGTACCTCTGCAGCAGCTACGCCGGAGACCGGCACACAGAGTAAAGCATCCAAGCTGGCTGTACCTCGATAGCTACACTGCACAGACACCCAACCACGTGGGGTTTTAGTACAGTAAGTCGTGACGACCCTCAGCAATTTCTGCATCGTGGATCATCCTGGGCACGTTAAGGACTGGCAAAGACATCACCCACCCGCAAACCATTCCCACCGACAGCCTCTGTACACGTTCCCCTTTTCCCTAGACACGTGTCCACGTCTCTGTACTCGTCCTGCAGAGCGGTTAAGAGGAAGCTGTTTGCACACATTATCTAACACCAGGCGATTAATTACCGCCCAGTCCCCAGCACAGAACAAGCAGGACGCTGCTCTTCCAGATACTTTAGTACTTATCTCCCAACATCCACCTCAAGCAAGGAGGCAAAGAGTGCAGATTTCTCCGTATCTTAAATACAAACACTTCGGTGACCCTGAGGGTGTAAACGATGATTTCATGCTGCTGCTTTTTTTTTGGGGTGGGGAGCGTCAGACATTAAGCCTTGAACACATGAATTTTAAGCACCAATACAGGAATTACATTTTGACAGCAGTTTAAGTCAGAAGATTCTGATTTTGTTTGCTAATATCACTGTACTCAAGACTGACACTACCTTCTCTTACAAAATGCCCTTCTGAAATGTTTTCACAAAAATCAAAAGTGGAAGGTTTCATTAATATACGCCCAATAGCCCAAACTGTTAAATGAAGGACTCCCCAGTTGAATTACAACTCTGAAGTAAACACTTGCTTTGAGAACATTCACCCAAAGAACATTTTTATTACTAATTTTAAAACAACTTCAAATAAGGGAATAGTTTTAAAGCTCTTATAGCTAATATTTTCAAGCAAAAGCAATAAAGATGAAAAATAATTTAATTCCCTAGAAAATGCATTACATGGTTTATAACAACCCATACTATATACTTACAACAGCATCAGTAAGTAAACTTTCATATTAAAACTAAATGTGAAATTGCAATAAACTGGAGATAACAAAAGGTTTTCATATACAATTCTATGAGCATTTTGGTCAGAAAACCTAGAACACAGTATTTCTATAAACTGTTACTTCTAATACCTGCTTCACCTTACAACAGCCATAAGCTAAGAGTGGCTAGAGTACTTTTAATTTAGTAAGCATCTATTCTGCACACAGGAAAATATTCACTTCCTGCCATTATTTAAAAAAAAAAACGTTCATAATTATGTCTCCTTACAACTTCAGCTGTTTCTAAATCACACAAAAGACTTTTCCCTTGTACAATGAGCTTCTTGAGTAGCTTTCTACACTGACCATGTTCTTGGTCCAGATGGCATCTCAGGAGTTATCAGACCCACTTCTTAAGGGAGCTTTAAAGTTTGCTTCCCTCACGACTGAGAAAACCCCAGCCTCGGAGCAAACCATCAGTAATTTGCCCATGCTGCCAACCAGAAGCAAGCCATGCAGGTAAGGAAAATGCATCCTTCTCTGCTCATAGCTTCTCCATGCCGTAAAGGATGTGCCCCACGGAGAAACCCCAGGACAACCAGGGCTGGGACCAGAACGAAGGGAACACAGCCACTTTCACGGCTATATAAAGCAATAGTTGATCTCAAAGCAAAACCAGTTCTCAGCCAAGAGGGCAGCTTCATCCCTCAAGCCAGATTTGTACTCCCCAGAGACACAGCCTTTATCCTGAGATCCTAAGAACCAGTCACACTGAAGCAGAACAGAAAGTTCTCCATTTTCCAAAAGTCTGATTTCAAAGCAGAACACTTCCATAACAAGCTAATATCCCAAGAGATGCAATCAATCCCTGCTTTCACCCAAGAAGAATAAAGAACAGGGAAGGAGATCAAGTATTTTCTCCTCAAGAAGCCTACATTTCCCGTCTATCACCATCATCATTTTTTAAATGGACATTAGATAAGCTTCTCCAGTCCCTATGCCACAATTTCACAGGGCACTGCCGAGCGGTGTAGACATCACAAGAATTGTCAGGTGCTGCTCCTGGTTCTCCTCTCAATGTAGCACGGGGAGTATTATGAACAACAAACATTTTTGGAAGTAATATTAGAATCATAGAATAGAATCATAGAACCGTTTTGGTTGGAAAGGACCTTTAAGATCATCGAGTCCAACCATTAACCTAAAACTACCAAGTCCACCACTAAAACATATCCCTAAGCACCATGACCATATCCCTAAGCACCACATATTCCCGCATTCACTTTAACACGTGCCCTACTGTGAGAGTAAAGCTAAAGCTGCAGCCTCAGACTAGGCTTACGGCATTGGGTTTAGCAGAGGTTGTCACCTGAGTACATCAAACAAACAGGCATCACAACTGGTCAGCTCTGACACATCAGACACTGGTTATCCACCGTGCTCAAAGAGTCATTCTGAGACTTCCTCGCACAAAATAATTGGTTTCCATTTCCTGTTCAGTTACACCACTATTAGGAGCCATTCCTAAAAATACAACAGTATCACGGTCAAAGAATGCTCCTGAATGGATCATCTCCAGCTCAAGCACTTGAATAGTTGTTCCCAACTGATACCTATCCGTTGAGTAGACTATGCTTCCTTCCAAGTCTAATCCTCACCCTAAAACCCTTCAAGGAAGAAGCAAGAATAAATAAAGACCTTCTCCAGCTGTAGGAAGGTAAGTTGTCAGTCTTCATCACAGTAGTATTTCAGTGTCTATCTTAAGGAAAAAACAGGTGATAAGCTAACCATTTCAAACAGTGGAAGCAGCAGCTTTTTTAGAAGACTTTTTTGGGGGTTTACTTCTCCCTCAGCTCTGAAAACAGGATGGACAATTACAGTTCTTTATCCAATTTTAGAAAATAGTTTGCTTCCCTTGGTCAGCACTGTTCTACCACACTGGTGGTGACTGATAGACACAACCATTTAGCCAGCACTTTCTAATAATCTTCATCATTCCCTTCTTCTGAAAAAGGATCCTCCCACTATGATGAGCTACAGAAGTCAAAAGAGGCAGCTTCTAGAAAAACAAACAAACAAAAAAACCCCACAGTTTTTGGTCAGAGACAGACTTTGAGACTCAGTTCTGCAACGTCTTACTCCCCACTACCTTTCCCAGGATGACAGTACATTAACAGACTACGTAGGAACTGTCACAGCCTCACCTACAACAACTCTCATTTGATGTCGCAAAGGCCTCTGTGAAGCTTCTCCCAGCAGGCACTTGGGAAAAGCTTGCTACAGAAGTACTCGAGGTTGTTCTCTTGACCAATTACTCATACTTCCCTTTGCAATTAGACTCACACTTCCTGCTGGCACGGACTAAACCCCCTCGAGAATCATTCTGCCATGCGCATGAATGGCAACAGCGATTTTAGCGATACTATTCTGAGTAGCTTTATACAAACTGCATACCTCGTGCTTGCTTTAAACAAAGAAAATTTGGTACCTAATTAAAGCCAGTTTTCCTTCATCATGCATATGCTGGTCCAGCAACAAATAATAAAAAAGAAAAATGCATTTGCTTGTCCCTAGGTGCAAAGAGCTCTTTTGATGTCTCATTTACTTTGAGTTCAGGAAGTCAGTTACATAAAGGTGTGGTGAAGTGTCAAATCAGAGAGCAGCACTTGACATATAACACTGAAATATGGGCCGCAAGGGAAGAAAAAGCTCCCAGGACCTGCACTGGAATACCTGTTTATAAACACTACTTCAAGGATTATGGGAATCACAGGCTGCCCACTGTCCACATAGATAACCACGCTCAAGTGGAGCTAGGGGAAAAAAGAAAAATCAGCTCTTCCCAGCAGAGACATCGAAACCAAAACAAAGTTGCTGGTTACAGACAATATTTACAGTGAAGCTAAACAAGGCTCTCACTATTCCTGTTTACTAAGTTCTCTGTTACCTCAAACATGACAGAGGTCCAGTGGGGTACTGAGGAACACCTGACTGACCTTACCCTTACACAGAAATACTACCCTTTGCTTTACAAAAGTAAGGTACAACATGCTTCACTGTGTATTTGTTAGGTTTTGTAGTTTTCATGGTATTTTACCTGGCTCTTTAGATAATCTTTATCAGCATGACTAATCTACACTGTTTATTCATCACACAGCTCATTCCTATGCACTATCATGCACCCTTACCAAAAGCCACAATGTTTTGAGGGGAAACCTTGACGCTGTCGCCACTCTACTATTACACCACAACTATCTTCTCAGCAGTACATGGAGTAACAGCTCCGTCTTGTAAAGAGAGCGAAATAAGTTATTTGCTCCTTCCAATGAATTAACAGACAAATTCTAAAATTCCTTCTGTGACACTTCTGCTCTCAAGAGCCTTCAAACATGAAGCTCTGCTTATTAGAGGTCTACACACTGTGAAATTAATACTTTATGCAAATATTAGAGGAACACAGAGAGCTCTGTACTTGAGTAGGCTGAAACTGGCCTGCTGGGATGATCCCCCTGGGCTGCTCTACCAACATACACAAGGAAATGATGGAAGATGAGCAGGGAAGCTTGCTGAAGTGACCTTGCAAGGCACACCTTATTATATTTGGAGAAGATTTCAAACATGGAGGTTAAATTCCCATTAACGAGGCATAACCATGCCAACATACAGTTACTGCTAAGTCTGTCTGTACCACAGACAAGGTCTTAACAGAAAGCTCTTGTAGCTGTGAACATCATTTCTCTGAAATGACATCCTCCCATTTCTCCTCAGGAGAAGTACAAGAAACTAAATGGAGGCACCTCATAAGCAGGCTCTGAGGCAGCCAATGTCTGGTCTTAACTACCCTTTTATTGAAAAGGGGCATCCAACAACAGACTCTTCGAGTATACTCTTCCAGTAGGGATATTCAACTGTAACACACACTGTAATGACTACACATCTCCAAACACCACCACAAAGTTAAGAGAACCTGAGGAGATGAACAACTCATCCATTCAGGCAAAACGAGCTAGAATAATCCTCTTATTTGGGCTGAAAATGCTGAACGAGAAAGTTCACTCATCAACCGCCCATTTGATGCAACACACAGCAGAATGCTATTTAAAAGGCTATTTAAAATAAACTGTCCAGATCTTCTTGAACAGGAGATGGAAAAAACAGACTGTTTTAGTGTTGTGACTAATTGCTATTGCTGCTTAGCAAAGCTTTTTCATTTAGAACTGCACTGATCCAATAATGTTACAGCTAAATCAAACCAGATATATCACAACTGATGGAAAGTATTTCCCAAAGGGCTGGACTATTCAAATTGACCTCAAGCAGGAGAAGCATAAAGATATAGGTAGGAGAACAGAAGAATAGAAAATAGCTCACCTTCTTGTCTCTGGTCCTTACTTCTCCATAGAAATCTAGGGCTTCTTGAGCCTTTAAAAACTTGCCTCGATGCAACAAATATGCACATATCATTACACCAGTTCGTCCCTTTCCAGCTTTACAGTGGATTGCTGCAACATGATTGTCATCTTCACTTAGCCATTGGTCAAGATCTTCACAAAAAGGTTTGATAAGCTCTAGCTGTGGTGGGTTATGGTCTTCAAAAGGGTACTGTGCAACTGCAATGAGAAGTAATAATTTATCAAAATCTCAAAAGGAAATTACAGCAAGACAGGTCACCTTTGTGACAAGCGTGCAAAAAATTAACTTTCTAAATAAAATCCCCTGTCTTACTTATAGATATGTATATTTTATTCCAATATTATTCAGCAATGTACTGCATATTATATGCACTGCAGACACTTCTCTAGTAATACACAAGCAAGCATCCTGCTACATGAAGAGACTATTTCACACCGCTACTGCAATGAGTGGCACAGACTCTTACATCACGAATTTTGTGCATTGGCACAAAGAATAACCTTGTGAAAACCCATAACTCTAGCAATAATTAGACTACCTGCTGGGAGAAAACAGGGCCAGACCTCAGTCACTGATCAGACAATAGGAATTTTGCTGAAAAATTCTGAGCACAGTTGGGTCTATGTTGGGAACACACTCTCAGAATTTGCTCAAAGAGGTTTTGAAACAAAAAACTGCAATTTCCATATTAAAAAAATGGTAATTGAAAAAGAAATCTCACATAAGGCACTTGCAATACTTATGGGTTTTAAAGTCAACCCACTGAACAAAGACCTTCTTCTTCTTATATGGATATATACACACACACAAACACTTTTTCTCATCTAGAGATGGAAAGAATTTCAAGCGAGCATGCAGGAAATGAAAGAAAACTCGAGAGCAAAAAATAAGCAATAGTAGAGACAAGTACTGAAACATCTAAGACCTCAGGTAAGATGGACAGGCAATGCCATGCTGACAGGCAGAATTACACAGGGCTGTACTAGTTTCGTCAGAAGAACAGCACTTTATATAAAGTCCACCCCAATTCCTGATCAACAGACTTGGAATCTTATAAATACAACTCTGGTTCACTTAAAAATTCTCAGCTAGAAACACCATTTCCTTTTCTGGTCTAAAAATGAATACATTTCATTTTTTGGCAAGTGTTTGTATTCATTTTGTAAGTACTACTCTCTTGTCACACATGCAAGGCTCCTTTTGATGAATCCCCAAGGACTTAAAGAGCAGAACTGAGGGATGAAGTTATGGAACTGCTGAATTACTGCAGCACAAATCTGAAGCATTTCGGAGGGATCCGCAAGGACATTTTATTCACTTGCAGTACAGTCCACTCACTTCATCTTCCAGAAGACCAAAGAGAGGGAAGCCCCATAAAGTGAATAATCTTTGCTAAAGAAGCAGCAAAGGTTGGCAAACGTGAACACACAGTAATAAATTCTTCCACATGGATGATCCAAAGACTCCCCAAATGATCATTTTATGTGAACTTACAGAGACGTCACTTTTTGAAGCAGATGTAAATGAAAGGAGGATTTTATTTAGAAACGCCTAAGAAGCGAAGCTGTTAGGAGGTGCTGCGAATTTGTCCGTACAACTTTGAGCCTATCTTAACTACATCCAATAATGTTCCCGTGAAAAGGAGAGACAAAGTTGTCCTGAAAGATCCCAAGTAATAACAGCATGCTGAAGATGGTCTCCAAGATTTGGGATCAAAGGCAAACCTTGCGGTATTTTCTTCAAAGATGGAATGAGAAACAGATGAAATGGGTGCCCTGTGATGGTGCAGAGGGATTAAGAATCAGAAAGCAACCTTAGGAAACATTAAGCTGCACAATCTTGAGCAGGTCCTTGAGAAGGTGCAGGTCCTCCATGGATTTTGGTTCCTAACATTGGAGCACACAGCATGGACAATGGTTCTGACTACTCTCTCCAAGCTCCTAGATGTTCCAAGAAAAATCTCATAGCACATAAAGGAGCGGAAAAAAAAAAAAAAGGAAAGCCTGTGGCAAAGCAGAAGGCAATTTCCAGCATGGAAGTGCTTCAGAAAGTGCAAAAACCCTAGACAGAAATCTAGCGTCCAAAGAAGAGGAAGAACTTTCAACACTTGATTTTGAATTTGACGCAAGAGCATCCACGTTGAATAATGAACTACTTATGGTGTTTCATGCTAAGTGTTTCATGTAAGTTCCCTTTTAAATTAATTCACTTCCTCTGCTAAGGGAAGTCCTGAGTCACCAATCTGGCTATCTAAGGTAACCAATTTGGGGATGAAAAGAAAAAAATGCAACATGTAGCTCCCTACAACAGTGCTGCCTTACACAGAGGACCTGTGAAAGGTGCTGTCACAAACAACATTTCGGGCTGGGATTGATAGTGAAGGAATCTGAGCACTCTCATAATAAAGAGGAATAAATTAAAGCAAGTGTATGTTCTGGACACATTAGAAGCACATCCTTTTCGTTTATGCCTTTTCTCCTCTTACCCAAAGTATCGCTCAAGCAGATCTTAAAATACCTTTTTTCTGGCCTGTATGTATTGAGCGAGGTTTCAGGACACTGTCATTCAACAATGTAAGAGCAAATCAGAAGCAAAGATGACTTAAGCATGACAATTTCAGTCCTTCTATATGCAGACACTAAAGCAGCCAATTACATTTTGGTCAGGTTCTAAACACGCTCTTTGCAACTAGGAAGATGGTTTAAAGTAATAATAATAAATAAAAGAGAAGTTGAGCCCTTGCTGTGATGGAGTATTAGCCACTAAGGCCCAAATTTATTCATCTCCTACAATTACATACACACAAGTACTCCTTATCTACCCAGCCACTCTGAAGCATTGCATGAAGAGGAACTACAAGCTCTACTACTGTGAGCAGAGGAACATCTCTGTGCAAAGAATAAAGGTAAATCTGTATTTATTTACTACCTGGGGCATTAACACTGACAAAACAGGTACATCACTTTCTCTCACCAAGGGTCTGATCAAAGTAGCCACTAAAAGTTTCCCCACTGGTTCTGGTAGCTCTGCAAAGTGTCTAAGAGCCAACTCATCTCAAAGAGGCATCCCATGGAATTGAAACTTTTTTTTTTTAAAGCAACTGAAGGTTTGTTCCAGATCTTCAAAAAGTTCTTTTATATGAATAGTGACAGTGGCTTAAAAGTTCTCCATTTTTATTCTAAGTGATGCTTCTGCATAAGAACCACACTTCTCTAAGCTTCACATCTAAATTTTACAGTAAGTTTGCACACTGAATGGAACAGAAACTTCTATATAACCCATTCTGCAAAAATTTTTGCAACAGTAGCCTTTTGATTGCCTTACTAGATCTTGATCGGGTTTACTGTTGGAAACATACTTTTTTGAAAGCATCAAGAATATAGCAAGTTTCTCCAATGACTCAAAGCAATCTGACATCATTCCTCGTGCCCAAATCTCCTCCATTACTATTCATCAGCTCCTCCTTTAGACCTTCATTCAGAAACACTGAAGTTTAAAGAGAAGGACACATGCTAACAACACAAACGTACCTCTGCAGTTAAATTTGGCGGTGTCATAATGTCTTTCAGCACATCTAAAAAAGAAAAATAGACAAAGAGTTCAAGGCAAGTCTCTGAGGTACTCCCAACATCTATCACACCTTGGAACATACAGATCAACATATGGGAAAATCATGTACACCCATCACCTTTATGATTTAAAACTACAGCTAGAGGTTACACACAGAAAAAAACATTTTGTTGCAGATGTATAAAGTTGCTCACTAAAATATCAGTTATTTTACCAAAAAACAATTACTTACCCTATGGTAACTGAACTCCATCAGTACGTTTTAGTCAGTGTGACTCTCAGTGGAGACATTCACACGAGTAACGCAATACGCTATTACTTTTTAACACGGCAGTATTAACAGCCCCAGCTGCTCAAGCAGCTTTATGCTCCCACACAAACACATAAAGAGTAGACAGCTATGACCTTCGCCCAACTGACTCTGAACTCAAAACACATGTCAAGATGCCTCAACGACAACGTGGGTGCTAGGGGTGATGGGGATCACAAGGACATTTCAAGGACCCTCAGCTAGCACAACCTAAGCAAGCATTCTTCCTCCAACTACAAGACCACCACAGGCAATTGAAAGCACCACTGAATATGATAATGGAGATCACTTGTATCAAGCAAGACTGTGATACTGCTTCTCCAACTTGGCATTTGTTCTTGAAATTAGGTGAACTCCAAAAAAAGGAGTCAGCCAGTTTTCCCCTCACAGACCCTGGGAAATGGCATGTTTCTGAAGACTCTGGAGTTGCATCAATGTCTATCTCACCACTCTAAGAGATACACTCTAGCTAGCCAGTAGCGCAGTAAACCACACTTGCAAGATGACTTGCCTAGGGACAAACATCAGTAACCAGATACAGTCCAATCAGTAGGGCTCTAACACAGCCAAAATGTCATGCTGGAAGGGAACAAGCTAGATCAGATGTTGGGGGTAAGGGGAAAGGCGGCAAGAAGTGGATGTTCTCTGTAATTTTACTTGGACTTGGCTCTCTGCAGGCAAAATGACACGCCCCTACGCTATGCAAATGAAAATGCAGTTCAGAAAGGAAAATGAGAACAATCCTGCCTCAAAACAACAGGACTCCAGGTTGAAATACAATGATTAGGAGTCACTTCAGTAGACAAAACACATGTAGATCTTTGGTTCTCATTATAACCTGTGCTCTTCACAGAGTTCAAGTACCCACACCAGTTTCAGGACTGATATGAACTTCTCTTTCCTGAATAGGTATGTTATGACTGCAGCCTTTGGAGCCATATGGAGCTTACTTGACACTTTCAGACACGCAAACTTTTAGGCTCCTACTTGTATGACCGTTGCATGTATCTGGAGTCTCACATGTGCTGCATTGAGCTTTGTCCGTGAGACTTGCACACCAGGGACAGAGGCAGGTCTGCTGGGGTTGCACATGCACTCAGTGCTTCCCTTTCTCTGAATTCCAGAGCCTTCTCGACTCTAGCCTCTGCTGGGGAAAAGTCTGGCAGTTTTTACAGCTCTGATCACATTGCTGAACACGTTCTCTGGGTCAGAAGTGATACAGTGCAGGTTAAGCTGGCAGATGGGACCCAAAAAAACATTATCCGCACTCAAGCCTTTGAGAAGAAAGGTTAGACACAGTATGTACAACCATGATGGAATCATCATGCCTGGAGCAGCCACCAGCCACACTGGGCAAAGCCTGTTACAAGCTAGTCAGCATCTGGGCTTTGGAATTTGAGCCTACTGGGAAGCAAAGTAGTTAACACTTTGGCATCTTATCCAAGAAAGTTTCCTTCTTCCTTTTAGAGAAGCACCCAGTTCAAAGGGGTAGTAAGAGATGAAAGTCTTCAAAACATAAAAAAAAATCCAGATATGGGCAAAAAAGCCTTCAAATTTTGAAGTTTGAGAAAGTATCAAGTAGAATACCACAAGGGATAAAAAATAGTTGTGTTGATACCAAGGATAGAAACTGAGCAGAGAACATAGCCATGTCACTCTTTATGCCCTCTTATGGGAGCTGTACACAACAAATGCAGAGCTCCAGACATGGCTGCACAAAATACACTCCCGTTTCATTACATGAAACACGTGTATCTGCAGCAGAGATCCCATCGACACACACTTTGGGGGCTGCTTCCATTGCTTAGCATTTCAAATCATAGAATCATTTTGGTTGGAAAGGGCCTTTAAGATCATCAAGTCCAACCCCACCACTAACCCATGTCCCTCAGCACCACATCTACATGGCTTTTAAATCCCTCCAGGGATGGGGACTCCACCACTGCCCTGGGCAGCCTGTTCCAGTGCTTGACAACCCTTTCCGTGAAGAAATTGTCCCTGATCTCCAACCTAAACCTCCCCTGGCACAACTTGAGGCCGTTTCCTCTCGTCCTATCGCTTGTTACCTGGGAGAAGAGACCGACCCCACCTCGCTACACCCTCCTTTCAGGCAGTTGTAGAGAGCGATAAGGTCTCCCCTCAGCCTCCTTTTATCCAGGCTAAACACCCCCAGGTCCCTCAGCCGCTCCTCATCACACTTGTGCTCCAGACCCTTCACCAGCTCTGTTGCCCTTCTCTGGACTCGCTCCAGCACCTCAAGGTCTTGCTTGTAGTGAGGGGCCCAGAACTGAACACAGGATTCGAGGTGCGGCCTCACCAGTGCCGAGTACAGGGGGACAATCCCTGCCCTGGTCCTGCTGGCCACACTAGTGCTGGTAAAAGCCAGGATGCTGGTGGCCTTCTTGGCCACCTGGGCACACTGCTGGCTCATATTCAGTCGGCCATCGACCAACACCCCCAGTTCCTTTTCCACAAATGTACACAGAGGTACAGAAAGTGTGCACATAAAATCTACACTGTTCATTACAGCTCCTTCCTTTAACTACCTTGAAGTTAAAAGAAATATACTGGAGAAGATGGAGATTATTACAACAGGGGAGGTAACAATTCAGCAGTATGTGAAGTCACGAGATGAAAGGGGAAGAACACATTAAAATACAGAAGAATACTGAAAAAAACAGCAAAGGGTTAAAGGAACACGAGAAAACCAACCCAAACAAGAAACAAAATGAAACTGATTGCTCAGACATTCACTGGGAAGTTAGAATACAAGATGTGAGGATGAGGCATAACTGACATCATTTAAGCATCAGTTCAGAAAAATCTCTCTAAATGCTTTTAAAAAAAACTGCTCAGTACACACCTTATCATCAACTTCATATATCAGCTACCTTAAGGGAACTCAAACCCCATGACAGCGCTTGAAATAATTCCGAATATAATCACACAACTCCTCTGAACTCCCACCTCCTCCTTTTAAACACAGATAATAGGTTGATTATTTACAGAGGATCAGCTTAACCTAAAGAGAGGCTGTTCTCCGAAATACCCGAAGGCTGCAATTTCTTCCCATCTCATGATCAAACAACGCAACGATTCACCTAATGGCATTTATGCACTTAACATGTGCATAAATTTTGCCCGCATAAAGACATAACCTGGCCTCTCTAGCCAGAGATACCCAGTTTAAAAGCTGTGCAGGAATCACTTCAATCTTCATTTGCAGCTGACCCATGTTTTGGGGAGGAAGAAAACCTTTAAAAGGACGTTTTCTCCTGCAAAAGTTTTCACCTGAGGGCGAATGTAGTCATTTTAGGAAGTTTCACTTGCGATTGTTTTGAAGTGAGCAACAAGGAAAATCGATGGGGGGTTCTTGCACCGAAAACTGCAAAGTTAAAATTTGTCTATGAAGAACTTGAAGACAAAAACCTTTGGCACACCTGGACAAGTTCTTTCCACAGCTGAAAACACACGTATCAGCAACGTAAATGTCAAAAGCGTTTGTCTCATCACAGCTCTTCTCACTTAAAAACTTTAAAGTTGTTCCTGTGCAGGTTGGGGGATTGTTTTTTGCTTTTTTTTTCTGAAGTAAAAGGAGGTTGCTAGCGTAAAGTGGAAACTTTCCAAGCACCACCTTCCTGAGGAGTTACTTGCTAAGATGCACAGAAGTCTTACTAAACTCTCACTTTCTGACCAAGCCTAGAAGTTTACATACAGCAGCTTGTTGTTTTTACCTGTCGCCTCTCAAGCCAATTCAAAACAACCAGCTCAGTACCAGGCAGCTCAGCAAACCCTGATCTCGTAAGTGATACCAGAGCCACACTCACACAAGCTGACAGCTGAACTCAGCCCAAAGAAGCGGGAGGAAATTAAGTTCGATCTGTCCTCTTCTGTTTTGCTCCTCAAACCAAGCAGAAGCTATCAGGAGGCTTCTGGGGGGTCTAATAAAGCCACAGTAGTTAGATTTTTACACGATACAGATCTCTAGTGCTGAGCTCCAGAAGACTTCAAAGGAAGTTATCTAGAAAGTTACCTCTTTAGAGAGCTGCACCTACATGCAGAAGGAGCTATCAGCTATTCTAGGAAGCACTGTCCTTTCCACCCACAAGTGCCACCAAGACAGCATTTATTAAAAGGCCAACATTCTGGACAGCTTCTACGCTGGAGAAAATAATTTTCTTACTAAACTGTATGATAGGTGTCAAATTAGTTTATTTTAATGCATATTTTGTTTACGTATCTTTGTCTCTCCCATCCTACCCCAGGCTTTACAGACACCTTCAATAACCAATTTCTCAGCTTCTAGTATCACTGCAGTCCAACATCAGGAAACAGAGTGGCTTGATGCATAATCCTTTAACTAATTTAGAGGCATATTTAAATACTTATTTTTAATGACTGGCAGATTACAACGTAATGCATTGCCTGGATTTCCATACTACAGTCATTCTTTCATTAATTGCAAATATTTAAAACACACTCATTTAAAAAAAATAAAGCCTTAACAGCTCAGAGAATCAATAACTCTTCAACTTAGATTTCTGGGAAAAAATGAGGAATAGGAAAACCATGACCTACTTTTCAACATCAAGTGACATCACCAAATCATTTCTATAAATGAAATTAGCCTAAGCTAACATATAAAGATGATCAAGGATCAACAACAAAAAATCCCTTCTGTTACAAGAACAGCTTTCTGCATAACTACATTTTCAGAGGAAAACATTACACTTACAAAAGTGAGAAGCCAATTGTTGCGATAACTTTTTTAAGTAATAAACAGGGACAGTCAAGAAGAGTGAGTAAGCAAACAGAGCCTGGGTACCAATACAGTTCAATCAAAAAAAATTTAAAAAAAATAGGAAAAACCCAGGAAAATATTCGTTTGGCAATTTCTTCACTGCAGACATTAATACATTAACAGAAAGCCTGCTGTGAATTACTTTTCACTTTTTAATCACATGGTACAAGCTCCAGATGGGCTAGATGCCAAGTCATTTAAAAGCGTTCAAGTAATATGAATACACACCAGCATTTCATTTAACCTCACTCAGCTCCACTAAACGAAGTAACAGTGCTCTCAATCAGGCTTAATTGTTTTAAGAAATGTGCAAAACATCTCCAGCTCTGCTTCAGTACAGCAACAAGCCACTTTCACTCCTAAGCTATTTTTAGAACTCATTACTTTGGAAAATACATCTATAAGAGCATACTTACAGATTGTATATCTTGTAATGGTTTTTATGCTTTGAATCCAAAAACCTTAAGCAGGAAAGAAAAAAACAAAGAGGCATGTATTAATATACATTGCAATAATGTTGACCTTAATTTGCAGCATCATTAAAGCCCCATCCAGCCTGTGCAGTTCTGCATTCCAAGTCCCAGCTGGCCCCGCAGTGCCTCAAATCGAGGAGGCAGCATGTCGCAAACCTCACTCCTACAAACAATCCAGTAGGATGAATAAGAGCACTTACGCAACCGAGGAGACCGAGATCTGGCCTGCAGCTGAAATATTTATTGTACGGACCAATTTGTGCTGATTTCTAAGATACCTGCGCATCAATACATTAAGCTGAGGGAGGGTTGTTTATTTTTAAAGCAGAAAGCATTGATTATACAAGGTATCCGAAAACACTTATTTCCAATTTAATCATCTAGGCAAAATATTTGCCACGGTGGTATTTCCAATGGAAAAAAAAGCAGTTAAAATAACTTCTGCGTTCCAGTTACAACAGCTAGAATAATTTATTTTAATACCAGCTTTTTCAAATGGCCATTATTTGCCACTGAAGCCTGAGGACAGTGCCCCATGATATTCTGGGTTCAGAAAGGATGAGGAAGACCACTATATTTTTTCACACTCATTTTCATTCTGGCTTTGTTAACAAAAACTTCCCATACGAGCCTCGGAGAGCCAAACTGCAAACATGATTCATCAAAATTGCCGTGATTATATATGATGTGTCACCTGGCAATGTTCAAGAAGAAATAACATACAAATGTTTACACTTAACATCATCAACAGTGTGTATCTGCACATCAGCCAGAAGGAATTTAATTAGCCATGACAGAACATGCTGTTCAAATTGAAAAGAAACACTAGCTGCTAAAATCCTGGAAAGCTCAAGCAAAAACAAGCTCTGGTTATCAGTCATAATATTCCCGAAGAACCTAGAAGAACTCTGTGGTTAAACCGATGCGTTAAAATAAGAACAGATGTGAACGCTCCTCGTGCGGCGTTGAGTACGAGATTCCAATTTCATCGGCAAAAATATTTCGTTGACTCCCACGGGTGCCCCCGTTGGCAGACTTGGAGAGATGAAGGAAGATGGTGGACATGGCGATTTGTTTCGGGAGATGTTCCCGCTTGTTTAAAACACACCGGAGAGCAAGGAGAGCTGACTCCGCTTCTGCCAGTAATGTCCACAAAGCTGGGTTTAAGCTTTCACGCAAGTATTTTTCTAAGGATAAAATTCCATCCAAAACCTCTCAAAGCTTCAGTCACAGGAGACAGCCAGCAGTCCAGGTCGTCCTTCTCATACAGTATTAGCATTAAATTTGTCAGGATAAAGACCAGAAAAAGCCCACTGGTGTATCCTGGCTCAATACCAAGTGCTTCGGAGCACAAACACATGGAATTTCTGCATAAAAAGCTCTTGGAAAAAAAATTCACAGTAAAAAGACGACAGGAACAGACGAGGACCTGCTGACTGCAACATGCAGAACGCTGCACGATCACGTTTTATGCATTATTCTCCTTTAAAAATAGGGTGCAACAAACATAACACTGCTTTAGCATCCAGTGTCCTACAGCCACTTAATTTACATCTCTCCGTATCTTAATCTGGCTGATTACACTTTTCGGTGGTCACTGCTCCTGTTGATCAAAGTGTTTATGGACAACTTAGTAATTCACAGAATCAGTCAGGTTGGAAGAGCCCTCTGGGATCATCGAGTCCAACCATTGCCCTGACACCACCATGGCAACTAGACCATGGCACTAAGTGCCATGTCCAGGCTTTTCTTAAACCCCTCCAGAGACGGGGACTCCACCACCTCCCTGGGCAGCCCCTTCCAATGGCTAATAACCCTTGCTCAGAAGAAATGCTTCCTAATGTCCAACCTGAACCTCCCCTGGCAAAGCTTGAGGCTGTGTCCTCTTGTCCTATCGCTGGTTGCCTAGGAGAAGAGGCCAACTCCCACTTCACTACAACCCCCCTTCAGGTAGTTGTAGACTGCACTAAGGTCACCTTGGAGCCTCTTCTCCAGGCTAAACACCCCCAGCTCCCTCAGCCGTTCCTCGGAGGTCAGACCCTCCAGACCCTTCACCAGCTTGGTCGCCCTCCTCTGCACTCGCTCCAACACCTCAACATCTCTCTTGAAGTGTGGGGCCCAGAACTGGACACAGGATTCAAGGTGCGGCCTCACCAGTGCCGAGTACAGAGTAATTATATAGTCATTCCCTTTCAAAAGTCTAATTTACACATATCTACATGCTTAACCAATAAAATACATTTTCCTTCCTACAGAAGCAACTGAAACCGATGCTGTGAATGGAACAGGGCCTTCAAAGACTACTGCCTGTTAATATTTATTTGGATTATTCCCATGGCATTTATTCCAAGTCCAACCATTGCCCCTATCCTACAATTTCCAAAGGTGGAGTCCATCAGGGACCACGTATTTCCCACAGCAGATGCGATGCCCACATTAACTTAATAAAAAGGTGGCTCTGACTGCAGGCAAATAAAGATGGGTAGATAGTTTGCGTTTGTGGGACACCCCTTAACTGTCCCAAAAAGACAGCAAAAGCTTTTTCTGGTGTGCAACGATATGATTAGAAAACACAACTTCACACCTCTGTTAATAATTCTAGCAGAGACAGACACTCTGCAAGAGTATTTACAGATTGCTATGCTGAACCTCACTGATGGGACCAGCTCTGGAAAAATGACTTCTCCTCGCTACAAGGTCGCTTCTGCAAGCCTGGTCCAATCCAGTGTAGCCAGCCGGTCTAGGGAAGTGATCGTCCCTCTGTACTCGGCACTGGTGAGGCCGCACCTTGAATCCTGTGTCCAGTTCTGGGCCCCGCACTTCAAGAAAGATGTTGAGGTGTTGGAGCGAGTCCAGAGGAGGGCGACCAAGCTGGTGGAGGGTCTGACCTCCGAGGAACAGTTGAGGGAGCTGGGGTTGTTTAGCCTGGAGAAGAGGAGGCTCAGAGGTGACCTTAGTGCAGTCTACAACTACCTGAAGGGAGGTTGTAGTGAAGTGGGAGTCGGCCTCTTCTCCCAGACAACTAGTGATAGGACAAGAGGACACAGCCTCAAGCTTTGCCAGGGGAGGTTCAGGTTGGACATTAGGAAGCATTTCTTCTCAGCAAGGGTCATTAGCCATTGGAAGGGGCTGCCCAGGGAGGTGGTGGAGTCACCATCTCTGGAGGTCTTTAAGAAAAGACTGGACATGGCACTTAGTGCCATGGTCTAGTTGACAGGGTGGTGTCAGGGCAACAGTTGGACTCGATGATCCCAGAGGGCTCTTCCAACCTGGTTGATTCTGTGATTCTGTAATCCAGCCTCTGACATTTGCAGTACTATTCGTGGATAGCGAGCTTTGTCACAACGGTTAAACATGCAAAAACGAAACCCCCTCGAACTCATCTGAAGCTAGACTGCAGCTGTGCAGGGAAGTCGCTGACTCCAGACAAGTGATTCTCAGTTGAGGGTTTACAATTCCTCCCAGTGTGGGAACCGAGGAGCTGTCTCGACTCATTTCTGTACAAACCTGGCTGCAAACGATTACCGGTGAAATTCAAGCGGCGCTAATTCTGCCTGCCAATGATAATGAGAAACTTTCTGTGGCATCTCAAACGTGGGAGCAGCACCTTCTTGCCCAGATACACCTACTCCTAACTTCACTGCATAACCATGCCCAGACATCAAGTCTCTTGGAGAGCTGCTGAACTTAGAACTCAAATGCCCAAGATCTCAAAAGCATCACGCACGACTTAAAGAATATCAGAACAAAGAATCCTAAAAACACTGACATTTGGCAGCTTCTGCCAAGTATTTAGTTTTTAATGCAACCTCTCACACTACATTCTCCAGGGAGGGTGTTGACTAAACAAATTACAACACTCCTAAAACACTAGGTACACCTTCCACAGTTGTATAGAACCATAGAATGGTTTGGGTTGGAAGGGACCTTAAAGACCATCTAGTTCCAACCCCCCTACCACGGGCAGGGACATCTTCCACCAGACCAGGTTTCTCCAAGCCCCATCCAACCTGGCCTTGAACACTGCCAGGGAGGGGGCAGCCACAGCTGCTCTGGGCAACCTGGGCCAGGGTCTCACCACCTGCACAGCAAAGAATTTCCTCCTCATATCTCATCTAAATCTCCCCTCTTTCAGTTTAAAACCGTTCCCCCTCGTCCTGTCACTCCATGCCCTTGTAAAAAGTCCCTCTCCAGCTTTCCTGTAGCCCCTTCAGGCACTGGAAGGTGCTAGAAGGTCTCCCTGGAGCCTTCTCTTCTCCAGGCTGAACAGCCCCAGCTCTCTCAGCCTGTCTCCAGAGCAGAGGGGCTCCAGCCCTCTGAGCATCTTCGTGGCCTCCTCTGGACTCGCTCCAACAGCTCCATGTCCTTCTTCTGTTGGGGGCCCCAGAGCTGGACGCAGCACTGCAGGGGGGGGTCTCACGAGAGCGGAGCAGAGGGGCAGAATCCCCTCCCTCGCCCTGCTGGCCACGCTGCTGGGGATGCAGCCCAGGACACGGTTGGCTTTCTGGGCTGCAAGCACACACTGCCGGCTCATGGTGAGCTTCTCGTCAACCATCACCCCCAAGTCCTTCTCCTCAGGGCTGCTCTCAATCCATTCTCTGCCAAGCCTGTGTGTTTGTGCTTGGGATTGCCCTGACCCACGTGCAGGACCTTGCACTTGGCCTTGCTGAACTTCACGCGGTTTTCACAGGCCCAGCTCTCAAGCCTGTCCAGGTCCCTCTGGATGGCATCCCTTCCCTAGTATGCAGCAGCTCAGAGTGGATAACTTTATTTGGTGTTAAAAATGACAACCTCTAGGGTTTTTTACAAAATGTGCTACAAAGCATGAGTAATAACAAATTTTAGCTGATTTTTCTTCTCATCCACAGTTATTGAACAGAGCCAGATGTAAAAGCCTTTATCTAAAGTCACCTCTATTTACTACTTTAAATCAAAATTAACTTATCGAGTACTTCATTTATCGATTGAAGAAAGGGTATGGGTAAACATATTCTGAAATGCCACCAACTATCTAAGGAAACTCTCAATGGCATGGACTGACATCTTTCTAAAAGCAAAGAACCTCCTTTTACTCCAACACAATTTACTGAAGCCAGTTTTTCACACTAAAAAGCAGATTACATGCATCTGAGATCAACCCCGCGCAGCAGCCTGGCCTAAAATTGTTGAAAATACCATTTTCATCATTTCCAGCGTTTTTCAGGAAAGCTAATAAGACAACATCTATGAGATGTAAAAATCTTGCCATTTCTACGAGTCAGAACACAGAACATAAATGAGCGAAAAAAAAGGATACTTAACATTTACAAGAATAAGTTAAGGAAAAGAAAAATAAAGCCTTACCTTACTACATCATCAATGTTGTTCCGATATACTCCTTCAAGCCTTTCCGCAGGAAAACCCATAGCAATTATGTTTGGATAAATATCTGAATATGCAAGTTATGGAAACATTGGTAAAGCACGTGAAGTTTCTACAATAGCATTCAATGGACATTAATCAAATGTTTAACGGTATCAAAGTCAGAACAACAACTCCAACCAACTCCCATATGCAAAGGAATTCAGCTTTAGATATGCAGTAACAAAGGATCTTTTCCAAAAAAAAGCTCAGCAAAAGGTTGAGGGGGGGAAAAAATCAGGAGGGAAACTGTTGAAAACAGTACTTTGACCACAGCCACTACAACAGAAATCTCCTTGCGTCTCAAACAGATAAGTTATTAGAAGTTTATGCTACTGGGCAGCTGACGGTTAACATTCATTAGGAAGACAATCCACCAAGAGTCAAGTAACCTACTTCATCACACATCATCTCACTAGAATCACACAGGTGCTACATACTGGTCTTTCTCTACGGTTTGAGTGACATATTAAATCCAATGGGAAACTATTAAAATAGTCTCGCGTGACTAAATTGCAAGATGTTCCGAATTAAAACCCGTGCTCAAGTCCCCAGCGATCCCAAAATAGGTATACCACAAAATACAGCAAAACAAAGAAAAAAAGGGCATTTCAGGCATGCAAGCCCTAGCTAGACTACATAAACACTGATTTTTTTATCACTTTCTATGATTTCTACAGAACAGCCCACTACAGCAGCTGCTAAGGTAGCTCTGAATGACTAAATGCAAGATACTGCAACAGATGAGAATGTGCAGATCTGAAAAGGATTAGATATCTTGTTTATTAAAAAAAAAAAAAAACAATTCCCCACTTCTGGAAAAATATTCTCGTTTCTTATTCTGAACTACCTGTAATTCACTTGCCAAAAGCAACCTGAGATAAAGAACCTAGGAAAAGTATCTCTTAGCAGAAACAAGTTAGCACTAAGGAAAAAAGGCCAAATAAGAAAATTTTAAGTGTACAGCTAGAGCCGATGCAGGAAAGAATTCACAAGAAATTGCTAGAAAATTACTGGTGTTTGTTTTCCCGTTGGTATAATGATATATGGATTTTATTTTTTTTTTAATAGAACTCAAGAAAGGACTCTCAAGTTTTAAACGTTATTAGAAGTGGCCATGTAGTGAAGAAGCTTCGCTGAAAGGCGAAACAGAAATGAAAGTAGCAGCTCGAAAACAGACCGTACCCTACCGCATTAACATACTCCTCCTCAAACTAATTTTAGAAGGAGTAAGAACAAAGCACGATATGTTTGAAGTTGGCCCTGCTTTAAAGAAGGGGGCTAAAACGGGTGATTTCCAGAGGTCCCTTGCACCTAAATTATCCCACAATTCTAAGAATCGTTTTTATTTTTATCATTAAAACACAACAAAGCTCCAAAGAGTAATCATCAGAACGGAAGACACTGCAGCAGCTTCCAAGGTATTAAAATTCCAGTTACTTGTACACAAAAAGCCCAAAGTAGGATACAAACTACTTTACTCCGTCCTTGCAGAACTCCTACAAGCCTACGTACTCGGAGGGAAGCAGCACGGCCCAAGTTCTGCCTTTACACAGTTAACTCGAAGACTTAAGAAAAACATTAAGAACTGAATACACGGAAATAATGTTTTCTACTCTCAAAAAAAGAATTGGCATTTACTATGTTGTAATCCAAGTATTAATAGACATTGGTCTGCTCGCACTATTCAAAGGATGATTTATGCAGACAATGAGAAAAATAGAAAAGCTTTTGAGAAATCCAAATAAATATCTGTAGCTGCTTTAAACACAGACACTGAAAGGGGTTCACGTCTGGTTTCTGTACTTGCCCAAACCCTAAAAAAAAGCTTATCTTGAAAAAAACAGTAAGTTGCTTAACTTTCAGCGCTTGTGATAACTTCAGATACTATCAAATCACATAAATCTGAAACTTTGAACTTCACTCTGAACGTATTTTACTCCGCAAGCAGTCCGCACCTCTTTGTTAAATTAACAAATGTAATTAGCAATGTGTTTACTATTTTATCAGTCACTACTTGCCATAAGCAGAAGAAACTCGTTATAAATCACGCTCACCCGCTCTATGCCTACTAACAGTGAATTACCTGACTTTCAGCTATCGTACCCCATCACTCCCTCCTCATTCCTGATTTCATCCTGATTTCTACCTCCTCCCAGTTCCAGCATTTATACCCAGAAGCACCTCCTTGTGCGTCCTGCTCTGAGCAGCAGGGCTATATAAATTACCACAGCAAAATAATGCAGTATATTAGCCTGCTTTCCACAGCACCCCTCCGTAGAAGACAGGCATTCACGCTAGCAACAGCGGGAAAATAAATTCATTTTGACAGACCGCATCAAAACAAAACTCAGTTTCAACTATAGCATCACCCATGAGACAGATGCCCAAACTTCACCAAATTACCATGGAACTTGCTCAAATTTCTATTCGCAATTGTGAGCTTTACCACACATTTTTTCCACGCGTTTCAGCCTGAAGTTTATGTTCAGATGCTTTTCTTCTGCTGTTGGCTTTTCCCCTCCGAGACGCTAAGAAACAAGATACTTTCCAGGATTCCCAGCTGGTGCAAGATGGAAGCGAAGCAGACAGACACCCCAAGCAAAGGGAACAGAACATCTTAACAGCAGCGTTTCCAGTTCGCAGGCTCCCAGACTTGTCCAAAGCCTCAAAACACGCAGGCAGAGAGAGATAAAAAGTTCCAAAATAGCCGGGACGGTCTCACGCTTTTGGAAAGCGCGATCCCCTTCTGGCTCCCACACCAAGGGCGATGCACGAGCGGTACCCGCACAGCTCACATGCATTTCTGCTTGTGAATTCACAGCAATTCACAGCAATTTCACAGCAGCAAGGCAGCAGAATTGGATGCTCAAGCTTAACCGTGCATCGTTACAGATGCATTTTTAAACCCAGAGCTGGTAGTGCAAAAGGTGTTCCATAATATGCCAGTAAGCAAAGAAAATGGGAAAAAGACTTCAAATGGGGACGGGGGAAGAGTACGAATCAATTTACTGATGCTGATTCAATGAAAGTGTTGTATGCTCTGGGGTTTTGCAACCTGAGAGCACAAACACTGAAGTGTTGCTGAAAAACAAATATCCAACAGCGAGCCTGGCAGAAGGGGCTGTTTTTAGAAAAAAAAAAATGATCGTTTTTTAAACAGGCAAGCCAATTTCTCCCTCAGCTAAATATAAGCGTCCTTAAGTACCTTCCTTATTATCTCAAAGCATTAGACTGGAATGCAATTCACACGCCGCTGCTGACTCACTCTTCTGTCTGCAGCAGCTCTGGCGTTAAAGGACACCGGCCGCGGCGAGCGAACGACACCCTTCCACAGCCCGCGCGCGAGGCTGCGGGCTTCGCAAGCCAGCGACGACTATGACAAACGCATTCGTGTTGCTGGCGAGGACCATTTTATCTCTATAATACACGCGTCCCACAAGCAGGCTGAGGAAGCACGTTGCTTTGAGACTCTTGCGTTGGTTCGAGCAGCTGAAGAACGCCTTTTGCTTTAAGGAGCAACGTAAGATGGAAGAACGGAGTGGAAGCGCTGGGGCTGTTCGCACAGATGATCTAAATCTTTGTGCAGAAATAGCAGTTTCATCACTTAATGGAAAAAACTGCCATAAAAACCAAGCTCTTCCACCCTTTCCTCTCCTGCGAAAAGATGCGCCGAGACCTGCAGCAAGTGAAGGGGATGGTTGTTACTGCATCGGTTTTTCCTGATGCTGGGGAACGGAGGAGTCGTGCTCAGGGACAGCCGACGATCGCTGCACGGAAGGGTACGGAGCCGAGCCAGTTACGGGAGCAACCTCCACTGAGCATCGTCGTCAGCAAGTGCTCCTATCACAGCCACGCTCAACAGTTCAGACACGGCTGTTCACACCTCAGTTAATTTAACATTGATTTCCAAAGCTGAAATTTAAGATATTCGCTACCAAGACGAGGTTTCTTACAACGGAGCCTGGAAGCTGGGCTTACATTCAAAGCAAGAATTCTGAGTCATCATGAAATTGGTAACGATACTAATAATTTTAGAAATTTGGAAGAACTGACGATTTAAAACATGCAACAAGTTCATTATCAATTCCAAGCTTTTTTTTGGGGGGAGGGGGGCAAATGAAAATGGAAAAAGCCTCAGCCATTTATTGAGGCAGTTCTATAACACATGCAAAACATAATTAACCAAACTGTCGTAACTACCAAAATCTGAAATGGGCTTTCTAAAAAACATAAAATAAACCCTGTCACATTTTGCCAAAGTAGCTCTTTCCTAAGAAACCCATTCCCAGAAATGGTTTCAACAGTTTTTAAAGCACTCATTCCTTTCTCAATCACAAAAACGTGGAGGCTGGGATTTTAGTTAGCGATCATAACAAAAAAATACATGAGTGTTTTGCTTTTGCGTATCACGAGTCTAAAATGCCATCCTCTACTCAAGTTCATACTTCTTACTAACTACAAAACTTCAGCTTTCAAATGAACGACGACAACACTACACTATACTCACAGAACCTTAAAATAAAAGCACCCAATAATTTGCTAAGTTACAGAATCACAGAATCAACCAGGTTGGAAGAGCCCTCAGGGATCATTGAGTCCAACCATTGCCCTGACACCACCATGTCAACTAGACCAGGGCACTAAGTGCCATGTCCAGTCTTTTCTTAAACCCCTCCAGAGATGGTGACTCCACCACCTCCCTGGGCAGCCCCTTCCAATGGCTAATAACCCTTTCTGAAAAGAAATTCTTCCTAATGTCCAACCTGAACCTCCCACTTCAGAAACACCTTTGCTCTAATGCTGTTCGTAGATTTAACAAAACACTGCTCCTAAAGCCTGAAATCATTCCCACATGCTGAAGATGATAGTCTTTCCAGTTGCTGCGAAAAATCCTGTAGCATTATGCAAATCAGCAGTTATAATCACTTTCAAAAATAGCTGTCTATACACTCACATTATGCCAAGAGCAAATTAAAGAATATGCAGTATACACTTTAAATGCTACATACATATAGATATAAAAGCAAATTACTCGTGTTGGTCCTATAACCGATTCTGCTCACAAATTCAGCCTTCTTCCTCGTAATGGAAGGTGGCCAAAAAAGCATACCGAAATATTTACCAACTCTTAAGTTCTTAAACAGCCACAAGAAAAGTTGCAAAAACAGACAGCTATAGCCTTTCCTGCAATGATAAACATCCTCAATTAATATCTACAACGTGAGTCATTAGAATTTCTAAGTGATTTTATCAAGTCCTATTTCAAAGTATTTAATCCCTTATCCTCGCTCCGCTCATGAAGGCAGCTATAACAGAAAAAAACAGAAAGCAAATGACCTAATCCTCCTCTTTTCTAAGCATGCTAGAGCATGCAGTGCTTGAGAATTTACACATAGCTTTACTTTGTAAACCCAACACTGACGACAGATTTTTTAAATCAAAATGCAAATAAAAAACGACTTGAAAACTATTAGCCCTTTACAATCAGGAAGACCTACCAGGCATTAGACTTCATCTTACTTTGAAAAGGAAATTTAAAACAAGCTGAGTGCTCCTGAAGCTGTGAATGATGGTGGCTGTTCCAAGTCATGCTCGGGAGCTAAAAATTTACTGCAAAACCTGACACCTGCAAATAAAAGGACAACAGTCCATTCTTCCCAACCCTCAGTTTCCAAATATGAATCTTATTTAACAAAGAACAGATTTAAATTGGTGAATCGATGGCCTGAAAAAAGCTTCACAACTGCCAGGAATGCAAATTTTCCCTTCCAGTTGATGCAAGCAAGGCATGTACTTGCTTTAATCCGCTCCTCATTTGCGCGCAAGCTGCTGTCAGTTCTGCTCCACCGTGCATCGCCCGTCACCCTCCCGGCTGCGGAGAGCCACGGCGCAAAGGAAACCAGCCTCCAGCACGGGGTGGCCAAGCTGTCAACTGCTCAGTCCCGTTTGATAGCGACGCCGAAGAGCAGAGGAACAACGTGACTCTGAAGTCGCTGAAAGTTGCTTTGTTGTCTCAATTTGTCTGCGATTTTCAGGAACTCTGACTTCGGGAACCGCGCAACGTGGTCTAGCGGCGCATCTGGCCCTACCAGCTACGAAATATTAGCGTGCTAACCTCGAGCCTTTTAACTCCACCTTAAACAAGTCCATATAGCAACGGCAGGAAAAAAAAAAAAAAAAGAACTGTTCTTGCTGTTCCAACAGCTTGACAGCCTGAAGCTACAAGGGGAGTGTTACAAGAAGTGTCCACACTCCATCCTCGAACAGATTTAAGAGTCCTGACAAATGGCCAAGCTCTTATTAGTGCCATTTTCTTGACAGCATCCCTACAAATAAAGACAGACATAGGAAAATCTACCCAGCCAAATCCAGAAAAGTTTCCTAGCGTATATACTGTTCAGCCTGTACACATGCATACCTTTTTTTTAATAGGCAGCATTTCCATTAGTCAGTATGAAATGCAAAATAAATTTACTATTTTTCTCTGAGTCTGGATAATCAGGAAGTATAGAGGAAATGAACAGGAAGAAAGTTCTTCAGAGCAAAGGAGGATTCCTTGTAGCCAGCCAGCTGCACTTGCCAACTCTACCATCTGTGCCTTAAAGAACAAGAAAAGAGACCAACTCAGATGTGGCTGAGAAACATTTTATGATTTAGAAGAAATGCATTTAACTCCTTAATGCTCAATATTTCAACTACAACCCTTTCTTTCTTCTTTTTTTTTAAAAAATTTTTTAATCTTTCAGCTTGTAATTTAAATGAAGCAACCTAGACAAGAAACAACAAAACTGCAGCTCCTTCGTATCTGGGAGGCCAACCTGTCCAGATGAGGTCATGGGGCTGACAACAGGTCTGGAGGGGAACTCAAATTCCCGCAGCGTGAAGTAAATCAGAAGATGCTTGAAGATGATACTGCCAGGTTGTCTCGGGAACCAGTTACGTCCTCAACTCACTTCCATCCCATAGCAGGGCTTTTGGACCTGCTTATTGGATTGCATTTGGGAAGTATTCCCAGAGCAAGTGTCTCTCCCTTCATCTGCGAGGTGTATGAAATGTGTCCTGGAGCTCTCAGCCATATGGAGGCTTTGCTGAACAGCTAATAGGGTCAAGAAGATTGGAAAAGACCCACACATAATCTACATAATAAGCAGGCACCATTTTTTTTTTGCAAAGCACGGCATCAACCTCATAAACCTCTCAGCATAAATACAAAAAATGGTAACAGAGAAGCATGAAAGATGATGTCTACTCTACAGAAGAGCTTGTTCTGACAAAGGCTGAGAAAAAGATGCCTTAAACTTTCCATTTCAACGTGATTTGGAATCACAAATAAAGATAGGAAAGCATGCAGATAGTAAAGGAAACATGAGCTTGCTGTGAAGAGCTGCAAATCCCTCTAAATTGGCTGATGACATTACATGACACAAAAAAAAAAGCCAAGAGCAAACAGAAGCATAAAAAATGATGCAACAGCACACTATATTATTAATAAAAATCTTGATAGAAAGAACTTTTCAGATAAGGAGTCAAAGACTGGGCCTCAACTCCTTACTCAACTTCAAGTCCAGGTCTACAGCCCTGAACAAAACCCTACAATCCCAACAAGTTTCTAGAAGTGAGAACATGCATAGGTCCAGTTAAGAAGGCTTCTTGTTTCTGCTCACACTTTGGAAGAATCACAGAATCACAGACTGGTTGGGGTTGGAAGGGACCTCTGGAGATCATCCAGCCCAACCCCCTGCCAAAGCAGGGTCACCCAGAGCATGTTGCACAGGGTCACATTCAGGCAACTTTTAAATATCTCCAGAGAAGGAGACTCCACAGCCTCCCTGTGCAGCCTGTGCCAGCGCTCTGGCACCACATCTTACCATACCTACCCTGGCATTCCAACCAGCTGCAGCAACACACAGCAGCCCGAGGCCAAGAGCTGCGCCAGTGGCAAAGGACAACTGTACGTGCGATGCTGAGCAGTTGTCCTCAAGGCAACACGTCTGCTGAGTGGATCTTCTCAGTAGGAGACAATGTATACCAGAAGCTTGACTGTCGCATCTCAGTTTGGGATTTTTGAAGTGACAAATTTCCCTATTTTAACCCACGAACCAAATTCAACACGAACTCTTTCAATGCAGATACGGGACCTCCCTGGTACATGTTCTCAGCACACTACCACACTTTGCAGGATCCCCTTTAAAGAAGCACCGATGTGTACTTAAGCATATCCTAACCTCAAACACCCACAGAAAAAAAAAATACACAAGAATTTTATTCAGTAAAAAGAAGTCAGCGCAGAGAGTCCCTACTTTGATATTTACTGACAGGAAGTGAAAAATGGCTCAGTCTCAACTTCTTGCAAGTCTGAAAGGACATCCAAAACTTTCAGAGACAAGGGAATTTAAAATAGCTATCGGGCTAGAGGACAAATACATCACACTAAAAAGCTTTATATAACATAAGCTACAAAAACTAGGACTTGTATGAATTTATCAAACCTTAATTTGGGGGTAGGGGGTGGTGATCCAAGAGAAGATAAAGGCAAGCAGCAAAACGAGATGTAAGGCCATCCTAATAAACCGTTTCTCAACCAACGAGCCCCAAGTAGATAATATTAATTTCATTCTAATGAGATCTAGCGTTTTCCTCCTCTAAATGTTAGTACAAAACAAAGGACATTACTTCTCCAACTCACCCCCACAAGAAATTAAAGAACAGAAAATACACAACTACTCCAATGCAACGAATTAAGCAGAGGCCTCTAAGAAAATTAATCATGCAATTAAAAGCTATTACACTACAGCTCCACAAAGGCAGAATTAAGTTTATAAAGACATTTCTTAAGCACTTCACTAAAAAAAACCCCTGGATATTAAGCCGTTTTTATGCACTGCTGCACGTCGGGGCTGTGAAGCTGGGACTTCACCTTTGAAGGGAACAATGACAGCTCTTGCAATAGTCATCATCCCAAACACAGTTGAATTTAATTTTTTTAGCTGCACAGTCAATTACCATTTGAATCACAGAGCTCACTACTTCAGCTACGTTGCCTAAAAATCATTATGAAGATAATCTAGATTTATGCAGCCTGATACACGGCCTAACTGCACGATTATTTACTTCCATTCTACAAAACTTCTTTTTTTCAGGGCCTCATCAGCGAGACGGTAAACGAGGCAGATTGTGACAGGAGCAGAGAGGATGCTAGCTTGAATTAGAAACTGGAACAAGGATTTGTTTACATCTGAAACATCAATCTGGGACTAAGATATATTCAAGAACTAACAGCAATCTCTGAACCCAAAGTAGAGTCAACCATCCACAAAGCATTCGTGTTTCAGAAGAGATCCTGCTCTGCAGGGCCACTTACGAATGTTCCCGTATTTTCAAATAAATTCCCTTCTCACAGTCCAGAGATCACCATCCCAATAAGTCAAACAAATGCACAAACGTGCCCAGCTTTAATCCCAAAAATCCTTCACAGAAGTGCGAAATCAAAGGAGCCCACAGCTACCCTAGTATTTGAGATGAGGCATACCCAGCAATCACTATATATATATATATATATAATATATATATAATATCCTCAACTCCAGGCTATATCCCATTTACCCCCCTGAAAAAGCTATGCAATAATTAACCTTCAATATCCACCCTACGTTAGGCACAGTAAATGAATACAAATCACGTGTAGCTCCGAGTTCCAGATTACTTGCTGGGTACTCGAACTCAAAAGGAGGTGGGCTTTAAAAGGGAGTTAGTTGTGACTAATGACTGCAACTTTGGTCTGTAATGTAATTAAGGGATTTGACAGCTCAACTGCCTATTCCCTCCCTCTTCTTCCCGTTTGTCAGAACACAACTACTGTCCCTTATAGCATTTTACAAGAACCATTTTCTTGTTTAAACACGTTGTAAGTGAAGACTCTAGGCTAAGATACCAGGGTATAATTTGTCAGCTTATGCAGTATTAATGTGGCAACAACACTAATCCATTAAAAATATAATTTCATTTAAGAAACTATTCAGAGATTCACAACCAGCAAAAGCAACTCGGCAGACAGAAACTTTATATATAAAATTTCAACTTTGTAGTTACTACCTTCTGAAGTTTAGTTGTGGCATGGCTTTACGTGTTCTAGCACAAGGGTTTTTACCATATTGTGTTAATAAAACACATTCAGTCATATTATTAGTGAACAAATTATATCAACTGCTTCAACAACAAAGAGGATTGAGGTGTCCAAATAATTCTACAAGGAAGAGAACAGAAAATACATTCATCTCTCCTTCTGAAGAAAGTTAGAAAATTCTGTACTCGTCTACATGGTGTTCTAACACGTCATTTAGCAAATATCAGCTTCCTCTACAGCAGTCGTCATACTTCAAAACCTTTTGGTAATAGAAAAAAAGTTCTTAAATGAGATGTGTTAAGTGTAGCACTGGATAGCACAGGGAAAACACATTTTTGTCCCAAAGAAACCTCCTGATCACCAGCCTGGCAGCCATCAAGAGCCAATTAATCCTTCCGCATGTATTATACCGCGGCAATGGCCATTGCAAGCGTTGCATAAGCTCCACGCTCAAGGCCATACCCTTTCCCTAAATACACCGTAACTGTCTCCTGAAGTCGGTGGAAGTCACATGTAATTATCTTGAGGGCAGAAAGGCCTTCCTGACCAGCACAAGTTCCTAGAAAGATGCGCTTTCAAAATTTATCAACCTTCTTCAAGCCTCAAGTTGGACCCAATGTTGACGCATGGCCAACTAATCAGACCAAGAGCTAAACGAAGAGCTTACCGCGTAGGATTTTGAGAAGTTCTCAAACCACTGACCAGCCTCAACAAAGATGATTTCTCAAGGGCCTCAAGTATCAACACTTCATCAGTCTGATTGTAAGAGATAATGAAGATGAACTTGGATTTTTCTTTAAAAAAGAAACGTTCAAAACCAGCACCAGTCCTAGCAAAGCTTGCGCTTTATTCAGCACTACCCTCTTAATATTTAACGGCAAAGCTCTGGATGTTCTGAAAATCACACACGCTTAACTAAGCTCACAGATTTCAATGAAGATTAGCTTCAGTTGGGTTTTTTCTAAAAGGTCACCGTATAAGACAACTTTATAAGGTCTCTGCGTTAGCTGTACTCGTTCCTTTCCCCACCTTGAGAAGAACATACAGCCATCGCTCCAACACCAGAGCTACAAGAAACTAAGGACCAGCCTGCAGCTTCTGTCGATTTAAAAGTGTGCACAGGCAGTTATTTTTTAACTTCGTGTTTAGCTTGTGCAAACAGTCTCCAGCAACGCTGCACATTGATTACAAACTTCTGATGATGCAAGATCAAGTAGTTCATTAGGAAGCCAGCACTACAAGCGCAAAGGGACGAGCTGTCATTTGTCAAGCGTCTTTTTAAGTCCCTTTCGGAGCAACTGCAGTCAAAAAGCAGGGCAGAAAGGGGCTGGGGTTACTTTGAATGGATGCAGCGAGGGTTGCACAACGGAGCGCTGGCTCGATGGTGGGGGGGTTCATGCATAGGCTTCAGCTGTCAAACAACACTACCCACAAATACACACATACTATGGCAATATGTCAAAGGTGGGGTTTAAGATTGTGAGGAAAAGTAAGTGATCCAGCACGTCTCTAACCCCAGAAGAGAAAATGCATGGACACGCTTGCTTCTATCACCACCTTGCTTTCTCTCAAACACCTTTATCCTTGGTAAGTGCAGAAAGACCAAATTTCCCAGGATCAAACACATCCCACAGCAAGCAGGTAACTGAATCAAACTCTGAGAAGTCCCCAGCCAGCACCGTTTTACTGCTGTTTATTCAGACTTCTTAGGTGAATTCAGAGCAAAACTGGCACTAACCTTGTCCAAAACCCAAGATGGTCCCAGGCTCCAGAAGCAAAACGAGTCTGTCGGGCTCTTAACACTGCTCAGTAACATGGTTTACTCCGGAACAAAGAAATACTTTTCCACCAATAAAATGCGTTGCCAGTTGGTTTCTTGTCGTTTCTTCTAACCCCTTACCAGCCCTTCCTGCGCTTGCATGCAAGAAAAACCTGTCACAAAACCTCTAACAAACTTCAATTTTAAAATGAAACCAAATATCTTAAAAGAATGACGTTTCCAACTCGGGCTCTATTTTTAAATGCAGTATGTACCTCACGCCACTAATTCATTTTTTTCCTGGAAGCTGAGCCATTTTGAGTGAAGTCACATAATTTAAAATTTCATTAAAAATGCAAAGAGCTTTAGGACTGCAAACAGCATAAAGGACTATGATATCTTAAGAAGCTTCCAATAGCAATTTCAGCGTTCTCTGCCTTTCATTACATGAGACAAACTACATGTGAGACTTGTAAATACACTGCACCCAACATCTAATCTGTACTGAATATTGCAGCAGTTCATACGACTATGTAGGTCACGAGCTCCACACGCTTCAATTAAGCATCAGGGTAGGCATGCTCTACCCTATGCTCAGCCTAGATGGCCATTTTCATGCCTAACACAAGGCCTGGAAACACAAGACAAAGTTTAACCGAAGCTATAATGGGCACAAGAAGCAGATTTTTCCCACTTTAGTCTCAAATAGTTAAGCCACTTGCTAAACCCAGTTACACACGGACCTCTTAAGACACAGGCAATTGATGCAATGTGCAAGAGTTGCACGCAAGCATGCTCTCTTCACTGCTCCCTGCAGCAACATGGGCAACAACCAAGCTGCACAATTTCAGAAATACCAAAGATTATAATGCCTCAGAAAATATACTGGTTATTGCATCACAAAGAAATGCAGCCATCTTAGAAAAAAGCCATTAATTCAAACTCTCCTTCTCGTGCATTTGCGCCAAAAGGTATCCAGTATTACAGGAATAAAATAGAAACCCAAATAAATCAGGAATAAATACAATATCCGAAATAAAGTATTAAAAAGTTGGTTTAATGTCATCACCTTTAAAACCCTTTCCTCTTCTAATTTCAAAATATTTTTCCAAGAGGTGCATAAAAAGACTGTTCAGAGAGAAAAGAACATTTGATTAGATGAAAAATCTCAATATGTTTTTTTAATACACTTGTTTCATAATTACCACATAGGATATCACATTGTGTACGTAAAGCTACTGATTTTGAGAAGTCACTATTTCCCTTTCCTAAAATGCTACATTATCCACACCAGAATTCTTAACCAACTCACCAAGAACTAAGAGTCCCAAGCATGATGTACTGTAACCATACACACATCAGTGCCAGTTTTAAAAAGGGTTTGACACAGCCCAACAGAGAAATAAAGAGGTCCTTGAAGGGGATTTTGGCACTCCAGCGCCTAACCCAGCCTGTCTTTTGGCACTCAGGTGTTTCCTGCAATGCCTCAGGAGCATCAGCCACGCCATAATACAAAGACTTTGCAAGTCTTTGTCCACCTGGGACACCGAGACACAAACCCTCCCTCAAAGATGGGTAGAAGAAAAGACAGACCACAGAATAGAGGCTGGAGAGCAGGCACCGCACCTGGATTCACTGTAGACTCATTTTATTCTCCACCTCCCAAAGCCCAGGGAGTAACCAGCAGCTACTGAGTATTTTGGAGCCACCACCACCGAGCTACCCATACAGAAATATTTACTGCAGGAGGAATTCACACCTCCATCTCCCATATCCCGGCTAAATGCCCAAATCCCTGGGCTATCCAACTCATGTCAGTCTTTCTCTTTCAGCCTGACAGAAGCAGCTACCCTGAAATAACCTGTACCAGAGGACACTCCTACAGATATGGGTGCACCGGGAAGCAAAGCTGACCAACAGCACAAAGGCAGACGGCAGCTTGTTTCGGTCTCAAAATTTGAAGCTCCAGCACACGGTGAGAAGTGCCTTTGAGAACTTAAACCCCAGTCCTCCCACCACGCACCACATGCCTTCCCCAACAGTTCACTTAGGTTCAAGTTTTCCTTCTTCATCTAACATCACACAGTTGGAGAGCTAACTCTCAGCTCGGTCCTCCGTCTATAGGTGTAAGACATAAATAGGTTATTTTCCAGCTACCACGTATGATGAGCAACAATTCCATCAAAGCCCTGCAAAAAGTACATCTCCAAGAAGCCCGCACGAAGCGATAAAAAATTAAACTTTCACTTCTGCAGCAACGTCAGCCTTCAAGCAAAGCCATTACACTGTACAGGCAGCAGGCTTCATTCATTAATTATCTGTTCAAAATGTGCAGCTATAAAAAAAGACTGACTATAAGCTTCTTTCAAAGATATTTTTGCAATCATGGAAAAAACCCACCTTTTCTATAAATTTCATTACAGAATTGCAGCCAGCTACTCCTTTGTGAAAAACTAGCCTAAGCCCAGGGTTCAGTGGCCTACTTCTAATGCAAAATTCGACGAATAAAACTAACGAGACAAAAAAGTAAAAAAATTAGCAATAAACTCCACTTGGCAAATCATTAGCAACCTCGACAAGAAAATCCAGCTTCAACATTCACCAGTTTTCTTGCCGGGAGCAGATGACTAGTTAAACAGATCTGTTTGGGTCAAAAAAAATCTCTTCCCTACCAACAGCACATCCAGGCAAAGATATCTGAAACACCAAACTTTTCAACTGTGGAGCCAAAACCTCATCGTTTTAACTCTTTTCATAACTCCAGAAGTTCCCAGCAAACCCATCAGTCGAAGAATCAAAAAACTACCTCAGACTTCTGTCAAGTCAGCAGTAAGAGCTGCGCTGGCCTATGTCAGCGTTACAGCTGCCCTCGGCGTAGGCCAACGAAACAACCAAGTGCAAACGGGTAAAACTATATTTTATAGTTTATAGCAAGCCTAAAACTATATTTTATCAGTACCACTGAACGCAGCAATTACGTACCAGAGGTGCTGCTTTTTTAATTAAAAGCTCAGCAGCCACCTGCTAAAGTCAAGAACCTTTCAGGCTGTTTTAAAGCCACCAAAATTTTAGGCCAAGGCTCCGCGCTCGTTACAGCCGTTCTCAGTTTTGATCCTGCCCGAGAACTGGATTTATTCGTAGCACTTGCTATGACACGAGTGTAATTGCTCCAAAACCCAACACATTTCACCCTGATTCTGTTGCAGAACAGAAAGTACTTTCTCTATAGGGATAAGTCTAGCTCTGAATATTACTGTCAATATTCATTTTTCTTAGGACACTTCCAACTTTTAAGCGAGGTTCTTGCTACAAAACCTCTCAGACACAGTTAAGGATCTTTCTCCACCATGGAGAAAGACCATGCCCACTGCACAGCCCCTACATACCATTAACTCTGCAAAGCATTCAAAGCTAAACATCTGCCTGGCCGCCGCTACAGCACATCTGTTCAAAAGGCCACCAAGACTATACGCTAGAATGCTTCTCTATGGTTCGACTCATTAGTCTTAATTGCATACTAATTACGTAGTCCAGAATTACACTCCTCACAATCCTCCTCGACGAGATCCAACGCGCTCTCGTTTGTAACACATCCTCGTGCTCGCTGTATCCGAGACGATGCCAAAGCGCAATTCACACATCGCGTGAGGAAAAAGAGGCGTTTTTTAATTTGGAAGCAGCGATTGACACCTCTTGTCATCGAGAACCTCTCGCTACATCGTACGGGAACCCAGCACAAGCTCTGCCTTACTGAACGTATGAAAACCAGGGCAGAGGACACCAGCTTCGCCGCTCCTGCCGCGCAGACTGAAGCAACCCGAGTAAAGCAAGAGGCCTGCCACCATTATATATGCAAGATGAGTTATTAAAACAACAACAAAAAAAAAGGTGCTGTGGACGTGAGTCACGGCGGGACAGGCGTTATTTGCTACGTGAGCCAAAAAAATCAACACAGCCAGAGAGATAAGCGGCAGACCCGCGTTGCTCCGGAGCAGGCAGGGGGGACAGCACCTCGGCGACACGGGGGTGGCAGCAGGCGGGGCGGCCGCAGTCGCCAAGGAGCGCTAACGTTAATCCTCGCCATCGCGGAGCTCCCCGTTAATCCGCCCGGCTGCCGGGCCCCGGGCTCGGCGGCCGCTCGGACAAAAGGAGGCGGCGGGGGAGGGTGCGGCGGCCCGGGCGAGCCCCGGCGGCCTCCCGGCGGAGCGGCACCGGGGAAGCGCATTAGGTAACCGCCGCGCAGGTCTGATGCAATAGCTGTACGTGCAGCGCCCGGTGCCGGGCCCCCGGCCCCGCCGGGAGGATACAGGTCAGGTCCAGGTCGAAGCCATCCTCCTGGTATCGCCTTTTGTTCCTGCTGACGATCTCTTTGATGATGGCGGTCATGTCTGGCAGCCGGGGGCCGCTCCGGGACAGCGAACAGGGGCCGGGCGGCGGCGGAGGGGCGCGGGGCCGGGAGGTGGCGGCGGGCCGGCGGCCGCCGGGCGGCCCCGGGAGCGGGGCCTGCTGCACCGGCGGCTCAGCCCCAGGCGGGCCCGCCTCCCCCCGCGGCGGCGGCGGCGGCTCCCGGCGGCGGCGGCTGCCCCCTCCTCCTCCTCCTCCTGCCGCCGCTGCGCCGAGCGGGGCGGGAGCAGCAGCGGCGGCGGCGGCCGAGCAGGGAGGGTCCGGAGCCGGGCCGAGTCCCTGAGGGTGCCGCCGCCGCCGCCGTCTTTGAGGCGAACGAGGCGGAGGCGGAGAGAGCAGCTCTCCGGCGCTCCGGGCCCCAGCAATGGTGACAGCGGCGCGGGGCGCCCCCCCGGCCCGGCCCCGCTCCGCCCCGCTCCGCTCCCCGCCCGGGGCGGCGGCGGCGGCAGCGGTAGCGGCGGCGGGCCCGGAGCCGCGCGGTAGGGCCGCACCACCGGGCGGGCGCTCCGCGGCGCGGCGGCGGCAGCAGCGGCGGCGGCTCCTCAGGGCGTGCGGGCCGGCGGCGCGGCCTGGCTCATCCCCCCCGGCCTGCTCCGCGCCCAGCAGCGCCGCGCCAGCGCTAGACTCCCATCATGGCTGCAGCTTCCGAGAGGGGAGGTGGCACCGCCGCCCCGCCCCCTCCGCCGCCTTCCGCCGCCACGGAAAAGTAGTCCCCGCAAGAACCGCCGTCCCGCCTCCCCTCCCCGCCGCCTCCCCTCGCCCCCCACCCGTCGTCCCGCCCGCCCCTCGCCGCGCCGCTCCGCGCCGCCCCGCTCCCGCCGTCTCGCGGGGGCGAGGAGGCGGCGGAGCGGAGGGATACGGGCGGCGCGGTAAGACGCCGCCGCCGCCGCGCCGAGCGGCGGTGCTGCGACAGGTCACGTGGGCGGCCCGCTGCGCTCGCGGCCCCTCCCCCGCGGGCGGAAGTGGCCGGGCCGGGCCCTGAGGAGCGGAGCGCGGCCGCGTCCCGCCTCCCCCCGCCGCCCCCCGCGGGCTCGGACCGCCCGAGCCCCGAGGGGTGGCGGGAGCTGGGCCCCTTCCTGCCCTGTGCGCTCCCGCGGCCTAGCCGGCGCTCGGGGCCCGCCGCGGGCGGCAGGACGGGGCTCCCCCCCCCCCCCCCCCACCATTCCCCAGTAGGTGCCACAGCGGCTGCGCCCGCCCGGCGAGGCGCCTGGGCCGGGGGGGGCGCTGCGCTTGTGGCCGGGTAACGGACACGGTGCGGCCCCCGAGTCCTGCGGGGGGGGCAGCCCGTTACCAGGGGCCTCGACCTACCCCCCCCGCCCCCTCTGCCGCTCCCGGGCCGCCGTTGTGAGGTTTAGCGTAAGGCTGAGGGACCCGGGCTGGCCGGGAGCCGCTGCCCGCCCTCCCTCCGCCCGCCGCGGTACGTGAGCGCCTACCGCCCCCTGCAGCCGCCCGGGCCCCGGGGGAAGCGGGGGGGTGCGGGGTGCGGGCCGCCCGCTGCCCTCGGGGCCGCCGAGCGCGGGACTGGGGAGGTGGGATGCCTCCCTGGGTCACGCCGGTCGTGGCCATGCTGCTTTCGTGGAGCTTTCTGACCCTCTCCTTCCCCCGCTGATCACAGTTACCCTGGAAAAGCGCTGCCTCTGAATCTCCTAATCGGCCTTTAAATGTCTTTAAAACTTCAGCAAATAAATCCGGTTGCACAAGGTTCTTCACACCGTGCTGAAAACTGCTGTAAGTCTTTGGGAAGTGCTGGTGTTCATGATTTGCAGGAAAATTACAGGTAAAATCAGGTAGCCTGTCGCAGCTTGAGCTGCTGAATATTTGCCCAGGGAGGTGGTGGAGTCACCATCTCTGGAGGGGTTTAAGAAAAGCCTGGACATGGCACTTAGTGCCCTGGTCTGGTTGCCATGGTGGTGTCAGGGCAATGGTTGGACTCGATGATCCCAGAGGGCTCTTCCAACCTGGTTGATTCTGTGATTCTGTGAACGGTGGCTGAAGTCTCAGTTATCCGTTTCCATCTTTCTCATAGTTTGGTGTGGCATGTGTGGTGGGGTTTTTTGGTGTAATACTTCCTTTTGTGTGCAGACAGGTGAAATATTACGCTATTGAGGCAATACCAAACAAAATTTTAAGGCAGCTTGGAATGTATGAATTGTGTAAAGCGTCAGGAACGGAATCTGCTGGAGCTCAGTATCTGCCCCAGCTGCTAAGGGATCGGGAGACAGCTTTCCAAATAATACATGTGAAAAAACAGGGTTATTAGGTAAATAAATTCGTAATTTATGGACCCCTTCCTCAAAAATACTGTCTTCATTCTCTTGTTGGACAGTAAGTAATGTGAGGGATATCCCACGGAGGTCAAAGGTAACATACCTTTGAAGGAAGACTATGTAAAGGGAGTGGAAGGCAGTTGTTTGTTTTATAAAGGGGTGATGGAGATCTCCAAAAATCCACAAGGAACAGAAATGAGGAAAATGAAACCACTTCCTGTACAGCTAGAAAAGATACACCATGGAAAGGACCAGCCTGAAGGAAGAGGAGAACCCACGCACCCGTTTTTTCCCTTCTCTCCATGAAAAGCAGATTACATAAACCAGGCAGGTATCAGAATTGTTTTGGTTGGAAAGGACCTTTAAGAGCATCGAGTCCAACCGTTAACCCAGCACTGCCAAGGCCACCACTAACCCACGTCCCTCAGCACCACATCTACACGGCTTTTGAATCCCTCCAGGGATGGGGACTCCACCACTGCCCTGGGCAGCCTGTTCCAATGCTTGACAACCCTTTTGGGGAAGAAATTGTTCCTGATCTCCAATCTAAACCTCCCCCTGGTGCAACTTGAGGCCGTTTCCTCTCATCCTATCATTTGTTACCTGGGAGAAGAGACCGACCCCCACCTCACTACACCCTCCTTTCAGGCAGTTGTAGAAAGCGAGAAGGTCTCCCCTCAGCCTCCTTTTCTCCAGACTAAACACCCCCAGGTCCCTCAGCCGCTCCTCATCACACTTGTGCTCCAGACCCTTCACCAGCTTCGTTGCCCTTCTCTGGACTCGCTCCAGCACCTCGATGTCTTGTCGTGAGGGGCCTAAAACTGCACCCAGGATTCGAGGTGCAGCCTCACCAGTGCTGAGTACAGGGGGATGATCCCTGCCCTGGTCCTGCTGGCCACACTAGTGCTGATACAAGCCAGGATGCTGGTGTTAAACTGGGACATATGGTGGAGGGATTTCCTGGGTTGCTGCAGCCTTCAGCCTTTGCAAATGCTATATTGTATAATTCCTTTCATAAATGTATCAAGTATCATCTTAAGATCTTTTGCCACCATTATTCCCACTGGGAAGCTGTTCCCAGAACCTTCTTCTGATTTTCATGCTAAATATATTTGTGACTGGTTTGTATCCATTTATTCTTGTGCCAGCATTGGCCTTGAATAGCTCCCACTCCATGGCATTTACCCTTTTTACCCTTTGTGTGCTTACAGGCAGAAATGTCCCTCTCACCCATCGTCTGACTGCGCTAAGCTAGCTGAGCTCCCCTAGCTTTCCACTCTCCCTCATCTCAGCAGCGACTTTCTGCTCCAGTTTCATTATTATTTATTTCTCTTTGATATAGATGACCAGAATGGCATGTGGTGTTCCCAAGGGTATCTTGCCAGTGCCAAGGACAATGGTATTAATCCCTTCCAGACTCTGCTGAGAACATTGCTCCCAAGACCTCTTAGGGCCTTGTTTTCGTGATCGTGTTGGCAACTCATAATTATTTTGGGATCAACTCAATGTGTGTGTGCAGTGAGATCATACTGTTCCTTTCCCAAACTTCAAATGTTTGTAATGATCCATGAAACCTCCTCTTAGGTGCTGGGCTCGGAGGTTATCCATAGACAAATACACGTGGCTAGCAGATCAAGACCATCTTTGAAAACATTTCTGGAAGGCCTCTACATCCTAAGACTGCCCCTCTCTTTCTAACATCCGACTGTATATCTTCATAGCCCCTCTGCTATGGAGACAGGCTGAGAGAGTTGGGGCTGTTCAGCCTGGAGAAGAGAAGGCTCTGGGGAGACCTTCTAGCACCTTCCAGTACCTGAAGGGGCTACAGGAAAGCGGGAGAGGGGCTTTTGACAAGAGCATGGAGTGACAGGACAAGGGGGAACGGTTTTAAACTGACAGAGGGGAGACTGAGACGAGATATGAGGAAGAAATTCTTTGCTGTGAGGGTGGTGAGACCCTGGCCCAGGTTGCCCAGAGAAGCTGTGGCTGCCCCCTCCCTGGCAGTGTTCAAGGCCAGGTTGGATGGGGCTTGGAGCAGCCTGGTCTAGTGGAAGGTGTCCCTTTTGTAAGTACTTTTCGGCAGAGGATTTCTTTCAAAGGTTACCACCACAGCTGTCAAACAGCAGTGACAAAATGTAGGTTTCGAGCTTTTCTTACTTGTGCGTGTGTTTGCGTTTCTCCTTAATTGCAGCCAAATAGATTCTTTTTTTTAAGAGTGGGAGAAAAAAACTGACGGGTCCTAAATATTTTCCTACAGGATCGGTAATTCGAATGCAGTAGCGTTTTCCTAGTGCATGAAACGCAGACAGTGAAATGATTGATTATCCTTTTTCTGTTCAAAAGGGGTGATTGCAGGAACGAGTATAAGCCTCAAATTAATAGTAAAAGCCGTCGGCATCACTGATTATATCTAATTCATTTTTCAAACATCACAGGGCAACTGTTCACATATTCTACATAGATTGAAAAAAAATTTATCTAGAAAATTATAATATTTACTGTCAAAGACTGGAGGAGCAGCAGCAAAGGAAGGGCTTCTGTAAATCTATAGGTGCATTTGGACATTGATACATTTGTTTTCTGATTAAAAACACTTTTTATTTGGAAGAGCTATAGCACACAGAACAATAAAAGGGAAGTACTGATTCGTCAATACTGATGAAGAAGCAAAATTGGTTCAAAACATTTTAATTTTGGGGGGTTTTGGCGTATATTAATCTAATAAATGGAACTGAACCGAAAGTGATGGAACAGCACTTTGGTAAAATCACAGTCACTTTGAGAACGTGAGTATTTTTTTTGCACATGGATTTAAGGATGAAAACACCACGCATGACCACTGCGATGATGGATGGATGCTGGTGGGGTGGATGACATCCCACTCGGGTCACCGGAGAGCGTGCCTGCGTTTGGGCACGAGCCAGGTCAGCCGCAGGCAGGAAATTCGGCGCTGCGTTCTCTACCCGAGGTGGTGTTGGAACAGGTACGGTGTAGAAATCCCAGAGCAGAGGCAGGGGATCCGCTCCGCACATCCTGGGCCGCAAATAGCCACCAGAAACTTCGTAGACTCCACGGTGGGCGAAGCGTCTCCTGCGTTCGTGTGCAAGGGATGAAGTTTAAAAATGACCCGTAATAAACCCAGTGGTGTATAAAAAGCTAACTGCTCTTGGCAGACAAATGATGCCCAGCGAGCAGGCTGAATTTTGTTAGGAAGCCCCCGGACAGTGTATGAATTACAGGTAAGACTAAAACAAGAGTGGTGAGGCTCTCCCTCAGGGGCAAAGCTGGGGCTGAAAGGCTCTAAAAATTCAGTGGCGTTGACACGAGAGCAGAAGGGTTGAAGAGAAGTTGCCAAAACTTTGGATTATTTACACTTATTACAGGGATTTTAACCTTTTCCTGGACATTTTTCTGTTACTATATACTAGTGAAGTTACTGTTATTATATATTCTGTTACTATATATTAGTGAAGTTACTGTTTTCATGACGAGTTGAAATTGGAAAACTGTTACCTCAGAATCTCTTAGTAAACTACTGAAGAATTCTTAAATTTCGATTATTTCGATCTGGCAGATCCCTGCAGCCCCCCAAATCCGCCCAATTCCGCGTTTTCCCAAACTCGAGCCATTAACCTCCGAAATGTCGCTGCTCCCGAGAGCGGACGGAGCGTGTTTATGCAGAGGCGGGGGCCGGGGCAGGCTGGACACCGCGCAGGGGCAGGCCCTGTGCCGGCGGGGAGCGGCCTGGGGAGCCGGGGCTCCGTCCTGGGCGGGCTGAGGGGAGGGCCGTGCCGTGCCGTGCCGTGCCGTGCCGTGCCGTGCCGTGCCGTGCCGTGCCGGCGGGCGGAACCTTGGTGCGGGGCGGCGGGAGCCAGTCGGAGGGGGAAGAGCGGGACGCGTCGCCGCCGCCGCCGAGCCCGGGCCCGCGCTGCCGCAACCGCCGCCGCCGCCTTCCTCCGCCCGTGCGGCCGCCGCGCCGCCACCCGCCGGCTGCGTGTCCGACAGACCGGCCCGAGGGGTGAGTGACCCGGTGGGACAGCGAGTGGCCGCCCGCCGCCGCTTCCCGCCGCCGCGCTGGCACCTGCCGGGCGGCGGGAAGGTCACGGGCGGCGGGTCCGGCCCGGCCCGGCCCTCCCCGGTGTCCGCCTACGCCTCGCCGCGCCGCCATGGCCGGGCCCCCCGCGTCCTCAGCGGGGCCGGGGGCTCGCCGAGGCCTGCTCCTGCCCTCGCCGGGGACCGGCGGGCGGGCGCGGAGGTCAAGCGGGGCTCGGCAGGGCGGCCCTGCCCCTTCCCTCCTGTGGGCTCCGGCCCCGCCACACCGCCGGGGAGGCGGCGGGGCTCGGCGCCCTGGCCGGGAACCGGCCGCGCCGCGATCGGGGGAGTTGCGTGAGGGTAAAGCCGAGTCCTTGAACGGGGAAGCGGCTGCGGTTGCCCGAGGGCTCGGGGAGAGGCGAGGGCTGCCCGGCAGTGACTGGGCTTTGCCTCTGGCCGCGCTGTGGGAGCGGAGCCGGCACCGCTTCTCCTTTTGGTTTCTCTTTAGTGTCAGAGCTGAACCGACCGCCGTACCGACCTACGGCTTGCTGCTCGATCAGCTGCCTCGTTATCTTACCGATCTGTCTGGAAAATAAATGCTAAAATTCAGGCAGGGTCAGCAGAGCTTCGTTTAGGAAGGTGTTTAATGTCTCTCCTGTTTAAATGTCTCTCCTGTTAAAGGTTTTTCTTACAGTTGGTGTTCAGGGCAAGGATGGCATAAGAAGTGGGTTTTTTTCGTTGGGTTTTGGGGCTTTTTTGGAAGCTTTTTTTCATGTTCACTGAATATGTAGCGCTTTTATTTTAATAAATCGGTTTTAAGAGAACATGCAGGATCTGCTAGCTCTGTATTACTTGCTTAGATGCCTGAGCAAAGAATCATAGAACCGTTTTGGCTGGAAAAGACCTTTAAGGTCATCAAGTCCAACTGTTAACCCAGCACTGCCAAGGCCACCACTAACCCATGTCCCTCAGCACCACATCTACACGGCTTTTAAATCCCCCCAGGGATGGGGACTCCACCACTGCCCTGGGCAGCCTGTTCCAGCGCTTGACAACCCTTTCGGTGAAGAAATTGTCCCTGATCTCCAACCTAAACCTCCCCTGGCACAACTTGAGGCCTATCACTGGGAGAAGAGCTGGCAGATTTAATTTGATTTCCAAGCAGATACGCATAGCAACAGTCTTGCTTTTTAAATTTCTAAACGGAAAATGAAGAGTTAAAAAAAAAACAAAACTCTTTTAGTGGTCCGCACTGGAATATAATAGCGAGCCATTGACGTCTGTTGGTAAGCATGTCGTGGCACTTCTCCTCGTTCCAGTCTGCCGAATCCTTGTCAACAGAATCTCTGGTATGGCATCGCCTTGAGCTGAACACGGGCTCGACATAACGCGACCGCTAGCCAAGCGAGGGGGGATTCAAGGATATCTTGGCTTTTCCCTGGCTGACAGCTCAGTTTGGAGAGCAGCCAGGGAGCACTGGAAGCTGCCAAAGGAATTGCCACTGATTTTGCCCTTGCAGTGGGAATATTGGGCTGTGAACGAGGAGAGCCTTGGGGATTCTCAAGTGGAAACCCCACCAGCTGAGGAGAAAGTAGATCGGGGAAAGAGGACCCTGATTTTATAAGTCCTTTTTCAGTGTTTTAGGAAGGGGTTTTGTCCTCTGCAGCGCTCTCCCTTGACTTGAAGGTGCTGTACTTTCTGGGTTTGGCTCGTACAGCAGCCAGCCTTTTCCCTTGATAGCTGTGTGCCACATCCAGCATTTTCAGTTTTCCAGGGATATTAATAACTCAAAATGTATTGTGCTAGGTGCCGGCTCCAGCTCTTAACCTCATTTTATTCAAACACAAGGCGTCGATCGCTCCTTAATGTGGCAATTAAACTTCCTCTTAGGGAAAAGAACTCCCTGATTAAATAACGTAGTTATCTTTGTCTCCATGACTTAGCGTTCTTGGGTCAGTAACAGTCACAGAATGTCAGTCTTAATAGGAATGTCAACTTGGCACTGAAGTAAAGTGATCTTTATTACTTTATTAGGGTGTTGTACAGCCGAAAGGAATGCAGATTTCTTGAGGGAAGAGTGAAATAAGGACCTTTTTGCAGGTAATCAGGAAGTAAGGCCTCAAATTGCTGCTGCCGTTTCTTCTCTGGTTGCTGAAAGTGGAAGTGAAACCATCGTTACACTCAGCGCTGCGTGTTTTAACCTTACACGGTTTTATACGTTGGGGTCGTGCTGTTGAGATAATTCATTACAACTTCCTGGTAAGCTTTATGCCCACTGTGTGCATGGGAAATAATTTTTATAAAATAGTATTTAAATATGAGACAGATGTTTTCTCAGCTTTAATTTTCTGTCCCTCCCTGTGCTTTTTTTACATTTAGTGCTGAGAGGCAAAATGGTCCACGCCGAAACATTTTCACGTCCCCTGAGCCGGAATGAAGTGGTCGGATTAATTTTTCGTTTAACCATATTTGGTGCTGTAACATATTTTACCATTAAATGGATGGTTGATGCCATTGATCCGACCAGAAAGCAGAAAGTAGAAGCTCAGAAACAGGTAGGATTTTATTCATAAATATTTCTGTGAAATGCTGTCTTATTCATTACCGTTCATACAGAGAAACTTGCTGACTGAAGACTGGACTTGTAATAACCAGCGAAGTAATTGACAAAAGCATATGGAATAATCAAAAAAACCTAGAATTATTTTTTAGTAAATGTCAGGATCTAGGCTGTTAGCGTTTTGAGTGCTTACATTTTATAACAAGTTGAGATTTCTAGCTTGAAGTGGTGGAAAAACTGTTGAACTGGAGCGTGGTGTTGTCTCTAATTATCTGCGAGTGCCGTTTCTGCTTCTGACAACTTCGCTAAGCAGCAGTCGCGTTAAATAACGCTCTCATCAGTCTCTTGGTTGCTTTTTAAAACCTTGAGCAGAAATAACTTAGTTCTCTGGTGCTTTTTGGCAGCTTAATGGCAGAGGCAGGGACCGTAGTTACTCGTGACAAAGAGGAACACTGCTGTCCCAGTGCCTGTTTCAGAATAGCTTGTGCTTTGTCCCCGTCCCTGTGTTCTCCCTCCATCTCCAGTAACAGTCAAAATGCCCTGGAAAGGGGAGAGAAAAAGTGAAAAGCCTCATTCTTTATGTTGAACTAGAACGATTCATGGAGTTAATGCTCTGGGGAATGATACAGGTGCATTTCAGAACCAAAAGTTGTATGTTTCCTTTGGAAAGTATTGAAGGAAATGTTGCAACCTTTTTTTTTGTTTTTTTCTCTAGCTGACACAAATTTCGCAGATTCAAACAGCAGTTTTGAGCAACCTAGTTCTGTTTCGGATGGTTTTCCTTTTTTAATGAAGCCTTTAGTAAAAAAATTGGCCCCGCTTTAAAAATCAGCTTTCACAATCTGTGCTGGTGCCAGCAATTATATAAGAGGTTGCAATATCCCCAAAATATGTCAGGCTTAACCGCAAGTTTGAGTGTAAAGAGAAACTGAATTGTGAAAGCGTGGTAACACAACAAATGACTTTTCCTTTTAAATTGGGAAAAAGGAAACATTGAATACATAGGGGGAAAAAAAAAAAAGACTGGCTTCTGTGAATTATCTTTTTTTTTTCTGAAAAATATATCGATCTCTCCTTGATACCGTGCTGTGGAGGTTGCAGGGGGGACTTGCTTTTTACAATAACACAATTATATCACCCATTGAAGTGTGTGTGTATTATTTGCAGGGTTGTAAGTGAAGATAATTAAGCACATGAAAGAACTCTAGAGTTTTCTATTTAATAAGAAGTTTCAGGCTTTTCAGCTGAATCCTGTACAAAGTTTGTAAGGACTAATGGGCTTTGAGTGTAACGTACCTGTGTCAGCTTTGGAAAGTGCTGTATAGATGATGGAAATTATTTTGTACCGAGGTTACTTGTGTGTCTGCAAACCTGTTCTGAACAGCAAACTCCGTGTTTTAATGTTGATTTCGGTTGCTTTTCAGGTCATAATGTACGACTTGTGGATTTGGGGGTGGGAGGGCTGGTGTGACGCTTATTTGATGGGAACTGAGATATATGACTTGGTTTCACTCAGGTGACAGCAAGTCATTAGGAAATAGCAGAACCTTCTACTTCAGAAAGATTTAAGCTCTTTTCAAATGTGACTTACGGAGAAGCTTTTCATACTCCAAGTAGCAGTTCTTTAAAAACTAATTTTTGAGTTAATATTCAGTTTCTTTCTCTGATTTTCTTGGCGTTTTATTTCCCCCAGGCTGAAAAACTAATGAAGCAAATTGGAGTGAAAAATGTCAAGCTTACTGAATATGAAATGAGTATTGCTGCACATCTCGTAGACCCACTTAGCATGCATGTAAGAAGCTGTTTTCCGTGTTACTCTGATGAAAGCACTTCAGACGTGGAAGATCTTAATTTTGGCTTTGGATGACATGATTTGTCATATATACGTATCTATGGAAATACATAGAAAATATTTCTGTAACTGAAAACTAAAATTGCATCATTGAGAGCAGAGGTTTTTTTAATCACTTGTCTTTTTTATTTTTGAGGCCTTGTACTACTTTTAAGCTTGTGAGTGTTTTTTGTTGGCAGGGACTATGATGATCATTTCTAATACTGTTTTTCCATGTCAGGTAACCTGGAGTGACATTGCAGGCTTAGATGATGTTATTACAGATTTGAAAGACACTGTCATTTTGCCTATCAAGAAGAAATATTTGTTTGAGAATTCCAGGCTCTTACAGCCACCAAAAGGTAGGAAGGAAATGTTATAGATTTATATGTTAGTATTAAAAAAAAAAAATAAAATAAAAAAAAAGAAAAAAAGTTACAGTTACCCAGAAAGGAGAGAGGAAGTGGGTTGCCTGTCCAAAGTGCAAACATTAGGACTGAGGCCAGGGAAAACCCTCAAGTTTTTTCTCTTCTCTTGTGAAATCAAGTGCTAGTGAATAAATTTCATCTTAATCATGAATTGATAATTGCTTTTCAGGTATTGATGTTACATTTTGGTGCACTAATCTAAGTAGCCTGCATTTTTAACTGCCTAAATTGTCAATTTTTGTCTTCTTATACCATCTTGTCCTTTGGCAGAGGTAAGCTAGAACTCTGCTGTACAGCTTTGTATACTTGCTTACTATTTCTACAGTATCATCATAAACGTGAGACATCAATGTAAGCTCATCTTGCAGACATCTCTCCATTCTAGTCCTGGAAGTTCCAATCATTCAAAGAGACAAAGATCCCATTTTTATTCTGGAGATCCCTTGATTTTCTCTGGGGTTGAGTTGCACAGTATTGAGGCAGTAAGGAAACTCGACGGGTGACAAGTTAACTTTCCAACAGTAAAACAGAAGTTGGACTCCCTCTGCAGAATGCTTACAGCCATATTTGCTGTATGTTACTGCAGACAAGGAGAATTTGAACCTAAAATGTTGGACAAAATGCCAAAGTTTATCTTTACTGCTCTGATCCCTGGAATATTTTCTTCTGAAAACTATTAATTACTGCCTGATCTGTGACCATCTCGGTTTCGTGTCCTACGTGATGGAAAATGAAGCACATCTCTAACTGGTTTAGTTTTTCCAGGCTGCTTTCTGTTGAGGTCACAAATTGAAACTGTCTGGAAAATGACTTTAATGTCATGATCTAATAAGCTGAAGGAAAAAATTATTTTTTATTTATGTTTTTAAAGCAGACTTTCCATATAGGGCCAGCTCCCCAGTTTTATTAGTGGCTTGTGCTGTGTTAATGGGAAGTCGTTGCTTCAGAGTAATTCTGTTTGTGGTCGTCAGTCACATAAACAGAAGAAAAACCTTAGTAATTTTCTGTGTTTCAGGCTTGTTTGACTTAATTTTTTTTTCTTTAAATTGTTTTCTTTACAACTATGTTAGGAAAACACTTCTGTGAATTCTTTCACGCTGACAAGTTTAAAAATAACATGAGATGTCATTTTTAATTAGGGGTAATTTGTTTAAAATGTTTGTGGGCTTTTTTATTTTCCTCCTGTCTGTGCTAAGTTTTATTAGCAAGGGTGAAACTGGCCATGAACAAGACTTGTCAAATGTTTACAGGAAATAAATAGGGTTTTAGTTTTATGTAACCTTTATAGTCACAGTAATAGAACAGTCATCTTTCACACAAATGTCTCCTTTCAATTTCACCACACCTGTTTTTAGATATTCTTAGCTTTGATTTTATAATAAGGATATCTTAAACAACTCTGTATTTGATTTGATGGAACACTGTGTAACCTTGTTTCTTATCTTCTAAAACTTGGATAAAATACAAGCCTGGCCACTATCAGGTCTGTTACACTGAAGCATGTTTTCTGTACAGCAACCAGAGAGCATTAACACCGTTACTGTTTCAGGAGTGCTTCTGTACGGCCCTCCTGGTTGTGGCAAAACGCTGATCGCCAAAGCTACAGCAAAGGAAGCAGGTTGTCGATTTATTAATCTCCAGCCTTCAACGCTGACTGACAAATGGTATGGAGAGTCTCAAAAACTGGCTGCTGCCGTCTTCTCCCTTGCTATAAAGCTCCAGCCGTCCATCATTTTTATTGACGAAATAGGTAAAAAGCTGTCTGTCTTTGTAAGTAACTATAGCAGAGTGATGTTAAACTGTGGGTTCCAGTGGCTGGGTATATTGATCTGCTGTCACCTGTTCCTTAAAAAGAGTGATAATGGAACAAGGTTTAGCAATATAAATAGTACTGTAGAGTAATGGTGGCAAATTAGGAAAAACAGTGTATTTCGTCCTCGTGTTAGTGGAGGAAATTACGAGTAGAACAATAATTCACAGAATCAATCAATCAGGTTGGAAGAGACCTCTGGGATCATCAAGTCCAACCATTGCCCTGACACTACCATGTCAACTAGACCATGGCACTAAGTGCCATGTCCAGTCTTTTCTGAAACCCCTCCAGAGATGGTGACTCCACCACCTCCCTGGGCAGCCCCTTCCAATGGCTAATGACCCTTGCTGAGAAGAAATGCTTCCTAATGTCCAACCTGAACCTCCCCTGGCCAAGCTTGAGGCTGTGTCCTCTTGTCCTATCGCTGGTTGCCCGGGAGAAGAGGCCGACTTGAGCTAAGGTGGTTCATGAGGAAAGCTTTTCTTCTGTCAAGGGAACTGCTTATTCAGGAAACCCATCACCAAATACACTTCAACGCTTCTGTCATGAGAGCATATAATGGAAAATAAAATACAGGTTAAGGAGAGCTCAGGAGTAATAGGTTAATAAGGCTGAAGAAGTAGGAGGGAAAGTTCAGCTAGGAAGACAGCAAAGGGGCCAGGTGTTCAGTGCATTTGGACTTGTCACATCAGTGTGTAAGTCCCTGTGAACTTGATCATTGTCTCATAGCAGTGGCACTTTGTAGAGCGAGTTGTACAGTTTGCAGAAACAGAGCCTGACAAAGCCTTTACCCTTTCCACAGTTCAGGTTTATGGAGGGGCTCTGTTCTTAAGATGCATTTTATCCTTTTATATAGGTGTGAAAAACGTGTTTTTCTAGCTGTTGGAAATTCTTTAGGCAACCACTAGCAGAGTTAGAGCTCTGCATAACAAAGCGTACAACCTACTTTATGTCAGTCCCGCAGTTTGCCGCTCTCCTGTGCTTTGGTGTCTTCTAGCTTGCCAGGCTCTGAATGGTTTAATCTCTGCATGAGAAATTAAGGTGAAAGTTACACTTTCCATGAACTCAGGAAAATGAATCACAGAATCACAGAATCAACCAGGTTGGAAGAGCCCTCTGGGATCATCGAGTCCAACCGTTGCCCCGACACCACCATGTCAACTAGACCAGGGCACTAAGTGCCATGTCCAGTCTTTTCTTAAACCCCTCCAGAGATGGTGACTCCACCACCTCCCTGGGCAGCCCCTTCCAATGGCTAATGACCCTTGCTGAGAAGAAATGCTTCCTAATGTCCAACCTGAACCTCCCCTGGCGAAGCTTGAGGCTGTGTCCTCTTGTCCTATCGCTAGTTGCCCGGGAGAAGAGGCCGACTCCCACTGCACTACATCCTCCCTTCAGGTAGTTGTAGACTACCTGAACTACCTACTACTACTGAAAATTTGGAGCACAAGATTTGGGACAACCTCGTGTGATATGTACATAGTCGTGTAATGTAATTTAAGAGGTGCTTAAAAATGTGGTGAGATTCCACTTTCCTATTCTTCATCATAAGAAATGTTTTTCATTTGTTGACAATGTTTATTAAAAAAAATACTTATAAGATAGAGAATAGCACAGGTCCGCACATGAGAAATCAAACAGCAAAGTTTCTGTGGCAGGATTGAAAGTAAACTGCTTTACTGCATCCTTCAATACAGATTCCTTCTTACGAAGTCGGTCAAGTTCTGACCACGAAGCTACAGCCATGATGAAAGCTCAGTTCATGAGTCTGTGGGATGGACTGGACACCGATTATAACTGCCAAGTAAGTACAAAGGATGCTGAGAAAAGTAACGTGATTCTTCCCTCTCAGTTGTTGTGCGTTGAGCCATTTGGGAGAGCAGCAGATTGCACGTAGTAATTGCCAAAAGAATTTCTTTATCTGTCAGTGTTGGTGATTACCAGTATATTATGGGAATGAGATGATTTATATTAATAGATCATTTTTCTTCTTGAAAAGACTGGTTTTGTAGGTATTTCGGTTTTAAGTAAGAGGTGTTATTTTCAGAAGCATCTTAAGTCTCCATAATGTAGGTGTATGGTTTGAACTGCCAAAATTGGGAATTTTAAACTGTTTTGAAAAACATTTTGTCAACGATACTTTCTTCATGTGAAGTGAATCTTTGATTTCAGGAAAGGTCTTGAAAGATCTGAGTATTCAGCCCAGTTGCAAGTTGGTTGGTTTGTTTCCAGAAAAGCATTAAGCAAGCACTAGACTCTGGAGTTAATCTGAAAGGGTAGGGAAGTTGATGTTATCAAAAGACAAATTCTGTTAAATGGAGCCCTGCTTCCATCCCGTTATTCCTGTATGCTTCTGTCCCCTTCCCATAATCCCAACAGAAGTATTGTATTTTGGAGAGAAAAATAACACAAAAGCTGCTGATGCTTTAAAAACAAACAAAAAACATTTATGAAACAAATGACTTGAATGTAGCATAGATGAAAACCTGCTTGGTATGTTTCTGAACTGTCACCTGGGGCAATCTTTTTAAAGCCTTTGAAAAGGATGTTTATTCTCCAATTTTAAAATTTTGAGCCTTTTTAATCTGTATTTTTCTGTGAAAGGTTCCAATGTTCTGACCTCTGTTAGTTCTTTCTTTGTAAAATCTGCTTTTCCTCCTCTCTCAAGCTTGTGCTGAAGTTTTCTTTTCAGTTGATATTTTTTAAAAACTAATTAGAACACAATGAATATATATACTGAGGGGCTTTAAAGCTGAGTGTTTGCTTACCATTAATAAGAGGCCAATAGTATGAGCACTTAACTGGAAGCTAATATGAGCTTGCAAGAACACGTTTCTGCCAGTGTTTGAATGTATTACCTTTTCTTTCCCCCCATATACTCACAACTTGAAGCAAGTCAGGTTGTTCCTCCCCTGCAGTAAGACCATACGTGGTTGTACCCATCTCTCAAGTTCAGCGTGCAGAGCCCCAACAAGTCACTCTTGTCCCTTACTCGTAGGGAGCCACCCACGTGAAATGCAATGCAAACAACTGGCTGGAGACACCGCAGGGGTTGATTTGGGTTTCTGGGGAGTTTTTCAGCAGGAGAGTTTTGTTTCCATACCGTGTTTCAGGCTCCTCCCCGAGATGTCATTGCAATTCAGGAAGTGTTTTTTAAGCAGCGGTTTTGACATTTGCATTGTCTCAGTTTCTGACAGCCAACTCGCCGGGCTCTTTTGTTAATTACAAATGTTTACTTGGGAGCTTTGGGTTGCTTGTCTGATTCTTGCCAAACAAATTTCCTTTGAATAAGGATTAAATTTGGCCTTTGTTATGGTAGCAAAAATTCCAAACGCTAGGAGGAAACTGTAAATAAGCGTTGTGATGAATGTTGTTTGTTCCTGTGTTGATTGCACCTGAAAAGCATGTTCAGCTTCGGGCTAAACCTGCTAAGGATAAAGTCTTGAGTCCGGCAGGAACCTGGGGCACAGTGCCTGGAAAAAAAACGCTTTGGGTCCAACGCTGGGCCCTGATGCAGACCCTGGGGAAGCACAGCATGAGCACGCTGCTGCTCAGCCAAACACGAGCGTGTGTTTGGCACGCAGGCAAGAGCAAAGCGCTTGCGTGCGTAACGCTTTCTAGAAGGTGAAGATTGCCGGAGCCCTGGCAAAAAAAATGTGCCTTTTGGCTTTTTTCTGTGGGTAGCAATTTGCCACCCTATAATTAAGCCTCTAGGTGGCAGGGTGACTCTGCTCCGGGACGTGCAACCCAGCCTGGCCAGGGGCTGCTGGAGCTGCCAGGGCTGGCTGCGGAACAGTGACCCCGGACAAAAGACCAGAAGCATGTCAGGAAACTGTATTGATAGGAGATTAATTTCCCTGACATTTTTCACTTTCATGACTGGGTATTTACAATGTACATAACTTAGAGTAACAAATGAGAAAACAAGGCTGATGTGAATGGGAAGTAAATTTGTTCTTAAACTAACAACTGGAATGCGGTCAAATGAGGTAAATACTCTCTTGGATTGAACTTGGCTTATACACAGCTGATGCACTGCTGTTACAGTACACCGGTGCTTATAGGTTCTTACTGACTTTTAATGCTTTTTTTAAGGCTAAAAAAAATAAACAGCACTTTAGTGCATGCAAAAGCTGCCATGTTAAAGAAAATTGGCAGAGTCCAGGTCTCTGGGTTTGCTGACTCTTTATTGAGCAACTCAGAGTTCCACCACTGCAGTGAATGGTACCTGGCTCAAATTCACTGTCAGTTTATATAGAAACTAATAAGTAGTTACAGCACAAACTTCTCACGAGCTTCTTTTAAAAATCCACTAACTATTTCAATTCCTCTTTCTTCCTTCGTCAAGAGTCCAAAAAAGTCCTTTCTTTTCCATTGCTCAGCTGATCTTTATCGTCTGGTTCCACTCTGGCTCCAGTCAACACCCCATCCTTGATGTTCTTGTTGTGATCAGCGTCCCGTCTTGATCTGGGTTGACCAGAGTCTGGTTTCCACTGCCAGCATCTCCTAAAATAGCTAAAGTCTATTTAGAATCTTATTTCTATTAATACTGTATCTTATATTTCTTTTAAGGTAAAGAAAAGGTTAACCATACATCCTTTTTACTAAAGGCATCAGAAAGTAATACTTCTAGGCCTACTCCTGCTTAGCTACTCATTAAGCTTTGATTCATGATTGGTTCAGATTATACAAAGGTTCATCTTCTGTACACACAGATGTTTTTACCTTTGAATTTTAAGAAGGCTTCAGGATGTTCTGTTAATTACATACTACAATGTAGGCCTAAGCTGAGTGGTTTTCTACCTCTATAGTCTCATGCTCTTTTGATAAATGCATATTTTCCAGACAATTATCTTTTGTTATATCTAAACTTCTAAGAAACTGCTGATTAACTTGACTGGGTTTTAAGCCAGCCCTGGAGGGGGCTCTACAAGGGCTCAATGAGCAGCATTATGGTTGCGATGTGGTTCTCAGACTTTCTGAGCACCTGTGAAATTGTTTCCTTATTAATTTTGATCTAGGCCTAAATTCTTTTGATCTAAACATAAAGCAAAGCAAATCATGTGTCTTCTTCTACAGCCAGTTTGGTCATCCCAGTGAACTGATTGCCTTTCTTTTTTCAACACAGCACAAAAATGCCCCATTTTTTAATACCTTATCAAAACATTTCAAATTTCGTCCAGACCACCAGGAACTAAAGAAACATCGCCAAGACTTATAAGCAGAAGTTTCGGGTTACTGCTTAGGGTTTGAACTTTCAAACTGGGCTCAGAAGGCTTCAGACTAATGTAAAAAGCTCCACCCAGATGGCACTTTGTGGTACCGATGCTCATTTAAGCTGCCTGCTTAAATTTCCTGTACTAAGAAACCTTATGTAACTTCTTTAAATATCGATGTTCTTGATAAAGTGTGGAAGAGTCACGTGTTTGGTTTTGAAACTCCAATCCGGCGATGTTTTCAAAAGCTGGTTTCAGGCTGACTAGTTTTTTTCTGTTGGTGTGTACAGGTGATAGTGATGGGAGCCACCAATCGTCCTCAGGATCTCGACTCTGCAATCATGAGAAGAATGCCGACCCGCTTTCACATCAACCAACCTGTAAGTCCTGCCAGGTTCTCCTGAACAGTGTGCCTAGGCTGAGCTACAGGCAGGTGCCTCGCCAGCCAGGAAACGCACATCTCTGCTTTTTTCAAAGAAATACTGTATTATTTTGATCTGGTTTTAGTTTTTTAGAAGCACGTATATGATTTTGCTTTTTAAGGTGAAGTTTCTCACAGAAGTCTTTATCCCTTGGGTCTTTCAGCTGAAACAAGGTCATGTGCTCTGAGAGCTTCCCACCCTTTTTCTTCATCTATAATAATGGAGTGGCTTAAACGCTGCACTCAGGAAAGAGCTTAGTTTTAACTTGCAAACAGCCACACAAAGAACAAAAACGACTGCACACGCTTGCTTACAGGGGAGAGTGGCACCCAGGTCAGATAGCGTCAAGAAGCAGGTACATACTGACTACCATTTATACCTTCTGGATACACTGTTTAGTTTTCAAGGAGAGAAGAGGGTATGAAATCTGCAAACCAAAGTCTACATTCTGCTCAAGCCTTTCCACAGTCAGGCACAGCAAACAATCTGGAAAACTTTTTATTCTGCTTATGACTTATGCCAAACAGGCAGTAAATAAGGTCTTTATCAATTATGCCAGCCCTCAAGGTTACCCTTACTATGAATTTTGCTGTTGCCATCCTTTTCAAAGTGTTTAGTCGCCTTCAAACACTCAGCGATATCACAAGACATTTTTGTATCAATATTCTAAAGAGTTCAGTTGTGGTTGAGTGTATTCCCTCCTGGCTACAGAAATACCCATCGTTATTCATTTCTTGCAGAAACTTAGAGACAAAACTGGAGGAGGAAAACTCTTACTGATTGTGCAAGAGAGGAGTCATGTTCCCAGACCCATCTTGTTTGAACTGGCTTTCACTCCTTGTGGGCGGATACTTTTCGAAACAAAGCGTTTATAACCTAGTAACTGCTTTTGTGCGATGCCTGCTCAGAGGGTTTCATAAACCTTCCTCATCTTCAAGTTTTCCTTGAATTCGTAAGGTGTAAGGATGTGTATTTTTGTACTTTATTGTGTCTTTCTATCAAGAACCGTCGTTAGAAGGATGAATTATCTGCAGGTAATGCTGCCTCAGGGTATTACAGGGGTTGGCTCCCTCTGCCAGCACCAGAATTACAACAGGAGGTGTCATTTAGGGCACAAAGTATTTTTTGAGACAGAGTATCAACTGTTCAGCTGCCAGAGTATCCATGGGGTAGTTTTTTCCCTTTCTTAACAATGAAAGTGAATTGAGGACAAGTTTGGTTTGGGGAGACACAAAAACCACTCTGTTTGCCACCTGTGTTTTACCTGGCTAGTAAGGATATGCTCAGGACTTGACTGTTTCATTCAGTAACCTCCTTGCAGTATGTGATTTATATTGCTTAAAATTTCCCAAGCGTCATCTGTAGAATTAAATTTATTATTTTGTTTTTTAAGCAGAACAGTTTATCCTCTTCATCTGATTTAGCAAAGTATTGAAAGCACTGATGTCATTTTGCTGAGTGATTTGCCATCAGATAGGTTTCCTTAGCGTGTATCACCTCTCTCGTGTCAGCTTGCGTCACTCAACTATGACTGAAAGCCCACGCGGTGCAAAACTGAGGTAGATGTTACATCTGCTTATTTTTGTACTCTAGTGACTTTAATCTCTTTTGTTTAAGGCTCTGAAACAGAGAGAAGCAATCTTGAAGCTGATTTTGAAAAATGAAAATGTAAGTAGACTTCTTTTAATGGTTAATTTGCTGTATTACTGTTGTCATGAGTGCAAGCTCTGGAGTTGTAGAAAACATGTTTTCTAACTGACTGTCTTGGAGTAAGGTAGAGATTATCTGCCAAGGTATTTCTGATTATAACTTAGGAATCTTTTGTGGTTTTCGGTGTGGCATTAAATTAAAACAGTAGAGTTGCCTCCTGGTTTAAGCATGAGCCTCAGTCAGAGCAGCAGTCTTGGATTTTGTGGTGAATCACCATCTCCAAGGAAAATTAGTTAATTTCTCTCTCTCCATTTTCTTGTTATATAACAAGATCATATATTTATCGCTCTAAAGATGCTGAAGGTGAATCATGTTTGGAAATCACTTTGATCAGTGAAAGAAATTCCAAGACATCGTGAAGCACGAAGAAGAGAGACTGAATTTTTCTAACTCTGTACAGTCTATTGGCTCAAGTCAAGAAAGGAGGAGTGACATTTTTTGACAGTGCTGCATTTTGCACTTTGATCCCTGGTTCATATTTCCTTTAGAGGAAAACTACTACAGACATTGTTAGTGATATTGTATGGTGTACGTGTTGCTACCTGCATTCCAAGATGAGGGGAAGGAGAAGCGGTGAGCACATCTGGTGGTGTCTGTTGGCAGGATACAGGACCTGTGTCATTGGAGGTTCCTGCCAAATTTAGTCTGCAGCACTAATTGTCTCAAAGTTAATGTTGCAAAGCATCTCTTGGTTGAGATCTATCCTGATAAATATCACTCGTTAGTAAAACCAACTTAATGTTTTTTAAGAGGCCTAGAAATCACAGCTCGTCATTGCAAATAGCTGAGATATTGGGGAGGCTGCTTTGCGAATGGTCATTTTGAATTGTTTGTATCAGATGAGAATAGAGGTTGGCTTTATTGCAAAATATTAGACATAGATGCGAAAACAGACCTGATAGGAAATGCCAGAGGAGTTGTGGAGGAAGAGCTGACCTATTTGCAGAAGATCTCGAACTAGAACATCTCTTGCAAGTGGTGATTTCAAACTCAAATCTCTTTTCAAGAGCTGTTAGGGAGACGGACCAAATAACAGACCTTTATACAGGCTCCCTGAATGTCTGCACCACCCAGTCCTGGCACGCAAGTGGACTCTGGCTCCTTTGCCTCAGCAGCTGGGTCTGGGACTTGCAGCACCTTGGCCTTAAGGCCTTCAGCAGAAGCCTAAATTGACTTCTGAGCATGGACCTGAAAGAATGCAAGGTGTATCGAGCATCTGGCAGTGAATCACAGCCACACAAATAACATTTTTCAGGGGAAAAAAAATATATCAGCCTGTATTGGTTATCCAAGAGGAGGAGGAAGAATTGGATCACAGAATCACAGAATCAACCAGGTTGGAAGAGCCCTCTGGGATCATCGAGTCCAACCGTTGCCCTGATACCACCCTGTCAACTAGACCATGGCACTAAGTGCCATGTCCAGTCTTTTCTTAAACCCCTCCAGAGATGGTGACTCCACCACCTCCCTGGGCAGCCCCTTCCAATGGCTAATGACCCTTGCTGAGAAGAAATGCTTCCTAATGTCCAACCTGAACCTCCCCTGGCAAAGCTTGAGGCTGTGTCCTCTTGTCCTATCGCTAGTTGTCTGGGAGAAGAGGCCGACTCCCACTTCACTACAACCTCCTTTCAGGTAGACTGCAATAAGGTCACCTCTGAGCCTCCTCTTCTCCAGGCTAAACAACCCCAGCTCCCTCAGCCGTTCCTCGTAGGTCAGACCCTCCAGACCTTTCACCAGCTTGGATCTCTCAAGCCCAGCTTGTTTTCAACCAGGGCGACAAACTTCCTGGCAGTCTTTCACATGACAGGTGTAGTCCTGCTCTCCCTTTTCCTTGCCTGTCTTAAAATCTTATTGTTTCTTTCTCACTCGAAGGGAAATCCTTGTTAGCACCTCTACCCAACATACCCATTTCCTATGTATCCTTAGCCAGCTGCGCTGCTCCCTTCAGTTCTCGGTGGCCTTCAGCCCCACGCTGAGCAAATACATTGCAGATCCTCAGCTGACTTCAGTATTTGTGTGCAGGATCACGCTTTAAACCAAAGCACTTCAAGACAGCCAGGCTGAAGTGTTTGTAGGAGGCACTTTGGTGCAAGCCAACTTCTTTTACCTTAATTTCCACGCCTGGGGAGCCAGACAGCTCGCTCCAGACCCAGAGCAGAGCGCTGCGTGCTGAGTCATAGGTCAGGGAGCTGGCGCTCAAGTACAAGCTCAAGACTGGAGCCAACAGGATGGTATCACTGTAACCCTTGTCCTTCCAGAAAAGCAGGAGGGACAGTGGGGAATTGGAAGGGTGCTCAGTGGGTGTGAGAGCGTTCTTGGGTTATCCTTGGGTTGAAGAGGTAACTGGAAGCAGCAAAGATGACACCTGGGGCTTTGCCTTCCTCACCACAGAGTAGTTTCCCTCTTAGAAGAATTCATCCCATAATTTCAGCCTTTTATTAGGCTAGTCTGGCTTTAACTTTCTGAAAAGGAAATACTGATGCCTTGGAAAATGTGCTGGAAGGGGCTGTTATCAGGGGTTCTGTAAACAGACTGAACAAAGATGGGGCCTTGGCTGGGAAGAGTTCAGTCTGATCCAGGGCACGGGGTTAGACACGTCCTTTTGCCTCAGAGTTCCCCGTTTCGTGGCCGTGAAAAGTAGGAGCAGTTGTTCAAGAACTCGGCAGACTGGGTTGCTGAGATGGCGAACAACTGCTTTTGAAGTTCTTACTCTGCGCTGAAAAGTGGCAGCACCACCAGGTAAACGTGACAGGAACTTTTTCCAGCCTTGCTGTGTGACTGGTCAGAAGTGCTTATGAAAACAAATGCACTCTTCCAAATAACGGGTTAAAAAAGGGCTGTGGCTGTGAAAGGAGACCCGTTGGGGAGCGTTCATTGTCTCCAGAGAAAAAGGTGCACGTAGGGTCTGATCGAGCCCTTTACTGCAAAAAGCAGGAAACTTGTGTGGGCATGTGGGAAACTGGGTCGTTATTTCTGTCATCCAGTTTTTGCCATCCAGGAGCCTTCCAGAACCACACAGGAGCTGTGTCAGTGACAGAGTAATATACCAATATGATGGTTCTGTTTCAGTTGCATGTTCTACTGACAGAGGGGAGATTGAGATGAGATATGAGGAAGAAATTCTTTGCTGTGAGGGTGGTGAGACCCTGGCCCAGGTTGCCCAGAGAAGCTGTGGCTGCCCCCTCCCTGGCAGTGTTCAAGGCCAGGTTGGATGGGGCTTGGAGCAACCTGGTCTGGTGGAAGGTGTCCCTGCCCGTGGCAGATCTTAGGGCAGGTAAAAAAATACTTAGAGGTGACTGTTTCTTGTCTTTGTTGAACAAAGTAAATGACTTTTCATGCTCTTACCTTTTGTTTTTGGACAGGTGGACAGGAGGGTAGATCTCCTCGAAGTTGCTAAAGAGACTGACGGCTTCTCAGGCAGTGATCTGAAAGAAATGTGCCGGGATGCAGCACTCCTCTGCGTCAGGGAGTACGTGAATTCTGCCTGTGAAGAAGAGACGTATGTGTCTTTGTTCTGTCTGATAGAACAGCAATTGTGAGTGCTCCTGGTGCTACACGCTGTCCAGTTGTTAGTTTGTATCTTCTGATTTGAATTGCAACTTTATAGAGGTTTAGAAAACCTTGCTATAACCCTGTCCTTGCACTGGTGAGGCCACACCTCGAATCCTGGGGTCAGGTTTGGGCCCCTCACTACAAGAAAGACCTTGAGGTGCTGGAGCGAGTCCAGAGAAGGGCAACGGAGCTGGTGAAGGGTCTGGAGCACAAGTGTGATGAGGAGCGGCTGAGGGACCTGGGGGTGTTTAGCCTGGAGAAAAGGAGGCTGAGGGGAGACCTTCTCACTGTCTACAACTGCCTGAAAGGAGGGTGTAGTGAGGTGAGGTCGGTCTCTTCTCCCAGGTAACAAGTGACAGGATGAGAGGAAACGGCCTCAGGTTGTGCCAGGGGAGGTTTGGATTGGAGATCAGGAACAATTTCTTCCCTGAAGGGGTTGTCAAGCACTGGAACAGGCTGCCCAGGGCAGTGGTGGAGTCCCCATCCCTGGGGGGATTTAAAAGCCGTGTAGATGTGGTGCTGAGGGACATGGGTTAGTGGTGGCCTTGGCAGTGCTGGGTTAACGGTTGGACTTGATGCTTTTAAAGGTCCTTTCCAACCAAAATGGTTCCATGATTTTGTGATTCTATGATTCACAGACAGCAGGAGTTCTCTTTTTCTTGACAAATTGCCACTATACAACCAAAAACCCATGTCCCTCAGCACTTCTCAGTGTCTGAACAGCTGTTACACAGCACCTGAACCATCATCTTGCTTTTTTTTTTTCTTTTAAAGCCATGACGAAGACGAAATTCGGCCTGTGCAGCAACAAGATCTCCACAGGGCGATCGAGAAGATGAGGAGATCGAAGGATGCCACACTGCAGAACGTTTTGATGCACGTTAGTTTAGATTAAGACAGAAGAGCGCGTGTGCAGTTTCTGCTGTGATGTAGTTTGACTTCTGTAATCAGTTAGCAAAAACAACGTCGGGGGGTGGGGTGGGAGTGGGGATGCTCCTTGAATAAGGGAGTTCTGTTTCTGGAATTGTTTTTATACAAAACATCCTGTTCTTGAAATTCCACCACGCGCAACTACAAGTGCAACAACAGATCATGAAGTGGAACAATTACAGCCCAGACCAAGAGCGACCGCCTGTGTCTTGTCCCATAATCGATGCTAACGCTGCGGAGCCTTAAAGCAGGTCCTGCCGCGGCGCGGGGGCTCGGGGGGCACCGCTGGGGAGGGGAGATGGTCCCTCGCCGGTTCGTGTATATATGTACGAGCGTGTGTCTATGTATTAAATGTATATATCCACGCATTTTTTTTTATATATAGACATAATCTGTAGATAACTTGAGTATGGAAAATCTTTTCTACTTAACTGAATCAAACCAAATCGGGAGGTGTATGGATGAAGGACGCATCGATACTCAATTCACATTTACTTCTTCCTTTTAGCAGCCAATACGAAGACAGAAATTCAGCTTCTAGAATAACTTGCAGGCAAAATTTGAAATGTTACTGATTTTTTCCCTTCACGTGACCACTTGAAATCTGGTGCCATTTAGTAAAGATAGTAAACTACTGTAAAAACGTTTGAATGCTTTTCATTTTGTATGAATTCTGCTTGTTGAGGCTTTTTAAATGAACGCTGGGTTTGTTTTTATTTTTTCCCTCGATGTGAGTAATTAGAGTAGAATCTTACCTGGACTTTCATAAAGCCCCACTTGCTATAATCTCTCTGAAATCATGGCTTTCTGATCTACTACACATTGTAATGAAGCCTTGCTGCTATTGAACCCCCTGTTTAACCCAGGGAAGACCCTCTGCTGCACCGCAGCATTGAGGTGTCGCACGCACAGCTCTGAGGCGCGGGGGGACGTTTTGTGGTGTCGTGCTCTTGTCACCTGCAAAATTGAGGAGAAAGAGAGCGGGGTTTAGGATATAAACATGATTTAGCAATGTTCTGCTGTACTTGCTGGTGAGAGTTTTCGGCAATTCATGTAACATTGTGTAGTGATAAAGGCAAAGGGTTAAAAATGTCAGTGGCAAAAGTGTTTTGGTGAAGTTATTGTCAGTGGGTTTTCAATAACTTGATTTTTCTGATTATAATGTTATGAATTGTGTGCTAATCCGACACAAACGTGTCATCAGAATTGTTCAAGCCCCCGGGGTGGCACGCTGTGTGACAGCTCTGCTAGCTGTCGAGGGAAGGGAAGCATTGCAAGCCAGGTAACCATGTAAAACGCACCGCAAAGTAAAATAAAGAGAGCTGGAGCCAGCCGTCGTACAGCGTGAGGTGCCGATGACCCACTGGCCTCACTGGTGTCCTTTTGTCTGGCACACTGGTCGTGTAACGCACCAGCTGCGGTAGGTCGTACTTTGACCCAAGTTATCTCCTCGGGTAACAAATGTGGGTTTTTTTTTAATAATAACTTTGCTTTTTTGATACAGGGGGGAAAAAGTGTGGTAAACATATTGCTCCAACACAGGACGTGGGAGATCAGGCACACTGGGAAATGGTGGGCTATGGAAATGTAAAAAGTCTGGGATAGGGAATGCTTATCCCGTGAGTCACGTTAGGGACAGGGCAGAAAGCCATGATGTGCGGCAGTGCTAGCGCTGGGAGAGCCCCAGTTCAAGGACTAGCCTTAAGCTTAAACACACACATCGTGCTGCCGACTGGGAGCTGGTTTCTCAGGAGGTTTAAATCACGCTTGTGCCATGTGAAGTTCTCCAGCTATCTGGTTTCTTTTCAGCGCCTGCTCTGACTCTGGAGTAGTCCCAGCCCTGCTCAGTAGTTGTTACACCTGAGAAGTGCCAGGCGGGCGCAATAACGCAGCTTGTCCTGCGCCACCTTCCTTTTTTCAGGGTGCTTCCTACTTGGTGATGATCTTGTGCAGGCACCTGATGTCTTAACTGGTTTTAATAGAGCAATGGTAAAGCGTGTCCTCAAGCCAGTTTAAACGTCAGACTGAGCGCAGGGGAACAGGAATGAACCCTCGGCAGTTTGCAGGTGCCGGCGGCACCCTCTAGGCACCAGCTGAGCCCTGATCTCCTCTTTGTGGTTCTCCAAACCCCTGGCTGCCTGCTGCCTGGGTCCTGCCTTCACCTCATGCCTGTAAGGCACCACTGCAGGCTATCAGAAGAGGTGTGGGGGGTTATTTGTAATTGCCCCTGAGGACAGTTCCCCCAGCTGGAGTGTAATTTCAGAGAATCACAGACTGGTTTGGGTTGGAAGGGACCTTAAAGATCATCTAGTTCCAACCCCCCTGCCATGGGCAGGGACACCTTCCACCAGACCAGGTTGCTCCAAGCCCCATCCAACCTGGCCTTGAACACTGCCAGGGAGGGGGCAGCCACAGCTTCTCTGGGCAACCTGGGCCAGGGTCTCACCACCCTCACAGCAAAGAATTTCTTCCTCATATCTCATCTCAGTCTCCCCTCTGTCAGTTTAAAACTGTTCCCCCTTGTCCTGTCACTCCATGCCCTTGTCAAAAGTCCCTCTCCAGCTTTCCTGTAGCCCGTTCAGGTACTGGAAGGTGCTAGAAGGTCTCCCTGGAGCCTTCTCTTCTCCAGGCTGAACAGCCCCAGCTCTCTCAGCCTGTCTCCAGAGCAGAGGGGCTCCAGCCGTCTGAGCATCTTCGTGGCCTCCTCTGGACTCAACTCTAACAGCTCCAGGTCCTTCTTATACTGGGGCCCCAGAGCTGGACGCAGCACTGCAGGGGGAATCTCACAAGAGCGGAGCAGAGGGGCAGAATCCCCTCCCTCGCCCTGCTGGCCACGCTGCTGGGGATGCAGCCCAGGACACAGTTGGCTTTCTGGGCTACCAGCGCCCATTGCTGGCTCATGGTGAGCTTCTTGTCAACCATCCCCCCCAAGTCCTTCTCCTCAGGGCTGCTCTCAATCCATTCTCCTCCCAGCCTGTATTTGTGCTTATTGGTGGAATTCCACCCTTCCAAGGAGTTTTTCCGTACGCACCCACTCCTGCTGCCGCTTTGGAGCCCTTGTCAAAGCACAGACCCCCCTGGCAGCCTGCTGGGAACAGCACGTTTTATCGTGCAGGACTGTGGCCGCTTTAATTCCATGTCTCCAGGGGTTTGGTCCAGGCTCTCACCACATGATCCTGCCTCTCCTCAGAACGGGGACAATCCCAACCCCTCTCCTGTGGCTCTCGGGGCAGTTGCTCAAACCCAGAGTCGTTTCCCAGGCATTGCTGAGGCTGAGCCAGTCTCCAGTACCGAGCTCTGAGTTGTAACACCAAGTTTCATGTGAGCAACGGGTCTTTCTGGGGGTTTAAAGGTCGAATCCTCTGGCAGGAAGAGGCACAGACAGTCCCAGCAGGCAAATAATGTGTTCAGGACGTGTTCAGCCGTAGCAGTCACTGATAGCGTGTACAGCACAGACCGTACCTAAAGTGTCCCCAGGCTGTAAAGCAGCTAATCCTGCAAGCCCTGCCTGAGGCGCTGGGCTCCTGCGGCTCCAGACCTCTCACAGCCCCACATGAACCACACGGTTGGAATTTTCCCCCCCCAAAAAATTACAAAGTGAGAGTTAGTTACACGTATAAATATTTATTTGTACTAAAAGTGAGTGTTTTGTAGCAGAGTATCAAGTTCAGAATATATTAAATCATGAGATGCATCAGTTGAGGTACAAATTCCAGTCTCATGTCTTTAATAAATACACTATAAAAAAAACCAACTAGTCCACATATAGTCTATTTTAATCAGAGGTAATCAGTACACTACGCTATTGTAAAAGGTTAATACAACATTTGTGTTTTGCTGTAACCATTTGGATTTACTGCGGATGGGTTTTTTTTAACCGTTTGATTATTTTAAGATACTACTAAAATGACAACTATTGCAATCATAAATGGGAGTATTGCTTTTTTTCTCTTCCAGGTCCCTGCCAGAGGGCCTGAGGGTAAAAGGCACCGGTGCTAATGTGCTTTCAGCTACCGACACGGGCGTTGCAGCATTTTCCTTGAGGTATAATACAGCTTTGGGCTCTTGGAATAGTTAAAAAAAAAATTTACAAGAAAAACCAACCCAAAACAGCTGACAAATGAAAAAAAAAAAACACCTTTTTGCAAGAGTGTTCCCGAGCACATCTGTAGTCTCAGCCCCCTCTCCCATGGCCACAGCAAAACAGGTTTGAGCTCACTCCCCTACGTTACGCGTGGAAGCGGGATTGTTTTTACTGAGCGTGGATCCACTGGTCATTAAAACTGAAGGACAAGAAGAGGAGAAAGCTATTTCCATTTCATCTGAAACACATTCTGACCGCTCCTGGGGCGCCTGCTAAAAAAGGACGAGTACAAAAATCATCGATTCAGGTTGTTGCAATAATTAACTAACGCGCAGCCGTCTTCCCCTCACTAGAAACCTCACACCGGAGGAGGGAGCTTCTCGCTGCCGGCACAGCGGCTCCTCAGCCGCCTCCCAGACATGCCCTGGTGCCAGAGGGATGTGCTCGGGGTGAGACGCAGACATGGCTGGGTAAAGCTCTGGTGTCGAGACAGGCAGGAACTTTCCACGAGGCAGAGCTGGGAGCAGCACCAGCCACGCTCGGCCCCATCACCCCCCCGCACAGCAGCACCCCACGCAGCTCGGGGGGACCCGAGGACTTCTCTGCCATCTTCTGGCCGTGCCCCAGCCAGGGCCAGCATCACCACCCCGCAGATACAAAGCAAAATGCGGTCACCTGCACCCCCGCGGGGCTGCGGGTAGGCGTGAGGGCAAGCGCTTGAGCCAGCTCTCGCCCCCCTCCCTGGCAGTGTTCAAGGCCAGGTTGGATGGGGCTTGGAGCAACCTGGTCTGGTGGAAGGTGTCCCTGCCCGTGGGCAGGGGGGTTGGAACTGGATGATCTTTAAGGTCTCTTCCAACCCAAACCAGTCTGTGATTCTATGATTTACCGGGTGCAGCCGCTCGGAGCGGCCTCACAGTGTGATTTTGCTGTTTTGCCTTTAATTCACCTTTCGGATGGCAGGAGCGCGGGCAGAGGAGGGGGGATCCAATCCTGCCAGCTGGGAGGATGCCCATGATCGCACATAAACAGCATCCCCAGTTTTTGCTTGCTGCCCTGGGTTTTCTCCGAGAGCTCCCGGGCTTTCCAGTGCCTCCCAGGACAGCCTCCCTCGTCCGTGGGCCCGCCAGGCTGTGAGCGCAGCGATGGCCACGGCAGAGTCCCCCTGGAAAGCTGAACTGGGAGCACCGGTAACGCTCAGCCCAGGTTTTGTTTTGACTGCAGAGGTCAAGCAGGAGGAAGGAAGGAAGAACAGTGAGCAACCAACTCGGCGGCAACGAACTGGTGCTGGTCAAGGCTGATTAAAAAAAAATCCTTTTTTTTTTAAAAAAAAGTGTTAAAAAAATCCTGCTGTTTGTTAGCAAAAATTGTCTAAGGCACAACCTGGAGGGCAGGGACTGGATCCGAGCAGCCAGTGCCCGTTTCCCTCTCCCGTCCCAGCAGCAGCGACCGCTCCTGCCTCTTCGGGCAGCGCTGGGCGAGGGGTAGCGGAAAGGCACTTCTTCATTTCTGCTCCACGCAGGGGACAGACACGTTTCTATCCTGGTGCTGAGGTCCCAGCTCTGCTGGTGCGTGGCCCTGGCAGCACCGAAACGATCCAGCTGGCCCGTCTGGAGGCCGTGCCGGGCTCCCCGCAGCCGCGCTCAGCTGGGAACGAAGGGCCCGCTGCCCTTCCCTTCCAGCTCCACGGGGAGCTTCGAGGGGAGAAGGACCAGGCTCAAAGTATTTCTGATTAGTAAAAAAAAAACACTCTGACCCAGGTAGGAAAATCCTGCGGTCAGAGCACTGGAAATGCCAAGTAACTGATCGGTGTCGTAGGGAATCAATCAATCATCGCTCACTCTTAATACAAGGGTTTCTAGGGAGCAGGAGTAGCGTTAATTCTTTTTTTCCAGCGACTGGTAGTACTCGGTGAGGACCTTCCAAGCTTTGGGAGCCATGAAGCCGTCCGGTGGGTTTTCACCTTCCCGAGCAAGCTTCCTCATGCGCGTTCCCGAGATGAAGTCAAAGTCGTCGTGCCTGTGCAAAACAGAGACGGGCTGAGATCGGCAGAACCGGCCCAAGCCGTCCCCAGCGCAGCTCTTCTGCCGTGCCAAGCGCGTGGTCAGACACCTCCCAGCACCCATCTGCAGCTTCACCATCGGCAGCAATGGGGTTCCTCTTCCAAGAGGAGCCGAGGTTGTGAGCAGCGCGCTTCTCCAGCTGTGAGAGGCTGTATTTCTACTGCCACTCAGCCCCCAAACTGTGTTTCTTACCCTCCCTGGTAGCTACAAAGGTGCATCTTTAGTTTCGTGCAACTCATCCCTGACCTGCTGTCAGCTCTTGGAGGGGAAGCGGGTGGCTGCCCCTCTACACAGCCCTTTGTGAGGCCACATCTGGAGTACTGTGTGCAGTTCTGGGCCCCCCAGTTCAAGAAAGATAAGGAACTACTGGAGAGAGTCCAGCGGAGGGCTACAGAGATGGTCAGAGGACTGGAGCATCTCTCTCATGAGGACAGGCTGAGGGAGCTGGGTCTGTTCAGCTTGGAGAAGAGCAGACTGAGGGGGGATCTTATCAACACTTACAAATACCTTAGGGGGGGTGTCAAGGGGAGGGGGCCAGACCCTTCTCAGTGGTGCCCAGTGACAGGACAAGGGGCAACGGGCACAAACTGAAACATGGGAAGTTCCATCTGAATATGAGGAGGAACTTCTTTCCTTCGAGGGTGCCAGAGCACTGGGACAGGCTGCCCAGGGAGGGTGGGGAGTCTCCTTCTCTGGAGATATTCAAACCCGCCTGGACACGACCCTGTGCAACGTGCTCTGGGTGACCCTGCTTTGGCAGGGGGTTGGGCTGGATGATCTCCAGAGGTCCCTTCCAACCCTTAACCATTCTGTGATTCTGGCTGTCACAGGCTCTTCCCCCATTGCTCTCCTCAAGAGGAACACCAGCCGCTTTTCCCTCTGCCCTGGCAAGCTGCAAGCCAGACACGATCGCAAACGGAGGCTGAAGAAACAGCGATGCTGCTGCCCGCATTTACCTTTTCGGGTCATAAAAATCCATGGCCCTTTTCAGTTTATTGTAAGCAGCCACCCGGAAGGGGATGATTTCCACCGAGGTCAGGCCCGGCGCCATGCTGAGGACCTTCCCTCCCTGCGTGGGCTCGTAGAGGTCTTTCTTGGTCTCGGGGTGAGGCATGCCTGCAGGGTCACGCCCCACGATGTAGAAATTGGCGCCGGCGATCATGCGAGCTCGGCAATGCCACTGCACCTGCGGAGGAGAGACGCGAGGAGCACGGGCTGAAGGCTGAGCAGCAACCGAGCCGCTCGCCCTGGGCTGCAAAAGAGATCCTGGCGATCCACGCGCAGGAAGGAAGGAAGGAAGGAGACGCGTCAGCAGCCCTGCCACAGTTTCTCACAGCGATCAGGCCGCTCAGAATCACCTTCCGCTGCTCTGACCTGATGCAACATCACAGTTCTCCTCAGGACGTGTGAGGGAAACACTGGGGATGGGGACTGGTCTTGTTCCGATTTGGCAGCAAATGGAGGCAGCGGTTTGCTTTTCCAACAGGCAAAGACAGTGCCCACCAGCCCTCGAGCCCCGCACGGGCAAAGGCTGCCCACGCATCCCTCTCCTTCCTCCTTCAGGGGAGGTTCAGCATCTACCGCTTTCATTCCACCGATTCAGGGACAGAGGAGAAAACAAACGAGTGCCCCTGCCCGACAGAGAAAAAGGTCACAGCGATAAAGTCTGTTTCTAGCCCCCTTCTCCCCAGCTCTCCACGCAGCTTCTGAAAGCACAGGAGCCAGGCAACTAGCGATAGGACAAGAGGACACAGCCTCAAGCTTGGCCAGGGGAGGTTCAGGTTGGACATTAGGAAGCATTTCTTCTCAGCAAGGGTCATTAGCCATTGGAAGGGGCTGCCCAGGGAGGTGGTGGAGTCACCATCTCTGGAGGTGTTGAAGAAAAGACTGGACATGGCACTTAGTGCCATGGTCTAGTTGCCATGGTGGTGTCAGGGCAATGGTTGGACTCGATGATCCCAGAGGGCTCTTCCAACCTCATTGATTCTGTGATTCTGTGAGCCCACGGAGACGAGCTCTGCTGGGAGAGGGCTGCTGCGGCAAGCTGCAGGCGAGCCATGGAGGCAGTTAATAGTGAGACAACGGCTACCGACTCCCTCCCCCGTGGCTTTCTGGAGCTGCGTGGGCACTGGCAGCCGGCATCCCCACGGACAGGCTTCACGCCTTGTCGTGGTGAGCAGTCGATGGCTACGTTACCTCCGTGGGGCCAGCGTAGAGCATGGGAGAGGGGAAGATGGCAACGATGGTCGACTTGGGGTCCAGGACTTGTTCCTCCAGCACCGCTGCGTGCTGCTTCATCCGCCACTCCAGCGGGACGTCGTCATCTTTGGTCCATCCTCCCAGGGGGTGCAGGAGAAGCACGGGGTTCTTGTAACCCCTCTCCAAAAGCTGGCGCCGCGTGTCCTGCATGAGCAGGGCGTGCCCGTTGTGGACGGGGTTGCGCAGCTGAAATGCAAAGACAGCATCTAAAAGGGAAAGATTCAGAGGGTCACGGCCCTGCGCTGACCGTCGGACCCTGCAGCTCCATGTACACACTGTGCATTTCGACACAGCCGTAAAATATGTCCAGAGGAGGCCACGGAGATGGTCAGAGGGCTGGAGCACCTCTGCTATGGAGACAGGCTGCGAGAGTTGGGGCTGTTCAGCCTGGAGAAGGGAAGGCTCCAGGGAGACCTTCTAGCACCTTCCAGTACCTGAAGGGGCTACAGGAAAGCTGGACAGGGACTTTTTACAAGGGCATGGAGTGACAGGATGAGGGGGAACGGTTTTAAACTGACAGAGGGGAGATTGAGATGAGATATGAGGAAGAAATTCTTTGCTGTGAGGGTGGTGAGACCCTGGCCCAGGTTGCCCAGAGGAGCTGTGGCTGCCCCCTCCCTGGCAGTGTTCAAGGCCAGGCTGGATGGGGCTTGGAGCAATCTGGTCTGGTGGAAGGTGTCCCTGGCCATGGCAGGGGATTTGGAACTAGATGGTCTTTAAGCTCCCTTCCAACCCAAACCACTCCATGATTCTATGATTCTAAGATGTGTGTCCTATCTTCACATGAGCAAGGCCTTAAACACCTCACATGAGTGTTTCATACACGTACAGTGCCTCTTCATCGCTCTGCCAAGTTTATTTTAACTGCACGTCCTTCCTTCAGGGTTGATTTCAGTCCTATCAGCTCCCCTACAATGTTTTTACATGCCACTGGACACCACCACTGAGTCCCCTGACTTCTTAGGTCTTCTTAGACCTGCCACCTCTCCAAGCTCGATGGCATCTTCAGGAAGGCTAAAGCTCTCTCCCCAAAATGATGGTACGTGTCTGATGCCTGCCAGCCTGCTGGGACAGACACCTGGGAGAAGATACCTGACCTGTCACCCCATGTGTGAAGGCCGAGCATGTCAGCATAGGGCTTTCTATGCCCACGGTGTGGAAAGAGAGGTTCTGACCTGCCAGGGAGGACACAAGCAGGACGCTCAATGCTTTCCAGTCCGGTGCTCGGAGAAGCCCATTGAGGAGAAGCCCATCACAAGCACCATCCTTAACCAAGGAGACCCTGTGCCACTTTTTGTGCCTTGTGTCCCTCTTACTGCTCGCCCCACCCAAACAGTCCCATTTTGGGAGCATACAGAAGCAATTTGGCAAGTGCTGTGAGCTTGAGAGCAAGTAATCACAGATCACACCAGTCTCCCAGTGCCAGGTAGGGCAAGAAGAGCCCTGTCACCGGTGCTAAGCCAGGGCACTCACCAGCATTCATTTCTCTGAACTTCTGCTTGAGAGTGAGCGGTGTCAGGCGGTACTGGTCCAGCCCATCGTTCCATTTGATCTTCTCCAGCACGAGGAGGTCTCCCCCAACCAGCCAGTCTCCGCTCTCCATCACCATCTGTGAATTAGGCACACGTGCATTATGGAGGGGATGGCAAAGTGTTAGGCTTGACTCCACTTGTAGGGTGATCTTCCCTTCTCGTTCAGCACATTGTAGGCGGAAAACATTCTTACAGTGACCACATGAACATCATGAGCAGCTGAACCCTGTAAAGCGAGGCTTCACTTTACAGTGATGCCATATGATGAGACACAGCCTGAAGCTTCGCCAGGGGAGGGTCAGGTTGGACATCATTAGGAAGCATTTCTTCTCAGAAAGGGTCATTAGCCATTGGAAGGGGCTGCCCAGGGAGGTGGTGGAGTCACCATCTCTGGAGGGGTTTAAGAAAAGACTGGACATGACACTTAGTGCCCTGGTCTAGTTGACATGGTGGTGTCAGGGCAACGGTTGGACTCGATGATCCCAGAGGGCTCTTCCAACCTGATTGATTCTGTGATTCTGTGATCACTCACCAAGACCCTACCGCTGCACCCAGCTGGGTGCTGGACTCCTCTCTGGCACCTGGGGGTCTACAAGTTATGGCACAAGATCCTTCTCCACCTCACTCTTTGCTCTTTCCTCCTGGGAATACGCAGGAGGAATAAGCCTGTTGCAAGGTGAGCAACTGCTGCTGGATAATTAAAAGAGTTATTTGAAGGTGGGGAAAAGAATTAACACGGCTTTAGCCTTTTTAAGCAGGCAGCTCAAGTCACTCGGTGGAACCTGGAGCTCTCCCTTTCTAAGGGATGATGTTCTTTGTACTGCCAGAGAGTAAGTGGGAAGAGATAAGCCGTAAAAATATAACACCCTTGTTGGCTGCCTGTACAAAACAGCCAAATGGAGGAGTAAAACGTAGCTAAAAGGAGCACAAGTCTGCGATCTGCAGCATTAGCATTTGGTGGCATCACTGAGATCGTCACACCCCAAGCGCAGGAAAACTTTGGGGGATAAGTTAGTGGTCGTGCTAAAAACACGTGGATGTAGGCACACCGGTGAAGGGGAGTGAGCGAAAGGAGCAGCTCCTCAGCAGCACGGTCATTTTCCCTCTCACCTTGCGCTCGTTATCTCATGCTCTTGCTAAGCAGCAAGCGCAGCATTAACTTGCCAGCCTAAAAATTCGGTCCTGCCTGCTTGGGACACCATGGTTCCCAGCGAGGAGTTGGGCTTGGAGAGCAGACAGGACACCCATGACCCTCAAAACCTTGGCAAGGTTCGGTTCTCCAGCCCCTGCCCACATTTCCCATCCTGGCCAGGTTTCCCCGAGCAGCAAGGGGACAAACCACCCACCTTGACGTGCGGGTGCTTCGCGCAGGTGGTGCCCCAGATGCGGGCGCAGCGCTCCTCCTTCCTGTGCTCGAAGTACTCGGGGCTCTTCAGGACGGCCACCCTCCGCCCCGCGTAGCTGAGCGCCAGCGCCTCCCAGCCCTGCAGCCGCTCCTTGTCCTCCGTGGAGATCGGCAGCACGATGGGGATGCTCAGGTTGACAACGCCGTCTGGCAAGAGAGGGGGAGCATTTTAATGTCCTCCAGCACTGGAGTAAACAGAGGTTTTCAGAGGCTCTCCCTTTGGAGAGACAAACTGTCCAGGACTAGCTTGGGGATTCACCATTAGTCATGTAAATTTATTCATTGCCCCATTTTTTTCAGCACCGCTAATAAATAGCGATGTCGGCAGAATATGAAAGCTCCTTATCTTTGGGCTAAAGATGTCTCAAAGACACCTGGAGCATCTCATTATGTTCTGCACTCTCCATTTCCCTGTAAAGATCAGTTCTTCTCCAGTTAGCTTGTTGTGAAGCCTCTTTGAAAAATTTAAACGTACTTGGAAAATGCAACCCCGGATATAACTCCCACCTCCTCGGCCAGGAGGACAACCTCTATTGATGGCTCCAGCTTGGTGTTCTCCAGGGCACCTCATTCCCTGCACACCTCCTGAGCTGCCTCTTCCAACAGGGAAAACACCATCACGCTTTGCTTTGTTTGTTTTTTTTTCTGGATATCTCTATACTGTTACTCCTCCTCCTTTATATCTCTGCAGAGTCCATTTTTCATCTATTTTCTGGGTGTACACAGCGAGTCTACATTTGCAACGCCGTTTCTAATTTCAGTGTTGTCCCTAAATACCTCGAAGTCATGTTGGTTTTATCCCCACTCTGCCAATTTCCCAGTCCTCCACTAAGGTCCTCCCATTTCTCCTTGGATATCCCGGTATTATAGAAGAATCAGTCTCTCCCATGCGTTTCCATTCACAAACAAGAACAAACAAATCACTGATTCAATTTGTTCTGATCTGCCTGAAATCATCAGGGACCCTTGAGAGTCTTAATTTGAGGATTTTGACTATGATGTCGATTTTTTTTTTAAATCTTTATTAAAATGTTTGCATTTACTTTTAATTTACGACGAGGTATCATTCGTCCGCCAGACAGCAATTTTCAAGCACCTCAATGAATAATCATAACTATAGTCACACGGGATCCAATCAATATCAACTTCATACATTTAAATCACATCAACCAGTGATCGATCAATAAAGTCAGCATGGAAAAAGCTGAATTATGAAACCAACAAATGATGTTGAAGCTGAAGATCTCCAAGCTCCATTTCCAAATGCAAGATGTAGAGTTAAAGAAAAAAAAAAAATCACTCCAGTGAAGGTAATTACAAAGTTACACGACTGGGATTTTTGTGACAATCTGTCAGTAGGACACGGGGTGTGTCATGACACTTCATAACCGGCTGAATCATAAAACAGGCCGTGGTTGTGTTTAGTCTTAATAATTTTCTTTTTTTTTAATGTAAATCTCAAAAAAATGATTTTATAGCAAAAAAATCTAAATGGAAGTAATTTCTGTACAACCTCAGAACAGTTATATACATACCAGCTAGAGAGTGATTCCTTCCTGGGAGGACACAAACACAGTTAAGATCATTAACACTCACGGGCACCAGTTGCAGTAGCCATTTCAAAAACCAAAGCCACTCATTTAAAACCCGTTGCAAGCACCGCCTCACCGCAGGCAGGGTGCCTGCCGGCACTGCCGTGGTCCTCCACATCCTCCAAGTTACCCGTCCAACACAGGTTGTCGATGCGGAGAGCTGGAGGCTCTGCAGCTCTCCTGCTGCCCTATGATGTGCAGATCCACCTTTCTTCCTGGTGGCCATCATGCCCCTACACAAAGCACCTCATCCACCCAACTGTTAGTAGTATCAAGGTGGGATTTACTGCTCAAAGTCTGAGGGAGAGGAGCACTAACTTGTATGAGTTCACCAAAACGGATCGCAGCCCTTCTAGGCGCAGCTGGAGCTGCCAAAAACATCACCTGCACCCCAGAACAGAAGGGCTGGACCAACGACTCCGGCAAGACCAGCCTCAAACCTCTCTTTGGCAACACCACACCCCAGCCTCGGCACCATGAGATGGAAACACTCCACCATTTCCTAAAGCTCATCCAAGCAAACCGGGGATGTTCTTCCTGCACAGATGTCACCCTGCAGGCCTGACCATGCAGATGTTGAGTTTGGAGACCTCTGTGGAGACAAGGTAGACCACGGACTGATGTTGATGCCCTCTACTGCAAAGATCTTGCTCTGGAGACTTCATCCCCCTCCAAAAGCAGGTGTCCTGGGCTTTGTCCCTGACCCTGCAGAGCTCTACAAATCCTGAACATATGCCCGCTGACCCCGGAGGAGGTCTGCTCTGTGGTGCTGAAAGGTTTGCGGGGGGCACCCCAAAAACAAGTGCTCGCTGAGATGAGCCTCTGGCACAAAGTGCGGAGCTCTGGAGCAATGCAGTCATTACAGGGCACCTCTGCGACCTCGTCAGGAACAACAGGCAGCTCAAAGACCACATATTGGGGTCTGATAACAAGGACGTGCTTTTGAACACTGTTTGCACACTAGGTGGGAGGTAAAAGGCTACGACATGTCTGGAAGCAGAAGCCCCCACACAGGACACTCCTCCAGTCTAAAGCGAGCACTCCTGAGCTTTGCATCTGCTGCACGGTGCCCAAATCCTAATCACAGCTGCAAGTCACTGCCCTGCGTGACCACGGGATCCTCTAGAAGGAAGGCAAGACTCAAAGGGACTCACTCGCCAAGATCCCAAATCCCCGAGGCCAGAGATCACTACCAGGTCTACAAAACCCACAGTGAGGGCCCTGCGTGCATGTGAAGTCACAGCGACGGCATCTACAGCTGAGACACGGGACAGAAATATCTGCTGCCCTGGTCTCAGCTGTAGATGATCAGTGCCTGAATACTCTCTGCCTTTTCCAGGGATTGAAAGGAGGGTGTAGAGAGGCAGGTGTTCGTCTCTTCCCCCAAGTAATAAGTGATAGGATGAGAGGAAACAGCCTCAAGTTGTGCCAGGGGAGGTTTAGACTGGAGATCAGGGACAATTTCTTCCCCGAAAGGGTTGTCAAGCGCTGGAACAGGCTGCCCAGGGCAGTGGTGGAGTCCCCATCCCTGGAGGGATTTAAAAGCCGTGTAGATGTGGTGCTGAGGGACATGGGTTAGTGGTGGGCTTGGCAGTGCTGGGTTAACAGTTGGACTGGATGATCTTAGAGGTCCTTTCCAACCAAAACCATTCTATGTTTCTATGACCTCTAACATGTTGCTAATGAACAGCTAAATCTGATTTATTTCAAGTTACAGTAATGGATAAGCAGGAAAACAGGGGAAAAAAAAGTGGAATCAAGCTCTGCTCCTGTTTCCAAGGAACAGCTGCCTTCTCCTCCCACCTCAAATTCACCCTGGCAGCCTCCCTGCTTACTTGGCTTTGAGTTCGCATCTTTATTTACCCTTTACGAGCCCTCGCCTCTAACACACGAGGAAAGGAGGAGAACAACACGGCCGAGTGTTAAGCTTTCCCGTGAGACGTAAGCATGGCAAAGCGTGGGGATTCGTACCGTTCAGCAGTGTGCCAAAGTGGATCACTTGCAAGTACTCCGCCTCGCGCATGAAGCCGGTCAGAGGAGTGGCCCAGCCTTCGCTCAGCACCTGCACCCACTGCAGATCCAGCTGCAAAACAAACCCAGACGGCACTCCTGTCACCAGGGTCACGCTCAGAGGTTGCTTTTCCTTCCCTTCTGCCGCAACGGGGCTCTCATTTGCTTTGCTTCAAACACAGGACATTCATAAACGGCCCCTCTACACGGCCCTGGTGAGGCCACATCTGGAGTACTGTGTGCAGTTCTGGGCCCCCCAGTTCAAGAAAGATAAGGAACTACTGGAGAGAGTCCAGCGAAGGGCTACAAGGATGACCAGAGGGCTGGAGCATCTCTCTTATGAGGAGAGGCTGAGGGAGCTGGGTCTGTTCAGCCTGGAGAAGAGCAGACTGAGGGGGGATCTCATCAACACTTACAGATACCTTAGGGGTGGGTGTCAAGTGGATGGGACCAGACTCTTCTCAGTGGTGCCCAGTGTCAGGACAAGGGGCAATGGGCACAAGCTGAAACATGGGAAGTTCCATCTGAATATGAGGAGGAACTTCTTTACTTTGAGGGTGCCAGAGCACTGGAACTGGCTGCGCAGGGTGGGTGGGGAGTCTCCTTCTGTGGAGATATTCAAAACCCGCCTGGATGCGACCCTGTGCAACGTGCTCTGGGTGACCCTGCTGGACAGAGTCCAGAGGAGGGCGACCAAGCTGGGGAAGGGTCTGGAGGGTCTGACCTATGAGGAACGGCTGAGGGAGCTGGGGGTGTTTAGCCTGGAGAAGAGGAGGCTCAGAGGCGACCTTAGTGCAGTCTACAACTACCTGAAGGGAGGTTGTAGTGGAGTGGGAGTCGGCCTCTTCTCCCAGGCAACTAGCGATAGGACAAGAGGACACAGCCTCAAACTTCGCCAGGGGAGGTTCGGGTTGGACATTAGGAAGCATTTCTTCTCAGAAAGGGGCATTAGCCATTGGAAGGGGCTGCCCAGGGAGGTGGTGGAGTCACCATCTCTGGAGGGGTTTAAGAAAAGACTGGACATGGCACTTAGTGCCATGGTCTAGTTGCCATGGTGGTGTGAGGGCAATGGTTGGACTTGATGATCCCAGAGGTCTCTTCCAACCTGATTGATTCTGTGATCTCCAGAGGCCCCTTCCAACCCTTAACCATTCTGTGTAAAGCGGGGGGGAAGGCATGGGGTGGTTGGTTTGGGGCTTTTTGGTTTTTTTTTTTAAGCCAGACTCGTGTACTTCGATAGCACAAGTGCTTGCGAGGCTGTACTAACACAACAAAGGAGACTGATGGCCCTGGTTTACTACAGCACAGGGTGGAGACACGGCAGAAAATGGCTGAGGATCAGGACCGCACTTCAGCTCGCCATAAACCACAGCCGCAAAAGGACAGAGCCATCAGAGGAACAGTCCCCTCTAGCAACATCATCATCAAAGCTTCTACCCTTCGGACAGCTAAACAGTGACCGAATCCCAGCACAGCGTCCGTGCACGATGATACCTTAGTGATCTCTACGGATGGCAGCATCTCTGCTTCAGCTCGGACACTATTGAGTTTATTTTCAGGTACAAACAGCTCCAGAACATCCTTAATCGAGCCGTGGGGGACGATGTTCTGAAAGAGACAGACAGCAATTGTAAATAATTGTAAATGCACACCAAAACGCCAGCGTCCTAAAGCAGGTTTAGAAGCTGTCATAAAAATGACCTACTTGTGTTCGGAGGAGCTCCACGAGCTGCTGAATACATTCAGACACCGACGCGACATTCGTTTTCAACACTAGTTCAGGAGATTCGGGCTTCTCATACTCTGAGTCAATCCCCGTGAATCCTACGGACAATTAAACCCAAACCAAATTTATTTAATGTAATACTTGGTGCCCTAGAGCCAACAACGCTGTGCAAACAAACCAGCGAGCGTTCAACCATAGCGACGCTTGTGACAGCAAGATGAGGGAAACAGGATACTCTCGTGTACTACAAAGAGCCTTTAGTAACCCACCTCGACGTGCAGACCGGCAACGACGAGCTACCCAACGCTTCAGAAAGCAAAAGGCAAAAGAGGAGCTCGCTCTTCCATACCTTTGATCTCTCCAGCTCTTGCCTTTTTGTACAGACCCTTCACATCTCTGCTTTCACAAATATTTAGGGGAGCATCCACGAAGATTTCAAAGAAAGGAAGGCCAGCTGCCTCATGAATTTTCCGTGCATTTTGACGATCCTGTTCGAAGAAAAGACAGGAAAATCACGTGTCCAAATCGCAGCAAGCACCTTCCTACTACGTGACATGCCCTGGAATTTGAGACAGGTAAATTCATCCCTCGTATAGATTTATTAAATTTACACTAATTCGAATAAGGAGTTTTCATCTCCCCACTTTTTTTTTTTTAAAGATACTTAAAAAAAAAATCTACAACTTTGATCTGTTTTCAGCTTTTTCCACCTGAAAAATCAAGAAGATCTCTTCGTTCAGCAGGACAGCAGAATTATAGCGTGTGAATTATCTGCCCTGTGTCAAAAAAAGGAACTGCTTGCATCGGCTTGATAACAGCAGCTACTTGGTATTCTCAGGAAGCATAAAAACACAATCAATACTTCTTCAGACAGAACAGTGATAGCACTATGACAGGCTATTGTTTCTATGCATCTTTTCTGCCTCCTAACAAGTTAATAGTAGGAGCCTCTGTAGGGAGATTTTAAACTTCTCTTAGCTTCTAATCAATTTGTAACACTGAAAATATTCAAAGAGGTCACGTGAAACTGCCCTCCAGAAATTCGTACCGATTCTGTGTAGTTCTGTGTATCATCGGTGGTGTTTTATGAAAGAATAGAGAAGTTAAAAGGAGCGTCTGATGGCATATATAGGAAGTCCTCTACGTAAATCTCTCTTCCCTAAGAACAATCACGAGATCAAGGCTGCCCAGAAAGGAGCAGAACGTGCAGCGAGTTTACCTTTGCAAAAGGAGAAATGAAACTAGTTATGCAGACGAGCCCGGCGTCAGCAAACAGCCTGGCCACCTCCGCGATGCGGCGGATGTTCTCCTCGCGGTCCCCAGCCGAGAAACCCAGGTTTTTATTCAAGCCGTGCCGAACGTTATCACCATCCAGGGAATAGCAGGGGATGCCATGAGAGACCAAGTACTCTTCCAGAGCAAAGCCAATGGTTGTCTTGCCAGCTCCAGAAAGGCCTGTTGGAGACAGAAAAGTGAGGTTCAGGTTTGAGGGCAAAAGAGTGAAAATGACAGTGTAACGTAATACCTCCTGGGACACTGGCATTAAAACTCCTTCTGTCTGATGTTGCTTTAGGAAGGAATGAGGTAGGGAAGTTGGATTCATCTTTTTAGCATGCAGTTACCACCACAGAGCCCTGGCCAACCCTTCTCATTGAACGGGTGGCATTAATGCCATGAGAAAAGCTGCTATATCCCAACATCTGGCGGGGTTTGACCCAGCAGTATTGCAAAAGTTCCTCTTGCTGGGCCATGGTGGGACAAACAGGTACCATTAAGTAGAGGAAGCTTGAAAGGATGCTGTTGCCTGTAAGCCTCTCAGCATCTTCCTCTTCCTCCCCCTGTCCCCGCCACGAACAGCGAACTGCTCTCGCAGACTGAGCCCAAGGAGAGGTTCTTGCCGCAACTGTGAGGTGGGACAGGCACCAGCAGCAGCAACTGCCCCTCTGCATCCACAGACTTGTCCTTCTGCAGGAAAAGCACCCACAGGTCTGTGCAAGCAGGAGCAGGATGGTTGTGTCGACAAGCAGTGCATCTTCAGCTGCCCACATCTCCTGAAGTCATCAACCAGAAAGACAACAATCCAAAATGAGGTGGCTGCTTCCCATCCCAGCTCCATCTACTTGCACAAAAAGCACTTGCTACTGACTGTGTCAGAAAGTGGCAAGTGCACCTGGAGCACTGTACTCCTCCTTTCCCTTGAGTGGGGATCCATGTGTTGAAAACTCCTTGAGACAGAAGAGGACCTTGACTCAGGAGAGATAACACCTCCGAACACCATACCTGTCTCGGGAAACACTTAGCCTTGGAGAATCTCCTCTGAAGATAAGCATCATCTGCTCACCTGTATTTATACCCTTTGCGTGACACCTACTACAGAGACAAGACTCTGGGCAAGGTGGACTTTTGGTCTGATGCAGAACAGCCATGTTTGTGCTGGAGAGGAAACCTGGCCAGGCAGAGATGAATCCTGCTGGCTGTGCCTTCGGTTTCTGTCGTACAACAGACTAACTGATAGCTCTCCAGAGCTGGGAATGTAGGGCATCCAAATGCTCTTCCATTTAATCCATACAGTCCATGCAATGAAATGTCCTTCCATACAGTCTCTTAAAATTAAATCAACAGGAAGTTGGGAGACTACTGTCTATTTCAAAGAATAATCATCAGCCAGAGAAGCTCAAACCTTTCAGACACAAGATCTTTGAGTGACATTTGAAAAAGAAGGAAATCGTCTTGGACAGGTTTTTTGGCTTCAGAAATTATATTGAAGCAGATTAGGCATTGGCCTTCATTTCGAAATGAAAGAGGAGAGCGAAACAGAACTGTGTTTTAATCCAACATCTAGCACATAAGCTGATATGAATGCAAATCAGAATGGCTTTACAAACCCTTCCAAGTACGTCTTTCAACATCTTCCGGCAGTCAAAAGAAAATACCAATATTTAACAAGCAAAGAAACAACTGGACAAGCAGTAAAAGATATAGAGTTGTGTAAATATTAGTAGAGAAAAATAAACGCAATTGTCGTTTCTAGCAGCCCCTAATCCCCAAACAATGAGTTTATCTTTCAAAGCAGAAGAGAAGGGCACCACATCGGAAGGCACGTGATATGAGAAACAACATTAAGAAACCCACAATGGCTGGGCAAGGAATCGCTTCCAGTGCGACTCGCTGTCTGAGAGTATTTATCATAGAATCATAGAATTGTTAAGGTTGGAAAAGACCTAAAAGATCATCAAGTCCAACCATCGATCCAATGCCACCGTGCCCGCTAAACCACGTCCTGAAGCGCCACATCTAGATGTTTTTTGAACCCCTCCAGAGATGGTGACTCCACCACCTCCCTGGGCAGCCCCTTCCAATGCCTAATGACTCCTTCAGTGAAGAAATTCTTCCTAAGATCCAGCCTGAACCTCTTCAGACAAGGTGACTGCCTTGTCTACTGCTCACGAGGTCACTTTAAACGCAGTAAACCCAGGTGTGCCAATAAACTTCCCACCGACCCGGAATGAAAACATCCGCACGCTGTTTTGGACAACCCTGGGCACGTTTCACTGGCAAGGACTGGCTGGATTTGAGCCAAGGCTTCCTCAGCCACACGCTTGGGAACAACAAGCGCGAACCTTAGGGCTTCTGACGTGTTCAAAGGAGCCCAATAACAGCTGTGAAATTCATAAAAACATTAGTTATGGGCAGCAGCTTCCAGGGAGAACATCTTGCTGCGCCAGCACCGCGTGGCAGTGTTTCCCACGTGTGTTTTGCAATTCCCTGTTCACAAGGAACGCTGACGTTTCCTGCAGATCCCAAATCCCCACCTCCGAGCCATACTCATGTACGCAAGCGGCTTTCACACGTGAAGCCACGCTTCCACGCCCAGACCAAAATACCTGTTAGCCAAACCGTGCAGCCTCGAAATCCACCCCTGGTACCGACGACTTGTCCTCTCTTACTCCTGCTGACGTGGTGGGCTTGGTAAACCACATTGGTTGATCCCTGATGGAAACAAAGCAAAACAAAACACTTTTGTTACCTCGTTGCTCTCCGTACACAAGAAAAATCTCAGCTGGGACTAATATAAGGGGAAAAAAACCACAAATTCATTAAAAATCTGCACGAGCCATCGCGGCAAATTTCGGCAATTTGGTACAAAAGGGAAAACGGCGAAGAAAACTTGGCATAAGATGGATTTCTGTCTGATTTTGGCCTTCTGGTGGCAATGTCCTTGCGCAGAGACACAGGCAGCACACTCCCTGCCTCTGGTGTTTTAAAATACAGGCAGACTCACCTATTATTTTCATTACACTTGCAAAATAAAAGCAATTTAAGGTGCTAATTTACTTGCTGTGTTTACCACGGCCGCTAATAATTGCAGGTGGGGGAAGAAACGGTGACAGAGTAGGGCTAAGGCGAGCGCGACCAGGACCCAGCCAAGGAAGATGGTGGGATGGGAGGCAGAGAAAACAACACCTAGGCCTGAATTTTGGTGCTTCCTAAGCGGCGCAGCCCCAGCCTCTCCTAAAACAGCCTGTCTGTGCCCTGCAGCTCCAGCAACGGTCCATCAACAAAGACTTTTTGCACATAAAATATCTCCAAGACCTTATTAATTGCAAGGATTACGTTTCCAAGCGAGGCAGCCAAAGGAGAAGTCCCAAGAGAGAGAGAGGACATAAATATTTTCTCCACAGCCGGATTCTTCACGGATGTAGGTTTATCCGTTTCATATCATGAGTACAAGAGCGGCTCTGGGCTTTCCCATGATTTACATCTCGCTGTATAAATATTTCTCCGTCTGAAGTCACAGCAAGGAAGTGATCATCTTTCATTTGTCCAAGAAAAAATTTTTACAAAGGAAAAAAAAGAGGAATGGGAGAGATAATAAAGTAAAAGGTAACTTTTAAATGTGTTAGCAAAATAACCTGATTTTTTTTTTCTCCTCTGCTTGCTGGGCCATTAACACTTTAACATGATTCAGCAAAGGCATAAGCATTCATTGGAGACTTGGTATTTTTAATGCAACAGAGGACTCTGCCCTGCACAGAAATCTGGGTGAAAATTATTCTGCAACAGAAGAGAAAAAATTCCCTCCTCTCCTCACCTGATTTTATTATTCTCTTTCACAGAGGCCAACATCTCAGCAGAGACCAATCTCCCACCATGGCGATTTATAACCATATTCAGAATTACGTGCCCATTTTCAACTCAATTTTAGCGAAAGGCTCCAAAATTAGCCTCTTTACCCCTGCAAATTTGCCACCTGCAATTGCTTGCGGGCACACTGAGCAACCCCACTCCAGAACATTCTGACGTACCAGTAAGAGTGGCTCTGTCCAAACTAATCATAATAATGGTCATAAACCTCGCCTCCAAGGTTAACTCTCAGCAAGCCTCAACGTCGGCGCCACAATTGTGAGATTGCACTGGGAGAAGCTCTGGGAGGGAGAAGCAATTGCTCCAGACCTGGCCCAAGGTGACCTCAGCAGGTGACCTGCTGTTCAATATCTTTATAGATGATCTAGACGTAGGGATTGAGTGCACCCTCAGCAAATTTGCAGATGACACCAAGCTGGGTGGGAGTGTCGATCTCCTGGAGGGTAGGAAGGACCTACAGAGGGATCTGGACAGGTTGGATAGATGGGCCGAGACCAACAGCATGAGGTTCAACAAGAACAAGTGCCAGGTCTTACACTTGGGCCACAACAACCCCATGCAGCGCTACAGGCAAAACAAAAACAAAACCCCAAAACCTCTCTAGACCTGACCCTGTAAAAGTGAGCGAGCCCAACACATCCTGGTGACTCAGAAAGTAAAAGACAAGCAGCTCAAGATTTGTTTTTTTGTGGGGTTTTTTTTTTTTATCTTTTTTTTTTGCAGGGGAGTGTGAAAAGTCTGTTTGAACATTTTGAGCTTGCAAAGGTGAGTCAGCACCACCGTGGTTTAATTTTCACCCGTCCCCAGGGGTTCAGGTTTCAGCAGCCTAAATGAGCATACGCAGAATCACAGAATGTTTAAGGGTTGGAAGGGACCTCTGGAGATCATCCAGTCCAACCCCCTGCCAAAGCAGGGTCACCCAGAGCATGGTGCACAGGGTCATGTCCAGGCGGGTTTTGAATATCTCCAGAGAAGGAGACTCCCCACCCTCCCTGGGCAGCCTGTGCCAGGGCTCTGGCACCCTCACAGTAAAGAAGTTCCTCCTCATATTCAGATGGAACTTCCCATATTTCAGCTTGTGCCCGTTGCCCCTTGTCCTGTTGCTGGGCACCACTGAGAAGAGTCTGGCCCCATCCTATTAACACCCACCCCTAAGGTATTTGTAAGTGTTGATAAAATCCCTTCTCAGTCTTCTCTTCTCCAAGCTGAACAGACCCAGCTCCCTCAGCCTCTCCTCATGAGAGAGATGCTCCAGTCCTCTGATCATCTTTGTAGCCCTCTGCTGGACTCTCTCCAGTAGTTCCTTGTCTTTCTTGAACTGGGGGACCCAGAACTGGACACAGTACTCCAGATGTGGCCTCACCAGGGCCGTGTAGAGGGGCAGGATAACCTCCCTTGACCTGTTGGCCACACTCTTCCTAATGCACCCCAGGATACCATTGGCCTTCCTGGCCACAAGGGCACATTGCTGGTTCATGGTGAACTTGTTGTCCACCAGAACACCCAGGTCCTTCTCTGCAGAGCTGCTCTCCAGTAGATCAGAAGACCCATCAGTCCCTTTTCCCAAGACGCACGGGTGTGTTTCTGCTGTTTACTCCTGGTTGAGCTCTGGCACCGCTCTGAAATTGTGTGTCACCTGGCCAAGGACCCTCAGCAAAGCATGAGTGCCCAAACTCACCTTCCCGACAGCTTGCCACCACTCAGCCCTGCAGCGAAACCTCCCCTGCTGCAGCGTAACACCTGCCCGGTGATCACAGAATCAACCAGGTTGGAAGAGACCTCCGGGATCATCGAGTCCAACCGTTGCCCTGACACCAGCACGGCAACTAGACCCTGGCACTAAGTGCCATGTCCAGTCTTTTCTTAAACACCTCCAGAGATGGTGACTCCACCACCTCCCTGGGCAGCCCCTTCCAATGGCTAATGACCCTTGCTGAGAAGAAATGCTTCCTAATGTCCAACCTGAACCTCCCCTGGCGAAACTTGAGGCTGTGTCCTCTTGTCCTATCGCAACTCAACAATCACACACTCCTCAAGCGTAGCACTCCAAAAGAACACACAGCAGGTATTTTGCAATTTGTTTGCAAACCACAACCGACAAGGCTGATACTTCTGGGTGAAGAAATGAACCTGCACGCTTCGTATCTCTCTTTCACACCCTGTACATCAGGAGGAACTCCAGCCACACGCTTGCTTTTGCCAAGTGTTGATCTGCTGGATCTGTCCTGCAGGAGATGAACCACGATAACGGCTGTGCCTCGGGAAGATGCAGGGACTAACACATTCCTATGTGGCTGACATAATGAGATTGTTATGTTAAGAGTATATGTTGCTGTGCCATAAATCTGCACCGTGAATGAATCTCAGGGCTTTTATTTCACACGCTTTCGGAGCTTGGGAAAGCATCACTGAGGGCATTTTTGCAATTCAGCAACACTGTCAGATCTCTCCAACCTGCCGGGGGCTCCAGATGGTACCAAATCCCTCTGATTTTTCTGCTATGTTAATAATCTCGCTGGTAAACTCTTCCTAACCCTGAGCAACTGCCTGCCACACGCTGACTCAAACACTTGTCACCAGCTACACCGAAAGTAAAAAAAGGCAGAGAGAAACGCGGCGGACGGCTGGGCTGGCAGCTTGCTTGGCCGGGAACGGGCTGTTCAGCAGGAAACACTGACTTCCCACCTCATCATCCACCAGCTGGGACGTGGCTTGGGAAGCCAGAGCTGAAGCACGAGCAAACGGAGCGAAGGCACCACCAAAAATTAGCATCAGTGGCCCGAGAGCAAACCCTGGAGAGATTTCATCTAGAAAGAGCATATACTGTTGGGAGGCAGAGATAAGCGGTGGGTGGGGTTTAATCAGATGCAGGGCTGTCCTGCTGGTTTTATTCTCATGGTTTTAACGGCCTCATCATAAACCAAACACATTTAAAAGAGAGAATCCAGTCACCATCGCAACACACGCCTGAATGTTGGGTCACACAGCGGGGACAAACTAGGGACACTGGTAAGCATTTCTTGCAATAGTCTAGAGCAAAGAAGTGAGGTTTGGGAGAGCAACTTCTTACCTATAATTCAGCCCCATACAAGGCAATAAATGACCCGGCAGCATCTCCAAAGAAGAGCTGTGCAGCCTCTGCCAGCCAGATGGTTAAGAAAGCCACTGCCACGCTTTCTCCTTTCCTTGGAGATCTGCTGTTTGGCCACGTCTGCATGATCTCAGTGCCCAGCCCACTCTGGCTTACCTCATCCAGGAAATGAGAAAATAATAAAGACATGGCTCCAAACCTTCTGCTGAGGCTGGAGCCGACCAAGAAGCCAAATGCTGGCTCTGCTTTTGGCCTTCCCTCCTACTGAACCTTTCCATGAGGTTGACAAACTGGGAGACACCGAGTTCTCAGGTGTCTTTAAGATCAGGCTTGACTGAGCCACCTGCCAAGTGTCTCCTGGCCTGGCTTCCAAAAGGAACAAGGCTTTTTGGCCACTACCCTGGTAGAGCAAGATGCTCCCCTGCTTTGTGAAAGCAGGCAGGAGGCAGAGGCAGGAGGCTTTTCCTTCATGCTCCTCCTGAATAAAGAGATGGGGCCTCTGAGGCAAGAGAGTCCACCATAGCACAGACGTGTTGGAAATCAGGAACCATCAGTGTCCTCTGCTCTGAGAGCTACCGCTGCTCAAATAATGGTGTCTCAAAAAGTAACCTCAGCTCTTCCTTAAGTATTTGGTGCTGAAAGGGAACAGCTGTGCTTGCCCACATGAATCAAAGGTTGTGTGTGATTGCCCACAGGAGAGGTATTATCAGGCACCATCTTCTCTCACCTGAGAGCTAACTGCATCATATATCTGGGGGACCTCTCCCAACCACGGCTCACATTTGTTAGGAGCAGAACCACTGCACAATTAATAGAAAACGCACTACAAGAACAACATTTAGGGTTGTCCCAACGAGTTACAGGGATGATTTGCCATCTTCCACTAGAAATTCAAGTATATATAAACTCTGGGCCTTAGGACACAAGGCAACATCTCTTCCTGCCCCCACCTACTCATTTCCTTAGCCAGCATCTCCACAGCTGCACAATGAATGGGACCAGGGCGAGAACTGAGTGCCACATGCCACAGAATGGAAATGAAGGAGGAGGGACAGGAGCTGAGTGGGACATTCAAGAGATCCCCTAAGCACGTACAACATCCTCAGGGCAACCCTGGCTCAGCCATCCACAGACAGCAGAGCTCTCCCATGTTGCAGGAGGAAAGATTTGTCATTAGAAAGTGGCGCTGGTCATTCCGAAGGCTGATAAGGTCTAAACCAACGTCCTTATCATGCCCTTAATTCCTCTCCGCCGCTGCGGGAGCACCTCTGCCTGCTGTAGCTGGCACAGGCAGGGGGCTGGAAGCGGTCCAAGAGCCACAGCTCGTGGCAGGCTGCAGCAATATCCCGCTTCGGAGAGGGACTTCCTCCTGAAAACACAGCACAGATCAGCCCAAGAACGATGCCAACAAACGCTCCCGTAGCACAGTTCTATTAAGGGCACGTTACTCACACGTCCGGCTCACTTAGCAGCAGGGCCAGCCTCGTACGAACATGGTTAGCATCCAACTGGCAGCACTCACGGCCCCAGGGAAACCCTGACCCAACAGCGAGGGTAGGGTCAGGACTCCTCCAGCTGCATTTTTATTTATAGGGCTATCGCACATCATTTGGAATATGATTCATTTTTTTCCAGTCAAGCATTTAATACACACCCTATTTTGGTACCACAGCCTGGACATCTCTCCAGGAGGGGAAAAAAAAAAATAGAGGTTTTCAAAATGTTTTCAGCTGATGATATTTGCACATGGTAAAATAGGCTTTTAAAATGGTAAAATGATCAAGCGAGCTTTCAAGTTGGAAATCAAACACTTGCTCAAGCCTCTGGAGACTGATCTTATTGTTTAAAATCCCCTCCCAAATCCTGCCATCTTCCTAAAAAATAAATGAAAAAAAAAAACCAAACACCTTTTGTCCTATCAGTTGAATTCAATGCATAAAAATTAATTTTATGGGACTTTTCCTTAAAAAATTATTTTCTTCTGCCAGGGCAATTCCCATGGCTGTTCAGGGAGCTGACATCACGGAGAAGATAGTGTCCATCACCAACACGGGGGAAAAACCTTCTGTAAAAGAGTCGTTTGCTGTAGAAAAGCAAAAGTATTATACTCAAAAGAAAAGGAGGAAGAGAGGGAAGAGGGGGGTTTTGCTTGTGGAAGAAAAGAGTTGATTATGATCATACATACCCCCTTGCCAGGGGAGGTTCAGGTTGGACATCAGGAAGCATTTCTTCTCAGCAAGGGTCATTAGCCATTGGAATGGGCTGCCCAGGGAGGTGGTGGAGTCACCATCTCTGGAGGTGTTTAAGAAAAGCCTGGACATGGCACTTAGTGCCATGGTCTAATTGCCATGGTGGTGTCAGGGCAATGGTTGGACTCGATGATCCCAGAGGGCTCTTCCAACCTGATTGATTCTGTGATTCTGTGATACTGAAGAACGATGGAGAAACCTTGGAGTCTCTGAAGTCATGATTTAGCTCTTGCAACCCTAAACCTATAGACTTTTCCCAAATTTGAGTTTGATTCCTTGAATGGACAAAATCAGTTCCACTCTTGCCCGGGGAAAAACTCCACCAAGATGGAGTTATGCTGGAAATTTTGCCCGTTTCACCTCCCAGGATCCTACCATCACGATGTGGAGCCTGGCTCACAGGTCCAGATGGGGAAGTGGGACTTTTCAAGCACTCGACGCATTACCGTACCACCCACTTCCCTGCTTCCTGTGCCGTCGTCCCCCCTCTTTCCTGCACGTGGGACTCTTCTCCTCTCCCACCACTCGTACGTGAGCAGAAATAACGTTCTGCTTTCTCTTTAGACTTCGCTGAGTAACACGGTGACGTGTCACCAAACACCCCACAGAGGTTTTGGGGCTGGGGTTGCCAGCATTCCCTTGCACCAGGCGCGACGCTGAACTGGGCTCCCTTTCTTCATTCAGCGCTCTGAATAAACCCACAGCAGACCTCACTCGTTCCTTGGCACCCTCCGCCTTTGACGCTTGTTCCTTTTGGCATCGCTACCTCGGCTCCTGTCCCCTGCCAGGAACGTAACACACAAGATCTTAAGGAGACCAGCAGAGACATCCCAGTTACCCGAAACAAGCAGCCTTTCAGCTTGGAGACAGACGGTTGGAGATGCCAAACAGCGCTAACACACGAGGTTCTCAAGGTGGTGTCAGTTAAAGTGTTTTTTTTTTTTTCTTAACCCGCAGGAATTTTTGAGCTCTTAGCAAGACCTTATTTTTGATCGCAGCTAAAATATTTTTCTCTTGGTATAAATTTGCGTATTTTGGGTTGCCACAATCAAGTTTTATACAAGCCTGGCAAAAAAAAAAAAACCACCACAACCCCAAACCAGGCTCAGTGTATGAGCTCATGTTCCAGTCGCCTTGCAAATCAGATGCTGATTTTTAGACCCGGTGACTTCAAACCAGCAGGCTGGGCGTTAAAATCTGCCTCTCTGAAGGCACCTACCTCCGAAGGCATGTTTCTTTATCTCTGAATTAGATGATGTCAGACCTCTAATTTGCTCGACACAGAAAAACTAGCGAGTCATCCTGCACTCCTACATTTTCAGGACGAATTTGCAAGGCCGGGACAGATGTTATAAAAAAAATCTTCCCGTCTTCATTCCAGAAATCACAAGGGACAGCTGCATGGGCAACAAATATTTGACAAACAAAGCATCTCATCAGCCACTGACAAAAATAACAATTTAAAGAAGAAATCATAGAATCATAGAATGGTTTGGGCTGGAAGGGACCTTAAAGATCATCCAGTTCCAACCCCCCTGCCACAGGCAGGGACACCTTCCACCAGACCAGCTCCAAGCCCCATCCAACCTGGCCTTGAACACTGCCAGGGAGGGGGCAGCCACAACATCCATCCATGGTTGCCCTATTTTTTTATATTCAGAGCAGTTCTGCTAAATTACCTCCCCTAAATGAACCCGTTTCAGCACTTTGGCTCATGCTCATTTTGCAAACAATAGGTTTGACATGGCAAAAGGAGAACTGCTTCGCTTTTACGCCTGGGGTCTGTTACAAGGCTGCTCTGGAGCATGCCAAGACTGTGGGACCACCGACAATGCAAAACCCGGTTGTCTTGCAAAAAGAGGGAACATAAATGATGTTCTCACTGCAGTACGGATAAGCTTTGGGATTGAACAGCCATAGAAAGCGATCAAGAGCCTCTATTTAACCTCTGAGAAAACCGAAGAGAAATACACGACCAGCAGATGGGTGACTAGTTAAAAAACACAGAGATGGTGACCTCCACCAACAAATCCAGCACCCAGTGGCGCACAGAGCCATGACCAACAGTCAGCAGAACTGCTTTGCATGGTGCCACGGCATCTGTGTGAGAAATGCTGCACCAAAACAGAGCAGCACACCACCGCTTTCCCACCAGGAAAAACTACCTGGTACACACAGCCATGCTTCTGTATCTTCTTTTGGAGAAAAATATCACGTTAAGGAAATGGTGAACTGAGTATCAGTCCCTCACATTCCAGGGACAAGAGGAAAGGAGGACAAGGGCACATATTTGGACTACACATTGACTTCAGTATCAAAAAAATGGCCAGGTAGGAATTGTATTTACATGTAATCATTTTTTTTTTCTTGAAAATGAGTTTTAGGAATTTATTTAATGGGTTGTGGCTCTCTGTGGTAAATAAGCCACTGTACATGTCCTGTCTCTTACTGTGGCAAGGCAGGCACCGATCCCTTAAAACAAGCAAGACGGACAGACAGGATCCCTGCACCAAATACCACGCGAAGAAAAACTTGCAGTACAACGTCGGGAGATTGGGAACTGAGGTACATTTTGTTCAGTTGTAAAGATACAACCAAAACCACAAGCTCTGTTGTTCAGAGATGCCACGTGGGACCGGCTTACCCAGAGGGTCCTCCAGTGAACGCCAGGAGCCAACGTGTCAGAGCAATATCCCGTTTCATCCAAACCATTCCCTTTGAGAGCTCCAGAAATCAGTTGAACAAACCAGGACCGTCATTAACTTGCCTTTAAAAGCTGAACTGGAGTGGTGGCACAAAACACAGCGAGTCACATTCAGAAGTTTCGTGCCCTTATTGACTCTGTTTGCAATAGGTTTTCAAACTTGGAGGCCAACATCTAACTATGGCTATGAGGAGGCAAGTGGGACACCAGCTCCATCTTCTGCTAAGTAAGAAAGCAGAATCTCCTTCCACCCCCCAAGCTAGCACAGGCTGAACTGAGCCCATCTCAGCTCTAAATGATATGGAGACAAGATACTTTAACATGCCCATCATATCCCTCTTGGGCAAGAAATCCTCTACCTTTTGAGAAGCTCTAGCAGTTTCATAAGCAGTGGGAGCTACAGAGGATCTGCATTTCAAGCAGCTTCATCAGGTTTTAAAATATAGACATTTCTGTCAAAGAACTAATCCTGTTGCGTCACTTCTCCTCTACAGGACATCGTGGCAGCCTGCTGAAAGAATAAAGCTGGACGCAAGCCCAGGCTGGTGAGGGCTCAGCGTCACGGCCACACGCAGCCTCTCCCTGCCTCATTCGGTGTCCAGGATGGACGTGCAGTCTTGAACTTGGTGTCTTGAACCCCAGGTGCTTGACTTTGCAACGGTCAATGGTCGCCAGCAGGTGACAGATCTCCCTCCACCTCAGTGATTTTCTTAAGGTTTGCAAAGTGCAAAAGCAGCAGCAGGAAGGACTGCAGGGAAACTCGGCCAGAACCACCACACAGGACACGGTTAAACAGGGGAACTCCGCTGGGCAGGCCAAAAGTTTACTTGGCTGGAAAAAATCATTAAGATGAATTCATGGAAGGAAAGTTCATCAAGAACTATCAGGAAGAAAGGCACGGCCTCTGGTATCTCAAGTCATAAATCAATGGAAGCTGGGACAATGCACCGTGGTGTCCCAGCCATAACTCTTCCCTGGCCCCCACTGTCGGCTGCTGCTGGAAACTACCGATGGGGCCAAACAGACCTTCCCCTCACTCAGTACCTCCTCAGTGCCCTCGGTATTTCTGTTGGCTGAAGGCAGGGTTGTTTTCACAGTCACACCACTGAACGGGCCACCCAACACAACAAGCTGCATGAGCCAAGCCCAAGTTGAGGACTCAAGTTCGGAGATGCCAACATGAAGGTTTCCTGCCCCATCTGCCTGTGCATCTGACCCACAGAAGCTGCAAGACAGGCTTTTAATTATGTGAGTGCACACGGGGTTACCTGTACCCTTGCCTAAGTCAGCACCAGGAACGTTGTACTCTTCTTGAACAAGCGGCTATTCAGCATTTCCCTCACCCCTCCCTAAACCAGGTGTAGGCACAGGTCTTAAGTCATTACACGCTACTCAAAAGCTGGTCAAAGGACAGTTACACATTTTCCTTGGGGACTATTGTCACTTGGTCCCTCAAAAGTTCATGCAGACTCCCAGTATCTCTCTGAGGGTGGCACCATCCACAATTTTACAGCCACAGAAGAGTAGCAGTGAGGCAAACAGCAGATGAAGACTTGAGCTCCTGCAATATTTCAGCCCTGTAAAAATGACACATTTGACAAGCAGCTCCCCTGGACTTCAGGCTACGCCTCCAAGAGCTCCACACTCCTCACATCCATCCCCACAGTCTTAGACCAGCTTTGCAAGGATGGGGGCAGATGCAATGAGCTGCCCCAGCCATGGCTGAGGTGACTCGTCCAGCATCGTGCCCAGGGTCCTTGGCAGAGGCAGGCACGCAACTCAGCCCCCTGCAGCAGCCACCTCCTCCAAAATGAGGAGGTTCTTCCCTCTTCCCACACCCGCTGGCATCACAAACAAATCATCTTCCCACCAGAAGGGTTGGGCAGGCCTGAAAAATGACCTCCCGACACACTTTTTTGCACCACAATGGAAAGCTTAAAAACGGTTTGATATCGAAGAAAACATGTTGTTCTGCCAGAGAGGCCACAAAGACCTCAAGGTCAGAAAGTCTTGGAAATGTCAAATGGTCATTTTCCAAAGATGCACAAAAAAGCTCATCTCAACAAACCCCAAAGAGCTGCATCTAAAGAGAAACCACGTTAAAAAAAAAAAAAAATAATGCAAACTGGCTTTTTTCTCTAGCTCTGCTCTCCAAACAGGCCAACACGGTTTGGCATCCACTCAGTAGATAAAACTTTCGACACACATAGTTGTAACCGAGCCAAGCTGTAAGCAAATGAAAAAGGACCGCTCAGCGAGGGACGGGAGGCAGCACTCGCAATGAGCTACCAGCCCTACAGGCAAAATCCTACCTTCCCAGCGTCCCATTTCGTGACGCACATCGTCGCCAAATGCCTTGACCAGGTTTTTTGCATCTCTCCTTTTGTTAATAATACACTCCGAGTAAATTTTCACTGAGGAATGATTAAGCTGTGAGACCATTAAGGAACTATTTCTCACTTCCTACAGCTGTGATTCAGAGCTAAATCAGAGATAACCATTAGTCACCCTGCCCACAATAACAGTAAATTAATAAACAGTAACCTGAATTACATGGCATTGCTCTTAATGGACTTTTTAGATACCAAAGTGTACGAGCACTGTGACCAAAGTACAAGTTCAAGGCAGGGTGTGTAGCATGAGGAGCACTAATACGAGCCCTGCACGCCACTTATCTTTTGTGGGCGCGTACAGCTGCAAGTTTATCTAAAACACCTGGTTTCAGATAAGGCGAGGTCTTGTCATTTTTAAAGGCTAAAGACACCCTCCAGGATCAACATCAGCCCAGTAAAAAAAAATAAAAAAATGCAAGTGTACCAGTGCTTCTCTTGAAAACCCTCCAGAAAAACAAAATCCCCGTGGCCTAAATCTAAGCTGCAGCTGCAGTGCACATGCCTGCATAGCATGGGGTTTTCAAAATGCTCTCAGAGCATTTCAAAATGTTCTCAGCAAGGGTCATTAGCCATTGGAAGGGGATGCCCAGGGAGGTGGTGGAGTCACCATCTCTGGAGGTGTTTAAGAAAAGACTGGACGTGGCACTTAGTGCCATGGTCTAGTTGACGTGGTGGTGTCAGGGCAATGGTTGGAGCCAGAGGTCTCTTCCAACCTGGTTGATTCCGTGATTCTGTCATCAGGCCTGACCTACCTGCCTCTTGCCTCGGAGAGGAGGGGTCTTCAAACAGGAACCATCCTGCCTCAGCAGAAAAACCCTTCCACTTTTCCACATGGCATGCCCTTCTACAGCCCTGGGAGATGCTTTGTCCATGCAGCCTTCTGGAAAACATACCCTGCTGCTCCTGCTGCCATGTCACTACCAGGGGACACCAGACAAGCCTTCCCACACTTGGGGAAGGTCCACCAAGGTCCTCAGCTTGTAGCTTCTGGGGATGGACTGCACCAAGCTGATTATTTCGTTCCCCATTCCCCGAGGGCTCAGCCTCCCAGAACCATGGAATCATATCATAGAATCACAGAATGGTTTGGGATGGGAGGGACCTTAAAGACCATCCAGTTCTAATCCCCTGCCATGGGCAGGGACACCTTCCACTAGACCAGGTTGCTCCAAGCCCCATCCAACCTGGCCTTAAACACTGCCAGAGGCATTCATATTTAGGTGCCTGCAACTTCTTCTGGCTTTTCTTCCCTGAAATGCCCTAAATTGAACATCCTTGCTCTGACAGAGCAGAGTATGGTTAATAAACACTGGTCTGGCACACCGGCAGCCCAATAAAAAAGTGCAAGTTAATGAAACAGCAAGGTGGGGGCAACAGACTGGAAAGGGAACTTTTGAATAGCAAAGGACTTCAAAAGAAATAGGGAGAAAAGGGGAGAGAGCTATAGGAAACAAGAGAAGTCAAAATAACAGCACATCGAGATAGTTAATCTGCTGACCCTTCTGTGGTCTTCGAAGAAAAGAGATATAAAGCATAAAAAGTGGTAGAAAATAAAACAAGAAATACTAAGCGTGCGACAAGCACCTGGCAAACGATCACCTTTTACTGTCACGGAGCACTGAGTTAGGCACCGTGTTTCACAACGCAAGTCACGGCTGTAAACCCCAGACTTTCAAATCGCTGGATAAAACATCAGAAACAGCGTCTTGCGTAATTCAGCCCAGACCAAGCCACGCCAGTTCCCTGAAATCAGGGCTCTGCGGCGCTGTCGCCTGCGCAAGTGTCACTGTGATGTGCTGCCCGGAGTCGCTCTGAACATAAACATCCTTAAAGGTGTTTTGGTCTCTATGTTCAAGGCAACAGTAAAGAATAAATGTGTGAGGAGATGAATGCATGGTTTGTTTTTTTAATAAACTTCTTCTTTTACATTGCTTTGCAATTAAACTGATGAAGCTGCACTGCCTGTGATATCACTCAGTCCATCTGAACTCTGCCCTGTGGCTGCTTTTTCAACGTGAGAATAGTTTTTAGGCAAAGAAACTAAGCCTCTTCCTACTTCCTCGGGGCTGTCATCTGATCTTGTGGGGTTTTCCTTCTCTTTAAATATTTTTTTTTTAAAAAATCTAAATTATTTTTACATGTTAATTTATCTTTAAATAAGACCATAGAATTTGTGACTGTGCACATAAGCAAAACCGAGCTATCAGAAGTTACAGCTTTGTGATCCACTGGGCTACTGAAACAGCATCCCAGTGAAAGCGTGGGATGCCACACGCCACACTGCTCACCTTCCTGGAGACACTGTTACAAGACCAGACAGATGACAAAGCTGTAACACCCTGAAAAAGGCGGTTTCGGGACTGGGCTTTCACTCTCCCCTAAGCACCTGTAAGGACATCCAGAGAGAAACTCCCTGAAAGCAGCCAGTGAGGATGATGTTTGCCCGCTGTCAGGGGCAGGGTTCTGGCAGCCGGCTCCAAACACCTCCATCTCATGAGACACGTTGAGCTGCACCTTCCACACACCCACGGGGACACGCAAGCCACGCAGCCAGGCACGCTGGCGAAGGGCCAGCCCTTCCAGGGCAGGGCCGTGCACGTGGGTTCGGGCCCCGTGGCAAGCTGCCTCCCCGGAGGGCACCGCACCACCTGCAACCTCCTGCTCGTTATGAAAACGCCGCTCGGCGAGGAGAGGTAACGAGCTGAGGAAATACCAGCGGCGCCGCAGGTGTACGGAGAACAAGGTGCTGTTTCGACGGGGCTAAAAGAACGGCTCGGCCCTGAATGCCGCGCTGTGCAAGAGCCCGCACAATAAACAAGGGCAGTCCCACAGCTCCACGCTACCCACTGCAATTAGTTGACGGTGTACTTACTCCCGAGAGCAGGATTTCGCCACTGGGGCACACAGGAGGCCTGTGTAAGGAACATTAAGTCTTTAAGGTCATCATTAAAGACTGTTCTTCTCCCCAGAAAGTCAGTCCTGAAACTGGTGAGAAATAAATGCTTTCTGTCAATGAGGTTTTTGAACAGAAGGACGCTGCCCGGCACGTAGAGGACTTCGTGCCCCTTGCAATGTCATGAGCAGAAATGAAGAGAGCTTTTCCATACTAACCAGCAACTCCTGCACACCAAGTCTTGGGGCTTCAGCAGAATTAAGGTGCCTCGTTCATTTTTAAGGACAACACGTTCAGAAGTAAAAACCTTTAAGTTTTCTTCATTGTACCTTACCTTCTGTTAATAAATGGGTGTGCAATCCTCAAAGCAGCCTCAAACTCCTGAGAGAGCACTCAGGCTGAATTTGGGTTTTAAATCCTGGCCTTACAACTATTCAATTTCCAAAACAAGGAGCACGTTCAAATAACACAGACAGTCTGTCTCGCAACAGCGAGCACTACTGCGCCTTTCAAAAGCTGACAGCTCACCAGCATCACCTGCAAAACCCATTTTTGACACATGCTCACACAGTGAACAATGCTGGAAACATCCAGCCTCACAAAACCTTGTCTGCTGGAGAAATATTAACACATCATCTGCACTGTGAAGAAGTGGTAAAACCTGAGATTTTATTAGTAATAAGGGTTTTTATGAGCAATAAGGATTCATGTTACCAGGAGAATGAAAAATGGGGATTAAGTTAAGGGGCAACAGAAGGACGAGCTGCTGTACTAATAGGGATGTCAGTAGGGCAAATTATTCTGTGCATCCCATCTTCCAATGGACCCACCTCGGCTGTTGCAGCTACAAAAGGTGTCACGAAAAATTCACCATGTTAAAACTCCTCTGAACTACAACATTTAGGCTGCTAGTTGCAGGAGAACATTGTGCTACTGCCTGCTCCTTCGTTAGGCCAAACCTCTGATGTGCTGCTGATGCCTCAACCCTCCTGAACTGCACCGTGCAACTGCACTGAGACTGGACGCCATCGCCCGCATGCGCATGCAAATAATTGTGCTCATCAAGGGACAAATAATTGTGCTATCAAGGCATAATGCCTTCTCCCATACCTTTGATATTGACTTGAGATGGTTGAACCTGAGGAGCTGCTGAGACCGTGTTAGGAGCGAGAACTTCATCTACGCTTTGTGCATCACACCTCCCTGGCAACAGACCGGGAGGATCACTGAAGGGATATCATCGCTGTTTCATCATAATTACCAAAAGCTCTTGTAATTAGTGAAATCGTGGCTTTTCTCATTCTATCACATACCTGGCAGATAAACACATGAAAATACGCCTACAACTGTCAATCAGATAGCATCTGTTTTGACAGTCACAGTACGAAGGTCAGCCACAATCTTGCTTATAAAGGTCATTTTTCCAGCCCAGAGCGAAGGTAAAGGAGAGGGATTATTCTGGAAGTTCAGTAATGCCTCCCTCCTGTCAGAGAAACAAACAAACCTCCCATACACAGCTCACGTCTTGCACCTCCCCTCCCTGAAATAATCCCTAAACCACAGGTTTCCACGTTTCCAAGAACACCCTGTCGCACAAGCATGCTTTGTTACGCGTGGTTTTGGTTGCATTCCTATTCGGACAGATTACCAGTGTGTTCAAAATCCATCTGAAAAATTTATGATGAGGTAAAAAAAAAATAAAACCAACCAGCAAAAAGTAGCCTGAGAGAGTCATGTCAAGATTTCTTACGGTTCTGATTTAAAACCTGGGAAATGCATGTGAAGCTAGAGGGACCCAGACCCCACATCCCAAATCCAAGAAGTAAGGGAGGGCAGCTGACAAGCGGAAAACTATTTCTGGCTGTGACTGTGATTTGCAATTTTAATTTCTAACTGAATTATGCTCCGGCTATTATTTTTTACTTTTTTTTTTAAAAAACTGGCTCTGCAGCAACTCTGAAAGCTGGTAAGTGGTGGTGGAGGCTGTCTCACCAGCTTCTCCCCCCGGGGTGGGACCCGGGCAGAGGAACCCCGAAAAGCCGTGAGCAAGGCAGTGGCTCAGCCTTCTCTCTGCCTCAACCTTCGGCCTCGCCCGGGAGGCTGCGGGGTGGATCTGCTGGGAGGCTGCTCAGTGAGGATCAGCGTGGCGAGCGGCGAAGCCGGCAGCTTTCAGCACAGCCGTGCGGGACAGCATATTTGCCGAGGGATGCGGGACTAACCTGCGGGACAGCCAGGCCCTCGCCCAGGCGCTGGCAGGGCACGCGCCTCACCCACACATTCGCACTGACGTGGACCCGCTCACGGCAAGAGCGTTCATCCTCAGCACCCAGCACCGTAACGGGATGGTTTTCATGTCCTTCTGTGAGGTGATGGGTGCGTCCCAAGAGGAAAACTCTGGGTCTGGTCCCGGTGTTGAGCAGAAGGTGCCCGCCAGCCACCAACGCGACCCACGGGGCTCGACGCCCTGAGCCCACAGAGCCCGCGTATCCCTGGGAGCCCACGTCTACCCAGGAGCCCACGTCTACCCCAGCGCTGCCTGCCTCGGGGCGAGCCCCAAGGGTTTAGGGAGAGGGTTTCCTCAAGGAGCCGGACGCGCCTCGCAGCCCCCGCCCGCCCGGCGGCCCCGCGACGCGGCCCTACCGTCTGCTGCCGGCTCGACATGGTGACGGGCGGCGGGGCCGGGCCGGGCCCGGCCGGGGCTATAAGGGCTCCAGCGACACGTAGCGCGTCCCTGGCCCGGCCCCTCTCGCCTGCGCCCGCCTCCGCCACCGCCTCCTCCTCCGCCCCGGCCCGCAGCGAGGGCAGGCCGGCAGGGAGCGACGGCCCGGCCCGCCGAGGGGGCTCTGAGGGAGAGCGCCATGGCGGCGCGGGGCCCGGCTCCCCCGAAGGACGAGTCCCCAACGACAAACCCCACTCCCCCATCTAAAAATCCTAAGGGAATCAAAAATCCCCTCCAAGGCGGCTGCCTGAGGAGTTTGGGCTCAGCGATGGCAGCCCGCCTGCAGACACGGAGCCCAACCACCACCATCCAGGTAAAGACGGGTCCTGCTCCTGGCAAGGAACCACCCATGCGTTCAAGGAGAGAGAGGAGGAACAGGATCTCAAGCAAAACAAGTTGAAAAAACACCTCTGGAGGGTAATAATGATGTCTGAAAGCAAGCAGCACTGCAGGCTGGCCCCTGACCATCTGCCCAAAACGCCACGAAGGTCAGGAAGAAACACACAGGAGCTCAGCACGTGAGGGGAACAAGCCCATGCCTGACAGCTTTGCCCCAAATCCTCCGTTTTCCACCGCTGGAAAAGCTCAAATCCCAGAACATTGCTGAACTAGAGGACAGGCAACATCCCAGTGGAGGGAAACCACACCACCATCCTTGGGATGGCCCGTGAGCCAGCAATGAAGGAAGAAACATTCCCTGTGGGTGTGTAATTCTGCACATCGTGTTATTTCTGTGCACCTGGGGATGCACAGCCCGATCCAGCATGGCACTGTCCTCTGACCACTTCCTCCTGATCCCTACCCACCCACCCCTGAATCCAGCTCAGGGCTATGAGGACAGCTATACAAACAGTGCTGCCTCTCCTCTAGGAGGAGATAACTCACTTCTAATCATGCCCAGAAGAGCAAGAGCTCTCTCTACATCCAACATGAAGAGTCTGCTTTGGGCAGGGGAGTTGTGGGCATCTCCCGTTACCTGTTCATCACGCAATCTCCAGCAGCCATACATGTCCTTCACCATAAAAATACTCCTGTTTCATCTCTCATTTTAAAATGCTGGTGCCCTGAATGAAGCCCCTTGATAGACAGGAAAAAGATGGTGGGATTTTGCAAGGCTCCTTGAGATAAATGGGAGAAGGACCCTTGAAACAGAACATGGGAAACCTCAAGGGAGAGATGAAAGGAAAGACAGTGGAATAAATGGGGTTCCTCAAATGGGGACTTGCTAGAGAAGGAACAGGGCCCAGCATGGGGAAGGAGGAGCAGGGACAATGTGGAGGTGAAGGAATGGGGCTGAAAGGGGACAAGCAGCACCATGTTCAACCAACTCCTGAAGCCAGGCAGCTATTACAGTGCGATCAGGTATCAGGCGAACTAATCCCAGTGTAATTCCAGTTAAACCCAGGGTATTACATTTGGGATTAACTCGGCTAAATAATACCAGGGTCACTTTCTAGCATCTCTTATTTCGTGCCTTTCCTTAGATCGTTTTTTCGATTGTCCAGCTGCAGATTAAGTTCCTGCCATAAAAACACTATAGCACGGTTGGAAGAACAAGTAAACGAGCCCGAACACATTATCCACTGGAAAAGCACATCCTGGTACCAGGAACCCTCCTGCGACTGTTGCCTAGCCAGGACACAGGCTACACCTCACCTACTGGAGGACATCAGGAGAAGGACACGTTAAATGACTGAAAGTCTGGGGGTGCACAGCAAAATGGCATGAGCTGCTCAGCTTTCCCGCAACCATGGTGGCATCCAAGCATTATCCAAGGCTGCTTAGTCTGTTTAGCTGCTGCTCAGAAGTGACTTTATGCTGCGCCCGAATCACAGCACCCAGAGTCAGCATCTCATCTTTCATTTAAACACGGATTTGAGTAAATTTGTTAGTGTGAGAGCTTCAGAACTGATGAAATCAATGCTGACCTGGCAGGAAAAGCATGTAAAATCTCAGGGGATATACAGGTGATTACAGATCAACCATAGTTGTCATTGTATTAGTGGCTCTGCTCTACAGGAGCATAGAAGAGCCTGTTATCATCTCTGATGAGTTAATTATGCATCTTAATTTGTATTATTTTTAGGTGGGTTTTTTGTTTAGTTGGATAAAAACCATTTAATATTCTCCTTCTGCAGGACAAATTTTAAATTCACATCTTTAGACCCTTACCATGTCACCTTTCCTTTGTGTGTCTTCAATAAAGAAAAAATGTTGAAAACGTGCCCGACAGACCAAAGCCAAGAGGAGAAATACATTTACTGAAGAAAGAGGAGCAGCAAGAAGGGGTCTGTGTAAGAGAAAAGGCAGAAAAAGGGGCTTCTGTAACCATAGACCCCCATAAAACCATTCTGCCCTGATGTACAAGTAGTTCCAGTAAGGACATTTTGAAGGAAAAATTTCTTTCTCATTAAAAATAAGCAGTAGAAAGGTCAGTGGAAAGACAGAAAACTTGTGTTACTCCCTAACAGAAAAAATAGCATCGAGAACATGTAACACCTCCATGTTTCCCCTAGATATCTATCAGTGAGACAGAAAAGGAATCAACATCATCTACATTTGTTGCATCATTCTTCATTTCTTACTTCATCTAAGTTATCTCCCTTCTAGGAATTGACTGCTCATAACCTGCCTGAGAATTTCAGCAAATGAGAAACATTTTGCTTATAAAAGATTAAGGGTTTTTTTTCTCCTCTATTTTCCCAAGCACAATGCAGAAAATGGCATGAACTTCTGTAACACTAACTTCTAATAATTAAATATATATGGCTATTGCCTCGAGTTTTAATTTGTGTGGGCTTTTCGAGGAAGTAATTGATGAAACAGAATCAGAAATTAAGCAAAAAAAAAGAAAAAAAAATCTAGTTGCTTACCTCAAGAGACATGCAAATTAGAAACACTCAATTAATTTTCATTAAAGAACTTCTCGGGCTATTTAACGAGCTGTAAGAGCTTCAGCCTACCACAGCTGGGGAAAGCAGCAGCACCACAGCAGAGCAGGCAGAGGGTCAAAAATCTCTCCAGATGAAAAAAAAAAGAGCACTTGAGCAGCCTCCCCGCTTGGTAAAAAGCAGCTTCAGGAATGATTTGGCAACTTTTTGGGCCCTATTTATGCTAAAGCACTACAGGGAGTATTTTTATTTGCACGTATTCTCACTCTGCTTACAGGAACAGAGACTTTTGTTCCTCTCCTTACTGGGAGGGACAGAAGAAAGTCATGCCCTGGCTGTCTGCCCTTGTGCACACAGAACAGGGATTATTCAGCACTCCCTTGGAAAGTCTGTATCGCCCTGACACCCCGATCTCAAAGGGGCAATAAATCTCTAGACAAAAAGCTCTCTTACGAGCCCATTGTGCAACCTACTGTTACACTAACAGGACCCACAGAGAGCAAAATCTATATATAACTCCACCAAAGAGGACCGGTGAGCAGCTCCTTGTGAGGCATTTGCTACAACCACCTTCCCAATTCTTCAAAATCCACTGCAGCACCTTCTTAATCAAAATCCCCATCCCAGCATAACCCAAGAAATCACCCCAAAGCGCCAAGACTCACGTGAACACTTGCAAGCCAGACGTTTCCTCAATACCCACCTCAACATGCCTAGTGTAAGAAGTTCACCAACAACCAAGTGTCACTCGCAGCCCCCTGCCCACCTGCAAAGTGGTGGAGGTGGAAATTAAAACAGGCCACGTCCTTTTTGCTCATAGGATGGTATCAGCCCCAGAAGTACTGCAGCGTTTGGGCAAGTGTCACAGAAGGAGATGGGTGTCCCTTGCAGTGTTCTCCCACATGAAAGATACAAAGTGGGAGGTCACCATCCCTGATTTTGCACAGCCATGTACTCTTAAATCCATGCATGAATTCCCTTACCTTGCTGACTTCTAGCTGGAAAAGCATCGCCCAAATTAACGTCACGGCCTCAGGAGAAGGAGCCCAAAGACCAGTTGCAATGTTACTAGTGACACCATTCCCTCTGCGGCTCCCGCCTGCTCTGCGTCGTACGTTTGGCAAAGCAGGAGCAAAGGATGGAGGAAGCAGGAAGGATGGCCAAGCTTGAATCTGTGTGCCATGGAAACCAAGTTCTCCCCCATGCCAGATGATCCTCCCTGCACTCAAACTGCTCCACTACTCCACTGTCTCTGCTCTGTTTTATTTGCTTTCCTAGCATCAGGGAACCTGCAGATGAAGGCTTCAGCTTCAGTGCTTTCCTTAATTTTTCAAGTGATGGAGACAAAGTAATAATCTTCAGCATTGTTTCTTCTCAGCTTCTCCAGCTTTGTTCAGATGATGTTCTCCTACATGATCAGCAAAGCACCCGCACTTCCATGCTCCCCCAGTCCACAGCCACCACAGCATTACTCTGCAAGTTCACTCACCACCTGCAAGCAGTGAGGAAGACATCCTTCAGAGGACAAACAGCCTAAAGACAGCTCTCAGGAGGAAGCCCACAGGGGAAATCAGCGGAGAAACACCTAAGAAAGGCAGAGCCAGGCTCAGCAGCTTTTGGTCGTACGGGGTCGACCCAGGGGGAGGCTGTCACCCCAGTTAATGGAGCGTCCTTCAGTCACCAGGAGTCTAACAAATTCTGCTCATCAAACACCAAATGCATTAAGATCGGTACCTTTGAAAATTAAATGTTCCACAAATTAACACACGTAATACCTTTGGCATCAGCCCGCAGAGATACCAGCTCCGATACTGAACTGCCCCAACAAGCAGTTCCAGCTTATCTACCTCACCTTTCACCCATGGCTTTTCACAAATAGTTCTGAATCCCGCTTAGAAGTCAAGTATGGATCTGCAGCCCTAAAACCTCCCTCATGAAACATCAAATCAGAAAGTTTTATAAACTACAAAAGCAAAGCACAGCACAGTATGTTGGGAGCACCAGAGATACAGGCTGGTAGGGCACTACCTGCTGGCATAAGCAATTAGGCCCTTTAATGAGAGCAGGAAACATTATTTTTTCCTCTCCTTGTTCTATAACTCAAACACATGGGCTCATCCCTAACTTTCGGAAAGCTGTTGGAAATAAAGAGCTCCAGAAGTGACAACAGATCAGTGACAGAAACCTCCAGCGTTGGCAACACCCACTGCTGCTGGGGACTGCTACAGCCAGCCAGAAACTGTAAGTTCAAAACCAGTTTGCCAAGATTTCACAATGGGAGAAAGGAGCCCAAGCCAGGAACGAGCTTTGCACCGACCTGGCTCTTTGCATCTTTAAAGCACCATCCAGAAGTCAGGAAAACAAAACACTGCTCTCATTTTAGGATAAAGAGGGGAGTGAGAAGAGAAAAGAATATCATAGTAATTGGTGTCTTCTGATCACTGAGGCAGAAGATATATTAAACTTCAGCTTAAGCTCTCAAACATCATTGCATCCTTCCATAGCTCACCACCAGAGAGCAGGCCAAGGGTGAAGAGAGAGCTTTTAACAAGCTGCTGCCTTCACAACTATCTCCTCGTCTAAGGACAATTTAACAGCCACCTTTGTGCTCCACACAATTCACACTGTTGGCATGAGTCCAGAGGAGGCCACGAAGATGTTCAGAGGGCTGGAGCACCTCTGCTATGGAGACAGGCTGAGAGAGTTGGGGCTGCTCAGCCTGGAGAAGAGAAGGCTCTGGGGAGACCTTCTAGCACCTTCCAGTGCCTGAAGGGGCTACAGGAAAGCTGGAGAGGGGCTTTTTACAAGGGCATGGAGTGACAGGACGAGGGAAAATGGTTTTAAACTGAAAGAGGGGAGATTGAGATGAGATATGAGGAAGAAATTCTTGACTGTGAGGGTGGTGAGACAGTGGCCCAGGTTGCCCAGAGAAGCTGTGGCTGCCCCCTCCCTGGCAGTGTTCAAGGCCAGGTTGGATGGGGCTGGGAGCACCCTGGTCTGGTGGAAGGTATCCCTGCCCATGGCAGGGGGGTTGGAACTAGATGGTCTTTAAGGTCCCTTCCAACCCAAACCATTCTGTGATTCTGTGACTCTATGAAAGGCAGAGGGGACCTGCTGGAAACAACACCAGGCTTCACCATCACTGCAAGCGCTGAGCACCCACCCAGCCCCCTCTCCACCTACCCACTTCTCGTAGTGCTTCAGAGCTCGCTTTAAACAACCCAGATCTGGGATTGCCAGCTTGTGGTTTTTTAATCACTGTGCCTCAGTGACACAACCACTAATGCCCACCATCAGGCTCTTACTTTTCCTACACACCCTCCGGTCTGTAACTGACAGCTCTGAAGGTTCCCAGTGCAACTGGTCCAGCCTTTGGGATAGCATCCCCACACAGCAAGCCCATATGTAGCAAATCCTCATAGTCACTAGGGAAATGGTAATAGTGAAAAACATGCAATCACACAGCCACTTCCTTCACTCTCCTTTTTAGAGCGGGTACAAACATTTGCTCTGTCCAATGGATGATGCAACCAGGACAGCAAAGGATTTCACTCCAAGGAGCAGGTAATTCAAAGTGCATTACAAACCCAAGCCATCACAGACACGAGGCTCCAAACCATGATCCGGATGGCTCAACGTCCCAGTGCGGACACTGGACTCTACATGCAGCTTCATCTAGTGAGCTAGCATGGAGATGTTCAAGCAACGGCTGCTTTCACAGCAGAGAAGCTGGTGTTCATCTCCATGATGAACACATCTCCATGGACACACACATGCACACTGAGGTTTTGAAGATGCAATGCAGAGACGGTGCAGGTGGTGGAGCAAAAGCCACTGAGCAAATGCAGAATGAGAACTGAAAGGGCTTTTATTTGCCTGATGGCTG